>NW_008825497.1:100609-102931 GCF_000699105.1 Pygoscelis adeliae | reverse complement strand
GCGGCAGCCCTGGCTGGAGTGGGGGAAGGGGAGCTGGGTCCCCCACAGCAGCACTGCCCTGGCGTGCCTGCCTCCTGCCCGGGGCTGTGCTGCCCTGCGAGAGGGCGGGAAGATGGTGCATGTCTCCTGGGCTGTGCTGCCTCAGGAGGGTGGGTGCCCCACAGCTCCCTGCCCCACCGAGGGAGGTGGAGGGATGTCTGGGGCAGCCTTCCCAGGCAGCACAGAGGGCTGTGCCTGAGCCCCTTCCCATGGAGGTGAGGTGTCCAATGTGAGGAGGAGCTCCAGCAGCAACTGTAGTGGAGCTAACGCAGGGAAAGCTAGGGAAGTGCTCAGGGTGTTTCCTGGGATGTAAAGTCACAGGACAGCCAAGAGATGGTGGCAGCTGCGTGCCAGGAGCGGGTGGCAGAGGGCCCAGGCCCTCTCCCCTGCCCTGAGGGCTGGCATATAGCCAGGGACAAGTGCTGCTCATCCAGCAGCACGAGGTTGCAGAGGTGCCTGGGCTCCTCAGCCTGCGGGAGGTGGCCAATGCGGGTGCAACAGAGCAGCCTGGAGTGGCACGAGAGCAGTGAAAACCCCATGGCAAAAGAACAGACGGCACCACAATTGCGACAAGAGCTTGTTCTTCATGTACTGGCAGGACCTTGCTGTGGTGGGTGATGACCATCAATGGCAGGGCTGGGGCCTGAAGGGACCCGGGGTGTGCTGACAGCACTTCTGGCTCAGGGAGAGCACCCCCAGCCTGGGCTCCCCCTTTGTGGTCCTTGGTACCTGCAGGTTACCTGGGAGGGCTGGGTGGGCATCTCCCACGTGGTGTCCAGCAGCTCTAGCTCCCCTGCTCAACCAGCTGCCTCAGCCACAGGCTCTCCCTCAAGCCATGCCATGAAATGGTGGAGGTTTTTTGCCATTGCATCCCCTTCCCCAGCACCGAAGCACCAAGCTTACTCTCCTTGTAGGGTGCCAGGCACCAGGAAACACCCGCAGACCACCCAGGCTCACTGCGCTGGGCAGTGTGGTGCTGAACACAGATGCTCCCCAAGGTGCTCCTGGCTCTGTCCAAGAATGGCTGTCACTGGGGCTTCTCTGGGGAGAATCACAATCTCTGGGACATTAAGTGGAGACAACAGGCCCTAGAAAGGTTCAGCGCCCCATGCCAGCTGCCTCTAGGAGAGCAAACCTTTGGTGGGGAGAAGGCTTCTCTGGGAAGAAAAGAGGCTCACCAGGGAGAGGGTCACAGGCACCCAACTCCCCTTCAAGGGTTCCCTCAGGTTCAGGGGCGCTGCGGCCCTGACGTCCCTCTGCCAGGACCCTGCTGCAGACCCGGGGATGGGACGCTGCTTACCACCTTGGTCCAGATGCCTCCAGTGCATTTTCTTGGCATATCAGCTCCCTCTCCCAGCACCCAGCTCAGTCACCAGTGATGCTGGAGAGCAGCTGCCGGGCAGGCGGACTAGCCACAGGCCTTCAGCCCACCACGGACCTTCTGCTGGGCTGGCAACAACGGTGGGCCAGGAGCTGGGCGGATGTGTGCCCCATGGGGGGATCCCTGCTACCTTTGTCATCACCCCCTCCTGAGCAGCCAGGTTTGCTTTAAAGACCCTGGCTTCCTTTTATTGCTTCCCCTCTCAGATTGCAGCCGGCTGCAAGGGCTATTTTTAGCAGCCTGCCTTCTAAAAATAGCCCCGAGCTGTTTGGAGTTGCGTCACGAGAGGTAACTCTCTCCATGAGTGGCTTGGCCCCTGCGCCCCAGGAGGGTACAAAAGGAGGCCAGGAGCAGCGGGGTCAGCAGGTTCAGACGCAGCCAGAGGCAAAGGAGGCAACGGTGCGCCGCCAGCTTCAGGCATCCTAGTGCTGGCACCATGACCATCTTCTGCAGCCACTGCCACAGGCCGCTGCGGGCAGAGATGAGCTGCCTGCCCAGGAGGGGCAACCCCGGCCCAGCTTGCCCAGCGCCTGATGGCCCTCGCAAGGGGCTGGCACCAGCCTGGGACAGTGGGGCTGCCAGTCGGCGCATGGGGAAGGGGTGCGGGAGCCTGGCGGGGCAGAGGGATTTCAGGTGGTTGAAGAGTAAAGGCAGATGCAATGGGCTGGGGTTCGCGCTGTGGCACCGGATGCCGTTTCCATCCTTGCGGGGACTGGTGGGGAGGTCGTGTCACTCGGGCTCCCCCCGCAAAGCACAGGTCATTGTCCAACCTGGCCCCCAGCGAGAGGGGCACCAGCCACGCCAGCAGTGTCTCCCTGGCTAGCTGTGAGCACCTCTGCCTGCGCCCGCTGCACCGAAACAGCCACCAAAGGTTTTCTCTCCTAGAGGCAGCTGGGACGGGC
>NW_008825497.1:99376-100414 GCF_000699105.1 Pygoscelis adeliae | reverse complement strand
CTGCCTCCTCCACACCATGGCCCTGGTGTTCCTCCGGCTGCGGGGGGCTCAGCTGTTCCCTCCAGGTACCCGTGGCACTGCTGTACCCCATGCTAGCTTGGCTCTGCCCCATCAAGACAGCGCTTCACCCTGTGCTCCCCCTGCAGACTCGGCTCCTCCTGCGGGACCGGCCCTCGGCGCAGAGCTGCTCTCCCTGCTGCCGGGGTTTCTGCTCGTGCTCTCGGCCAACGGCAAGCTGGTCTACATCTCGGAGAACGTGGCTCAGGTCCTGGGCCTCTCCGTGGTAAGGCCTGCCCACTGGGCATTTGTGGTCACCGTCCCTGTACCCGTCCTGGCGCCTTTATGGCATGCGCGGCACGCTGCCCCAGCAGATGCTGGCCTGTGGCTCCAGCGGGCCATGCGCTTGCGACCCACCGGGGCAGGCACAGTCGGCGACGGCAGACCCCTCTTTATCAGGTGGAGCTGCTTGCCCAGGGGGACACGGTCTTCGACATCCTAGATGGGCGAGCGCACGAGGACGCGCGCAAGAAGCTCCTCCTCGCCCACAAGGAGCCCGGCAGGGGTAAGGGAGGCCTCGGCCGGCATCTCACAGATGCTGCCGCCCTGCTCTGGCCCTTCGTGGCTGCGGTCAGAGAACCAGGGCCAGCCCTGCTGGGAGAGGCGTGAGGGAGCCCCTGACCCACTCCGGATGGTTCGTTTCCCTGCAGAAGTCACATTTGTCAGCGAGATGCGCACATCCAAGGCCTTCCGGCTGCAGCACGGGGGGAATCGGGCCGTGGCAGTGCGCGGGCGCTTCACGGCCCTGCGCTGGCCAGCCTCCCCCTCCACCGCGGCCTTCCTGGCCCTCTGCACGCCAGTGGCGCATTTGCCTGCAGACGATGATTCCGGTTCCCAGGATGACCTATTCCAGAGCACGCACATCCTAGACATGACGTTTACTGATGTCACCGAGAGGTGAGGGGTGCCGGCTCGCACCACAGCTCCAGCTGTACAGCTCGGGCAGCAAGGATCATTTCCCTTCACCCAGCCTGTGAGCGG
>NW_008825497.1:85853-96949 GCF_000699105.1 Pygoscelis adeliae | reverse complement strand
TTCGTCCTCCTGCTTTCCTCCCCCCACCCGCTCTGCTCGGTGGATGAGTTCGGGATCAACAGCGGGGTCTCAGTTCGAGCTGTTTGAGGGGTCTGTAGAACAAAAACTTACAGGGGCCTCTTTCTCTTCTCCCCAGTCGCCTTCCTCGTGTGCGGAAGAGGAGCATCTTCCCAAGGACGATTGCTCTGTGCACATTTAGACGTGCAGTAGCTTGAAAGGTCCTCCTCAGGACAGGTGGACGGGAAGAACCAGGTGGTGTATAGCTGTGGCAACAGCGGTGGTGCTTAGGTTCGGTGTGTTGAGGCGGTTGTTCTCATCTGCAGCAGTACACGCAATGTAGCTTCCTTGAGAATGAAAACCTTACAGAAACGCGTCAAAGGCCCTTGAAGAGAATTGTGAGGGAATGGACCTCAGTATTAAATACATGGCGTGGTGTGTCGCGGGTGTGGGAAGTTACTGGTTGTCTCCTGAGAGGAGTCTCCTTGCTGTGTTTGCGTGGGGCTGTGGGGGAGGCGCATCTCATCTAGAGGCAGGCTTTCAGGAAGGGGATTCCAGTGGGGCGCTGTCTCGTGTGGGTGGGGGCCCCCCCCCCCCCCGTCTGTAGGCATTTCATTTTCCTCTCTTAATGGTGAGCTTTAGCAAAGCTCAGAGAGAAGACCACTGACGGCCGCTCTTTCCTTCCCACAGCTGGATGTGAATGGGAACAGCAATTTTGCCTTTACCATCTGTCTGGGCCCTCTATAATCTCGTTTCTGGAACAGAAGTAGTTATATTAGAGTCCAGCACTAAGTTTGTCTCAGTGGGGAATGACTGGGTGGATACAAGCCATTTCTTAGACCATCTGGTTTTGGATCCTGGACACTCTTTGGTGCGCTCAGCAGGTTGTATAGTTCCCAGCAGGTTCAGCTGAGAAAGGCATAAGGTGTCCGTGTGTCACAGGAGTCTGCGGGAGGAGAGTAAATTTGGGGTGGCTGTGCTCGTGAGCAGGAAATGCCCGTGTTATCGGCAGGTAACAGTAGCTTAGCAAGAGGTGGAAAGAAGACAAAACAATCCACAAAATAATGGAGGAAGGGAAAAATGGTAGGAAGGAAAATGAAATGGACCGTAGAGACAGCACAGAAAAGGTAAATTATATTCTAGGGGGAAAAAGGAATGAAAAAAAAAATTGGGGAAATTAAAGTGTCAAGAAAGAATGCAAGAAACAATGAAAGGAGGCTAATCCCGTCTTTTAAAAGGTATTTTGGTGGAGAACCCATCAGCACAGATTTTAAGGATCATGAACTCTCCTTGTGCAGAAGCTGTGGATAGGACCAGCCACTTTGGAGCAGGAAGCCAGCAACCTTTTCGCACACACGGCTGCCAAATCTGCCCAGCAGTGCAGGGTCCCAGGCCTGCTGGGACCATTCGCTTCTGCCCCAAAACAGGCTTCTTTTTTTTTTATGCTGATGTCAAATGATGTTTTTATCAATGGAAGTGCCTAATTCAGTCTCCTACAAATAGATAGTAGGATGTATTTCACGGACTGATGCTACTGTGTGGAAAGCACTTTCCTCATTAGGTTTTGGGTGGTCAGGTCTGGTCTGGTATCCTGTACCAATATTGAAACATTTTATCAGTGGAAGCTCTGCATGCCTTCGCTTTGTCTGATTTATACCAAATCTCTTTTCTAATCCTTTGTTAAATGTTGCATCTTTTTATATGGTGTCTTTATCTCGTTTTCATTGACATCTTGTAAGCCCTTGTTACTTCAACAGTATTGTTTTGGAATTGCAGCCAAATGGAGTATTGTAGTGCAAGTGATGGTGTCTTGTCTGTCTTTGTGAAATGTTAGAGTAGCTTCCACATCATTCTTCCTTTCCTTTAATACTTTCTTTGCCCTTTTGACTGTCTTTGCTCAGAGTCTTTCGTTTGTCTGTCTGGTGATGCTTTGAGTGTCCAGTGATACTCAAATATTGCCCTATATAGCGATTAACTGCTCTGTACCCCAGTAACTTGTATAATTAGCACAGAGTTTTCCTATAGTGCAGCAGTCTAAAGCTATCTGCACTGCATTTGAACCGCGTGGTGGCACGCGGTTCAAATTCTTGTCTGAGTCATAGAATTTATTGTTTTTCTTAAGTCCCTGTGAACCCCAACAGTGATTACTTTAAATTGCTGAGCTGCTTGGCACCCAGCTCTTACCTGAATGCGGGCACAGTTCTTTGCTCTGAAGGTGGTTTCATGTTCTGGGCAGGCAGGCAATAAGTGATTGTACAAGAGTGACACGGGGAAAGATGGAGAAACTGAGGGAGATCAGAAAGGGTGACAGTGCTGTCATCCCTAAGAAGACAGGGGGCAAGGGTGTTTGCGGGAGCCCAAGTAAGAGAGGATATCAAACTGCAGTAAGATAAGTGGGAAGGGTGTCTTGGGGAAGCGGTGTGATGAAATAGTGCTGTATTCACATTTCCTTTTTCCCTTGTGCGGCAAACTGGATATACGGTGTTCCCTTAACCCTCCTCAGAGGACTAATGAGTGTTGGCAGAGCAGAGCTCCTGGGTGTTCAGAACAAGCAAAAAGAAAACATTTCCTGAGGCGGTGCTTGGATATGCTCAGTACGTTTTCTGGATGATGTGAGTAGATTGTGAAGCAGAAAGTCTTGGTTATTGCCAAGATGAGAGCGACTGGGATGATGAGTCCATGCTCTGAGCCAATGTGACTGACCTCATGTTGCTTCCTGAATTTGGCAGCAGATTTGGGCAGAGTATGCAGAAACCTTGTGTCATGGGACAGGGTATTGGGTTTGCATGGCAAGGTTTTGGTAGTGGGGGGACTACAGGGGTTGCTTCTGTGAGAAGATGCCAGGAGCTTCCCCCATGCCCCATTAGCTCAGCCTTGGCCAGGGGCTCTATCAGCAGCGGTGGTAGCACCTCTGTGATAACATATTTAAGAAGGGAAAAAGACTGCTGCAGAACAGCAGCTGGTAGAGAGGAGTGAGAATGCGTGAGAGAAACAGCCCTGCAGACACCAAGGTCAGTGAAGAAGGAGGGGGAGGAGGTGCTCCAGGCACCAGAGTAGAGATTCCCCTGCAGCCCGTGGTGAAGACCATGGTGAGGCAGGCTGTCCCCCTGCAGCCTGTGGAGGTTGACAGTGGAGCAGACATCCACCTGCAGCCCATGGAGGATCCCATGCTGAAGCAGGTGGATGTGCCCCTGTGGAGAGCCCACGGTGGAGCAGGTTTGCTGGCAGGACTTGTGACCCCGTGGGAGACCCACATTGGAGCAGTTTGTTCCTGAAGGACTGCACCCCGTGGAAAGGACCCATGCTGGAGCAGTTCGTGAAGAACTGCGGCCCGTGGGAAGGACCCATGTTGGAGGAGTTTGTGAAGGACTGTCTCCTGTGGGTGGAACCCCACGCTGGAGCAGGGGAAGAGAGTCAGCGGCAGAGGCAACGTGTGACAAACTGACCACAACCCCCATTCCCCATCCCCCTGTGCCGCTTGGGAGGGGAGGAGGTAGAGAAATTGGGAGTGAAGCTGAGCCCGGGAAGAAGGGAGGGGTGGGGGGAAGGTGTTTTAAGATTTGGTTTTTATTTCTCATTACCCTACTCTGATTTGATTGGTAATAAATTAAATTATTTTTCCCCAAGTCGAGTCTTTTGCGCGTGCTGGTAATTGGTGAGTGATCTCTCCCTGTCCTTATCTTGACCCATGAGCCTTTTGTTTTATCTTCTCTCCCCTGTCCAGCTGAGGAGGGGAGTGACAGAGCAGCTTGGTGGGCACCTGGCGTTCAGCCAGGGTCAGTCCACCACAGGCAAGGATGTGATTGTTTTTGCTAGGCCACAGTTGGGGTATTTTGTACCAAATGCATAGTACTGCAAAGGCTTAGAGAGACCGTGTGCCTGTCGCTGCTCAGAGGTGTTGAGCAGGCAAACACCACCCAGGTGGTGTTTGCCAAGACTTTCTCCTTCAGAAGGGAGCCAACGCAAACCCTTCTGTTCCTTCTTGCCCCTACCATCATCCGGAGAATGGAATGAGCATGTTCAAGCATTGCCTTAAGAAATGTTTTCTGATGGCTAGTCCTGAATGCCTTTACGCAGGTGTAAATCCAGAAAGAATTGTTGATGCTATTTTTTCATTGTGGTTATAAGAAGTGTTAAAGATTACTGTCGCTGAGGGATATTAAAGAAACATGGCAGCAGAAAATTCCAGAAGAATATCTTGTGCGCTCATTGGCACTTTGGGTAGAATAGGTTTTGCTGTTTCTTGTGGTGTTTGTGTTGGTCTTCTAGTCAGCAGTCAGAGGAGGGGAGGAATATTTTATGAAACACAAGGTGTAAATAACACTGTGGGGAGCTCACGGCAGGGCTAGAATATGAAACTACTTTTTGGTGTTGTGGGGTTTTGTTCTTCCCCCAGTGAATCAGGCTATAAGCTATTCCTATTGGTAGTGAGATGGTGCAGGTTGAATGTCTGGATGTCCTGGTTTCGGTGACACTGGATTTCAATAGTTTACAGGCCTCTGGGGTGCTGAGGAGGCTCTGCCGTGGGAATTGCTTCGCTGCAGGCTGAGCAGAGCTATGATGGATGTGCAGTGGGGAGAAACTGACTCCGAGTCTTAACAGACAGACTGAACAGGCCACGTGGTTTTCCTGCACCTTCTGGCTGGTCTCATGGTGTGAGAGATGTGATGATGCCCATTCAAAGGCGATGGGACAAGAATAGTCTGTTAAAGTGAAAGAGTCAGGACTGAGAGGTAACCCCTCAGAATTTGCAGTGCAGCCAAAATATAGCCCAGTGCAGAGCTCGCACCACTCTTTGTACCAGGTAAAAACTTTGAACTGGTCTTGTGTGTGCTACTGAGTGGAGAGAGAAGCAAAGAGATGCTGGGGAGAGGGGGAGACTATTCTAGTGCTAAAGACTGCAGTGATTAATGAGAGAGAAATCAAAGGCTGAGAGATGCAGTGGCTTCTTTCTGCCATGCAGTTGTATAGGGATGGCACCACTGTCCTCGTGTCGCTGTCTCAGGCTCTGAGACATCCCTCTTGATGGAATTTTGGGGTGGGAAGCGCCTTGAGAAGCTGTTTGGTTCAAGTGTGCCCTGTGCTCTCTTTCAGATCAATCTCACATGTCTTTTGAGGAACTACTGCAGATGCAGAGTGATAAGAGAACGAGAGTGTGCAAGCAGGTAACCGGTGCGAAGAAAACTGCAAAGCCTACCAAAGCTACGGTGAAGCAGCAACAAGGCAAAAAGGGGTAAAGAGGTGGTTCTGTGATCAGAAAAACGTGCGTGTGTGCTCTCTGCACTCCAGAAGTTATGCTGGGAGCTCCTCACAGTGTTGCCATTGCCTTGGAGCTGGTGTAGATCTTTAATGTGCTACACAATAAGGCCTTTCACTATAGTGTTTCATTTGGGAATGGTCTGTTGCTGTTTCAGAGCTCTTAATATCCTATCCTGTTCAAATCCCCAGCAGCCACCTGTTACTCAATAGTTAAATCGGCACTCAATTCCTTTACGCCCTCTGTATTAAGGCACTTTTAACCCACGGCATGGTATGCTTCTCTTTTAAGCTGTATGATAGTGCTTTACTTGTGTCCTCTGGGCCCTGAAATAGTTACCCTGCCATTTTCTAAACCCCTTCCAGCTTATCAGCATCTTCTGCCTGGCTCCCGCTGGCTGGAGTTGCAGTGACAGCCAGCTGTTCTGGAACTTCATTCATCCTTCTGCTGTTGTCTCATCTGTGACTTGTCTGTGTTGATTTTCCTTTTTTCCCCTCTACAGTACTTATCATCACAGACTTTTTCCTGTTCTCAGTGGTCTTTGCATCTCCTATTTGCATGCTCTGTAGGTGCTATTGATGTGGTGACTATAAAATGTATTCAACACAGCAAAAACTATCAGATCTTTTTGCAGTCCTCCACAGGCCCCCACTGGTAACAACTGTTATACGATTACCCTTTATTTGCAGTAGTTAGCTGGTTTTCAGTCCTCAGAGTTGTATCTAAGTGATTTGAACAGGTTTCCTCTGTTACGCTGGCATTCCCTAACCTATTTCTGAATCTCTGCCTGATACATGTTTCTTCTGCCATAAACAGTTGATTAGAATAATGTTTCTTGCTTTACCTTTTACCCAAGAGTCTGGGGGATTTTGTGTAGTGCAACATCTTCACACAGTGTCTCTATTTCTGCCACACAGTTCGCATAATTCTCTTTTTATTTAAGTTCCCTAATCCTTTAAGTGATGGATCACTGTAAATCCCACATGCTGTTTCTCTCATGTTTTTGTTATGGAAGTGAGCTTCTTCAAAAAAGGACTTCAGGGAAATCCCCTGGAACTGAGCTGGCTTCAGCAATGCTGTATAAAGCTGACTCGAGAGCATTGTACAGGGGTGTAGCCACATCAGCAGACGTGAAAATACACCGAACGCTGCCCTAAGTGAGATTTGGAAAACTTACTTATGCCTGTGGGGTTGTTTACGTTCCTGCCCCGGTGTTGTTGTGTTGCTGAATGTGGTATAATGCCCACATTGTGGGTACTCTCAGCAGGTGGTTCACAGGTCTTTTTGTGTTTCTAGTAACTTACCTGATGTACTGACAAATTGCAGGGCACAGTATCCAAGTAATATGGGGAGAGTAATACCCCGTTCTCCCACCTCATACTCTCCCCCTCGTACACCTAAAGCATCAAGCTCTAAAGGCCTGTGTTGCAAGGAGAACTTGTTCACTTAATTGGTTGTCACCATGGACCCCAATGGTCCTGATTCACTGTGAAGTCTCTTTTGGGATATGTACCATAAGCTGTATGGCCCTTATTCCTGGGGGCTGACCTCTTCTTTACCTGTGTTATGGTATGCTTTCTTGCTGAGCATGGCCACAGCAGAATTGGCCTGTCTTTGTAACTACCAGGTCAGTGCAGAAATTGCCAGCTTTGGTCTCCCCTTTCAGTGTAAGTATTAGTCAAGAGTGGATGAGTTGGTGGGCCAGGAATGGAAGAGGGTTGTTGCATGATGAATGAAAACGTGGAGAGGGAGAGGAATAATTGAGTACGGCACATTTACTGATGCGGGTGGTGGGTTTTCACTTGATACGGTGGGGCTGTATCAAGCTTTGTGTAGGATTGTTTTAACCACGCATTTATAGATCATTTGGTTGTAGTAGCCTTGTCTGGCTCTTGACCGAGTCACCTCTTTGTTCTCTGTAGGTATCATGGTGAGGGCTGAGTGGGAGAGTCTGCCGTTTCGGCACCGTGCAGTAATATTCTCCCGAGGGTCTGGCTAACCTGACACATTAGCCTGGGTCTCATTCTGTCCTCTGCTCCTTCTAAGTACATTTTTCTCTTTTTCAGGCCATTGGAGATGTCTGCCAAGAAGCCTGTACCTTTTCTGCGACAAGTCGTCTCTGTTACAAAGAAGGTGGGTGCTCCCCCTCCCCAGTTCAGGGGCTGACTTCCCTTAGTGATGCTAATAGGGCATAGACATGGTAACGGGGCTGCTGAAGATGACACAGGCTGTTTCTGGAGGATAGGGCTTGGACCACCGGTGAGCGCAGGTCATGCTAGCCTGTCTCTGGGGAGAACAAGAGGCTGGGTGCAGGAGCGGCTGCTCTCTGTATAACCTGCTGCCCTGTATAATGCATAACTTGAGGAGTAACGAACATTTGAGACCCAAGTGTTTCTAGAAGATTTAATGGCTGCCACCAGTGACAATTGCACTGCAAGCTATGGTCATTGCTCAGTACTAGTCACATTGGAAGTTCAAATGTCTGTCTAGTTTCTAATTTGAATATAACTTTGACTTGTCATTGCTGGATCATCTCAATATGTTAATTTCCACAGTTAGAGATCTCTTTTTTTGTCTCTCTCTTTTTGTACGACCTGACCCAGGTAATCTATAAAAATCTAGATGGGTTTGAATTCCCACATCCATCACCTTGACAACACACGTTCAGCCAGCTCTTGGTCTGGGAGTTGCAGGTGTTTGGAGGCAGCACTCATGCTCTTCTTCCTTGAATTGGCTACTCCTGGGTGGTAGACTTGCATATGGAAGTGCCTGTTGCTTGGTAGACTGGATGCAGGCATAATGACTTTGTGAGGCACTGCCACCTCGATTATTGGACTTAGTCTTTGCCAACCGCAGATATTATGCACCCACCATTGAAAACATTGCTAGTAAGAAAAAAAAAATAATGGCAAGGTCTGATCCATGGAAGGGATAGTAAGCAGGCAATAGTCTGGGGTAGTCCTGGCCACAGCTCTTACCTTTGCCTTCCCTGCCTTCAGGTCCACAGAGACCCTCGATTTGATGACCTGTCTGGAGAGTATAAGCCTGAAATATTTATGAAGACGTACAGCTTCCTGGACAGCATCAAGAAGCAGGAGAAGGAGGTGATGCTGTGTGCTTGTCCTTGGCCAGAAGAACCTTGCTTGGCAGGGGCAGCTTCCACAAAGGCCTATCACAGTGGAGGTGGCAGGCAGGTAGTCATGTAGCTTTCTACTCTCTTCTTCAGATGATTCAGAAGCAGCTGAAAAAATGCCGGAACGTGGAGCAGAAGGAGAAACTCCAGCAGCTCCTGAACCGCATGGTAAGTTCAGTGCAGCATCTCCTCTCCTGTGAGGCAGTGCACTGGAAGAGAGGATGCCTAGACACTTGCTGACACAGGCCATCCTCTCTGTACAGACACAGCAAGAACAGGCACAGAAGAAACAGCAGAAATTGAGGGAGAGGGAGCTGTCTTTGAAGAGACAACGGAGGCAATTGGCCAAGCAGGGAAAGAAACCCTTCTTCCTAAAGAAGTGTAAGTACTCAGTGTGAATATGCTGCAGGAAGACCTAGAGGGAGTACTGCTGACAGGACTCCAAGCACTGGAAGAGAGTTGTCCGTAATATTCCACAGAGCTGTGGAGGGATTGTTCTAGCGCTGGTATTCAAGGGACAAGCCAGGCTCGGAGCCAGGGAGGGAGAGGTGAGAAGGGGCTGGTCTGTAGAGATGATGTTTAGGCTTCAGTTTAAAACCTTGCTCCCCTCTCCTCTACAGCCGAGAAGCGGAAATTGGAGCTAGCTGAGAAGTATGCAGAGCTGAAGAGGAGTGGAAAGCTGGAGAGCTTCCTGAACAAGAAGAGGAAGAGGAATGCCATCAAAGACAAGCGCCGTCTGCCCTCACAGAAGAACTTGTGACTGCTGGACAGACATGCTGTTGTCTGGCACTGGGACTCACCCTGCCCTGGCCAGGCCTGGAAGACGGCCATCCCTCTTCCCAGTATCTGCCTTTCACTGTACAGTGATGCTGTTAGGCAGCGGAGCAGAGGCTGAACTGAAGGAAATAGTGCTTTTTGTAGCTGAAATGTCCTCTTCGCTTGTGGTTAACACCATACCTGGGTGGTGACAAGTCTTGTTATGCAGGTGCACATGGTGTTGACAGCTGTCTCTGTCCTCGCACCTGCTCATCTCTTCCTCTAGCTAGGAGAGCATGAGCCCTACCCTGCCTTGCTGGCTCTACTCCAGGTATTATCAGACACCAACTGATGGGAAAGGAAAGGACCTCAGGTGGGGAGGGCTCTGGTACAACACCTGCTCAGAGCAGGGCTAGCACTGACTTCAGACCAGGTTGCCCAGGGCTTCTTCAGTTGGGTCTGGGAATGTCCAAGGACGGATGCCACCACCTCTCTTGGCCTCTGCTCCACTGCTTCAAGTTCTCAAGATGAAACTTTTTTTTTTCCTCCTCCAGGAAACCTGCCTGGTTTTAGTCAATAATCATTGTCTTGTTCTCAGTGAAGTGCCTGGCTCCGTCTTCTCAGTAGCCTTGTCATAGGTCTGGGGGTTGGGTGGGAAAGGGGTGCTGTTAGGTCTCCCCAAAGCCACCTCTTCCTGAGGGTGAATAAACCCTATTCCCTCAGCCTTTCCTTGCAGTGCTCCAGCCTCTGACAACTTTCACATCCTCAACTGGAGTCAGCCCAGAGGATCAACATCTATCTTCTGGGGGCCCAGCCTGGATGCAGTATCTGGATGTAGTCTCACAAGTGCTGAGTAAAGGGGAGAGGATCACACCTGCACCCTGGTGTGGCTGGCCTTCCTTGCAGCCAGGGCGCGCTGCTGACTGTGCTCAGGTACTGCTGCCCGGGATCTCTCCAGCAGGGCTGCCTCTCTCGGCTTCTCAAGGTGGTCTCTACAGGGCTATTGGTGCTTCTGGGAAACTGATTCTGTATGACATAAAATACCTCCGTTTTCCTTTATTCCCAGTGTTGATGCTATTACAGTCAAAAGTGCCTCTCTCCAACATTACGTTTGACCACCAGCTCTCTGGTTTCTCCTCACTCCTGATTGCCCCTGTGGCTGTGCTGACAAGGAGGTGATGCGGACAGATGATCTGTCTGACAGGTCAGAGTGTGTGCTGGGAGAGTGCCTCAGCTCCGCAGGGCAGAGTGCTCCCTGGGCACAGCCGTGCCGTGTGCAGGTGGGCAGCTGGTGTGTGGGGCCTGGGGAAAGGCCTGGCGATGGGCAAGAAATGGAATGATGAGTAACTCCATCATGCCCACCTCAGGGTGTTGCTGAAGCATCTGCAGTTCCTGCAGGTGACATGAGATCTGCTCTAGTGACAGGTTTTAGCGTTAACTGGGGGAAGGCAGTAGAAGTGGGATGTGCCAGCTTGGCTAGAGACCACATGGAAATCCTCAGCTGCCTTTAACCTGCGTGTGGCTTATTGCTTTGCACGGTGCCTGGCTGCTGCTGCTTCCTCCTCTTGCCTCGTGATGTGGGATGCAGAGCCTGCCACATCCTTGTGCCTTTAGAGGAGAGTTACCTTGGGAGCAGTGTGGCAACACCAAAGCCCAAGGCTATCCTGACCCCTTTGTGGCATGGGTCTGCTCTTTTATGCTCTCAATTTTTAATCCAAAGCTGAACAAACCTTTACCTGTACTTTAATGCAAGAAGGGAAGAAGACTGGGGCCTGGACAGGCTGGAGGTGGCTCACCCCTGGTCACTGCTGCTGGGGCCTTGCTGAGGGGCCATGTGGGAGCAGCATTCCTGAGTCCATGTGTCCCCATCCCCAGCTGCTGTTTGTTCCCAGCAAGAAACAAACCTGGTGCACCACCAAAGTGGTCCTGCTTTGCCCTCCTGCCCCTCTGGAG
>NW_008825497.1:81929-85815 GCF_000699105.1 Pygoscelis adeliae | reverse complement strand
TCCTGCTGATGCCTGTGTGCCTGCCTGCAAGGAGAACATCCTTGCTGGGATGTCACCTGCTTCTGCTCAGCACATCAGTGGCGAGGAGCAAGTCTACAGGAGTGTCTCTCCCTGCCAGCTCCTGGGGCTGGTACTGTGCAGCGGGGGAAGCCCTGGGGCATTGCCCAGCTCAGCCAGTGTTGTGGTGGCACTGGGCGTTAGGGCAGGTGGCAGCACGGCAACACCAGCTCCAACAGGAGGAGATGCTTCCACCATCTCCAGAGAGCTTTCTACGGTCAGGGGAGCTGCTCCTCCCTGTGGCCTCCCAGCCTCAAGGAGTCAGTTGGGTTATTTTCCTTCTGTTTCTAGTGCTGTCCCAGCAGTGTTTCTCTTCCAGACCTGCTCTGGTGTCCCGCCAGGTGGAGTGTGGGGACTTGCTATGAGTGTCCCTGGGGAGGGCAGCCATTGGGCACGGCTGGCACTAGTTGATGTAACTACAGCCGGTTGCACAGGCGGTGGTGGCTGACAAAGCTTCCGCACGGTCCCTCGCAGAGACACCCTCAGAGCCCACCAGACTCTCACAAGGACCTGCCCCTCCTCTCCCAACTGCTGGCTGGGAGAAATGGCTTTGGACCCAGGTGCCTGGGATGCTCTCCCCAGGCCTGGCCGGTCACTGAGCAAGCCCCCCACCCCAGACGCGCTCTGCAGCTGCAGCTGGACATCCAGGCACATGAGGGACAGGCACCCACGGGAGCTGGGGGGACCTGCCTGCTGGCAGGGACGCAGACATGAGGAGGCTGCAGGGCTCAGGTCTTTTATTGCAAAGAGGGAGATACGAAAAAGGACAGTCATCCCCTCTGGGCCCCCCTGGGCCTGCAGCTGGCTGAGAGGAGTGACAGGCAGGGGGAGGCCCAGGCCTTGCTTCTCCAGCATGGGGAACCTGGCTCACGCAGCAGGGAGCAGGCTGCTGCCAAGCACCGAGCTGGAGCCGGGTCCAACCACAACAAGTGGAGCGGGTGACCCAGCGGTGTCCCCACGCAGGCCCCTGGCCTGAGCCCTAGCTGGCCGGAGGGGAGTGCTGCGTGGGGAGCACTGACGGGGGGAGCCCGGCGCAAGGTGGGGCTGCCTGGCCCCAACCGGACACGGCGTGTGGCAGGCAAACCTGGCCTCCTCCTCCGCTCTGCTGCTTGTCTCACTTGGTGGGGTGCTGAGGTCCCAAACTGCTCTGCGGCCTGATGGAGGCTGCTACGGGAGGCCCTCACCATGCGACCCTCGGGGACCGGAGCAGCTTCGCCCAGGGAGGGAGGGAGCAGGGTCGTTGCCCTCTGTCCAGGCGGGGAGCTCGGCAGCCTGCCTCGGGTTTGCAGGTATGGCCAGGTGTGGCGGTGCCCAGGCTGTGGCTCCTGCTGGCTTGTCACGTGTTGTCCTGGGCCAGCTCCTCAGGGCAGGCAGGCTGGTCCTGGGACTTGTGCAGCCCTGGGGAGGGCTGGGCCTGGGTGCTGTGCTGCAGGGCCAGGTCCGGCCCCAGGGGCGCGTGGTGCTGGTGCCGCTGGTACTGCACAAACGTACAGACCTTCAGCCCAATGGCCAGCATGTTCTTGCCCATGAAGATGCTGGAGACCCGGGCGTCCCTGAAGAAGACCATGTTGCTGCCTCGGATGAAGATGGTGGTGATGTTGACAGTGAGCATGCTCAGCATGGGGTACAGCATCATCCGGTGCGGCATGATGCCAATCCCTTGCATGCTGATCTCACAGAGGGACACACAAGGGAGGACCAAGAGCAAGATGTAGCAGTAGAAGAACATGATACCCTCAGCCCAGAGCGGCAGCCCCTTCTTCTGGGGCTCCCACAGGTTGGCCTGGATGTCCAGCACATCCAGCATGTCCACAATGACCCAGAAGAGGCAGTTGCGGAGATCTTCTTTCTTCTTGAATGTTCTGACATACTCCATGTGCTCCGTGGCCACCAACAACACATAGAGGGCTGGGATGCAGATGGAGAGCAGCAAGGTCAGTGCTTTGCGGGCTATGAGATCCAGGCTTTTCCGGTCAGCTTTATAGTTCTGGTATACAAAGTAGACTTTGATCTCCAGAACGAAGACATACAGGAACCAGAGGATCATGGCGTAGCCCCGCTTTGCTGTCTTCACCTCAGCCCCAACCCAGATGGCCACATAGCGGAGCACCAGCAGGAAACACACATCACCCACTGCCACCATGACACAGATGCCCAGCTTCCTGGAGCCCTGGCTCTGCTCCACCAAGTAGGCATCCATGAGGACAAGGCTGGTCATGATGAGCACGGTGGAGAGGCACACGTGGGGCTTGCTGACAGGTGGTGGGGGAACCATCCTGCATGGAAGAACAGGCAGGGCTGTCAGGGAGTTGCTGGGATTCCCCATCCCCATCCTTGGGCCCCCTTCTGCCTCTCCCCCCCAATAACTGTGGATGCCTGAAAGAAGGCGGGGGGGTCATAGACTCTTCTCCCATCCTATGTGCCTGGTTTGTTCCAAACTCGCAGACTTCTAGCCGAAGTGCTCCTGAGGCTCCTGGCTAGGCCATCCTGGTGGCACATGCTGGCTGAAACCCAGCTCCTAGGCTGCACATGGGGATATGGTGGGGCAGGCTGGACAGCCTTCAAGCACTTGGGATGCTACCGCCCCTTCCAGTAGCACCACCATCATGCTGGTTAATCTCTGCCACCGTGAAGGGTACATGCCTTATTTTCCATGGGATTTCCCAGCCAGTGGCACTGGTTATATTCTCCCCCCCCAAGACACATAAGACTATATCTATGCTTTTAACCGAAGCAGGTCTTTAACTGCTATGATCCAGGACCGTTCTCTTTTTAGTCTCCTTTATTTTCATGCACAGCATGAGGCGAAGGATTATTTTTAGTCTGGCTGTCCTGTGGGGTGGGAGGGAAGAAATCGGCCCAGCATCTTCAGTTTCCTTCAGCCTCACGCTCTCCAAGAGCTCTGCCTACAGCTGTTTGCCCATGCCCACCCTTCCCCAGCACGATAAACTGAAAGCAAGGAAAAGCAGCACCAGCCCACAGCTCCAGGACACAAGGAGCTCTGCAACAGGCCCTCAATTTCAGTCGGATGCTTGGCTTTCCCGGGCTGGGGCAGAGCAAAGCACAGTCCCCAAAAGCACCCTGCCTGCCTCGGACGGCACCGGGGCTGTCAGGCTCCCTCCCCCTGGCCAAGCACAGCTGTGGACAGCTGCTGCCAGAGATGGAGGGAGGATGGAGCTGGGGCCTTGCTGGGCATGGCTTGGCAGCTGCTCTGGAGGGGAGCCAGCCCCCCGGCTGAAATGGAGGATGAAGCTGGCCTGCTGACTGTGTGGCACAGCGCTGCACAATGGCTGCCCACGCAGAGCTGGCTCAGCCACACCTGGGCCATGCAGGGGCCCTGGGACACCATCCTGGTCACCCGGCGGGCGGTGTGTGGGTGGCACTTGACCATGGAGCAAGCGCTTGGGAGCAGGATGGAGGCCGTGCAGTTAACGGTCACCCCCGCACACCAATGCTCCTGGTGCTGACGCCAACGGCACAGGGCCCTGGGCACAAGCTACCTGAACTCCTGCTTTTTGGCGGAGGGAGCAGGCATCCTGCGCAGTCGTGCATCCCCAGGCCCAGAAGCGTCCTAGCACGTTGAAGGAGGCAGTGAAGCCTAAGCCTGCCAGATACAGGCGCCTCTAAGGGGGAGAGATGAGAGGCTGGCGGGCACGGGGGAACTGGTGGATGTGGCACATCTGGAGTGCGCTGAACAGCTGGGGCCTCTCCCGCGTTTCGCCCCACAGCCTCGTCAAGCCTTTGGAGGAGCCGGAGACAGCCCAGGCCCCAGCTCAGCAGGCTGCCCCACCTGACGAACAGGCCCCTGGCGCTCCCCGCGCCCGCCCCG
>NW_008825497.1:78597-81267 GCF_000699105.1 Pygoscelis adeliae | reverse complement strand
ACCCGGCCCCGCTGCCCTGATCCCCTGCCCCCCCCAGACCCAGACCCCCCCAGGGCCATGGGTGCTCCCTGCCGCAGCCCAGGAGAGGCCCCAGGAAAACCTGGGGCGCCCAGGGAAGCCTGGGCTGGCAGGGGTCCTGCCCGCTGGCTGCCCCCTGGGAGGGACCGGGACCCCTCCTCAACTGGGGCCTCGCTGGTGGAGCAGGCAGGGGAACTCATGCACCTCCGTGACCTGGCACTGCTCCGCGGGACACTGGTAGAGCTGGGGTGGGCACAGCCAGGGGCTTGTGTGCAGGTAAACCAGGCCAGCAAAGGCAAAAGGTTTCCCTTACCCTGGTGGCCATCCCGCTCTGCAAATGCTCTTCTATCAGCCTGAGCAGCTTACTGCATTTAACTCTAAGCTTCTTTCTAATTGATTTAGGTCTTAGCTGCACAGGGAAGGTTTTCCAGTATATTCCCACTGTGACTTTGAAGTGCTCATTGTAAATAATTGTATTTTGGAAGATGGGGAGGCGCTTGGACCTCTGGAGATGGGCTTAAGAGCAAAACCAGGCATAAACCTGAGTGAGAGGACAAGTGCCAGTCACAGTCACTGAGTGCCAGGAGAAGTGCGGCCCGCCTCACCTCCAGCTGCTGGCAGAGTGGCCATAAGTCCCTGTTGTATCTGATGCCCTGGGGCATCTTGGGTGGCACCAGGAACATATGAACCCCGCCTGTAGTGTCCATGGCAAATGGAGACACTGAACCAGCATCCAGGCTCAGCTCTCGTGTCCCATGGTGAGCATGGGCTGGTTTATGCAGGCAGGTGGGGGCTTGTGTGAAGGGAGCAGAGCTCTGGGTTAGGGAGGTGCAACAAGGTAAAGAGTTTGGCTGTGGGGATCATTCTCCTAGTCCAGGAAAAAGCAGCAATCTCCAGAAGGGCTGAAAGAGCAGGGAAATAAAGCAGCCAAAGCAACCTGCCTCCAAAAAGGAAAGGAGACCTTGCAACTCAAGCTGAGCGGAGAGCACCGTGAGGCATGAGAGGAGAAGCCAACACAGAAACAAAACCTAGATCTTTCCTGCTGGACACAGAAGCGCCAGCTCTCACTCAGTATCAGGGCAGTCTCTTGCAGGCTGTAGGGAGGAGCAAAGGGTCTCTGTCCACGGAGGCACCCGGCGGGGATGACCACAGAGGTACACATGTGACAGAGGTAGGAGAGAGGTGCTGGAGGCAGCTACCAAGCAGTGGGGCGAAAGACAAGATGATTCATCCCTGGGCTGGGATCATAAAACCCCTGAGTCTTCACTAGAGGCTAGGACAGGAGGTGACAACATTCGCGTGGGAAGCAGTAAAGAGCTGCTTTAACGAGGCACATAAAAATAAGCTACCGGAGCAAGAGCAGATGCTTATGCGCTTCTCTAAAACATGATGCTGTAACCAGGTTGCCAGAGTTCACATGTGAATGCAGCTGTGATCAGAGACAAAATGGAAGGAAACCAAAGAGGGGGTACAGCAGGATGCCCAGGCAGATAGCTGCTCCCTGGCTGCTGCTGGCTCCAGACCTGGGAGGAAAAGCATCTTCAGCTTAGCCCTGTGCTGCCTAGGACACCTGCACTCCACCGTTATCACTGAAGAGTACCTCTAGGGCAGCAACCACAACGTAACGTACTCAAAGGCTGTTGGGAAAGAGCCAGAGAAATCCATCAGTCACGTTGAACATCCTCGAAGGGGAGCTGCAGGAAGCAGGGGAAGTTTGTCAGCAAGGAACGGTGAGCAGTGGCTGTGATGGGGAAAGGCTGGCAGTGGCCTGGGAACCATGCTGAGAGCTTCAACTGCTCCAAAAGAGCCTCGTGGCCCCCAGAGCCGGGCCACAGAGCAGAGGGCAAGAGGTGGCTGGAACCGATGGGCACCCTTCAGGAAGGCAATGTAGAAAAACAAAGTGGGAACAGCTTCTGAGTGAAGGATCACAGGGTGCTGAAGGGTACTTTTAACATCACAGAAAGGCAAGGTGCTGGAAGGTAACATCAGAGTGGAGAAGCAAGAAATTGGGTATGCCAAGTAGGAAAACAAAGGAATGAACATACAGAGTCAATCCCAGTAACCATTTGTCAAAATACAGAATGGAGGGGATGGAGCTAAGCAATGGTGACAACGTCCTTTGGGGTGCGGGCTGGGCCTCTGAGAAAATGGTGTCTATTGAAAAACCTTAATTTCAAACACAGCCACATGCAGCATCAGGCACCTGATGGGACAGAGAGTGGGTGCTGCTACTTCTGCTGGCAGCAACTCAGAGGAGGAGTGAAAGGACCATCATGGAAAACAGCATGATAAGGGGCACTTGGTGCAAAGCTATGGCAGCGCACATGCTGGACCACCTCGATGCACCCAGAGGGGAAGGCAGCAGCCGGTAACGCACGTGATCCTGGCAGCCTGGACTCAAAAGGATTTTGAAAATTGAGGCTTGCGGCATTGAGTCTGGAGCACATAAATCCTGGAGGTCCTGCAGGGCAGGGAGCCACCCCAGCCCTTCACGAGGTGAGGTACCCGAGTGGCGGAGCCGGGACCAGCAGCCCAAGCGCTGGTGATGTGGCACTGTCCCCGGGGCCCGGAGGCCGGGCTGGACGCGGGGACAGCCCGCGGAACGGCTGGTCGTGCCGCAGCCGCCGGGGGGCAGAGCAGGACCGCGGCGCC
>NW_008825497.1:75463-78496 GCF_000699105.1 Pygoscelis adeliae | reverse complement strand
CCCAGGCCCCGGGGCCAGAGTCGCCCCCCCGTAACATCCCCCGTATACCCTCCAGCCCCAGCCGTAGTCAGAGCACCCCCAGCACCACGGGGTGAGCTCCTCTCAGCCCCGCATTGCCCAGGGCACGGCCAAATGCTCACGCGCTGGGCCTGGTGCCCGAGAACAGCGCCCTTTACCACTGCTGGGGGCTGCTGGCAGCAGGGGCCTGCAGGTTGTGGTCACAAGGGAGAAAACATGGCTTTGCACCACAAAGCTCTGCGCTCTTACAGCTAAAACCAGGGCGGTTTGAGAGGGACATCTGTATTGAAGAGAAATGCTCTCCTCCTGAGCAGCTGCCGTGTCTTGCTGCACCTCAACCTTGTCCAGGGTGCAAAGGCTAAGGTGAAGCATTGCTCTCCCAGGAACAGCACGGTTGAGAAAAGTGCTGGCCCAAAGGGATCAGGCGCCCTGCATGGGCTTGACCAACATATGGGGGCACAGTGTGGTGTGTTGTCTGCCAAGGACAAAGATGCTGGCTGCTACGAGGTCTCTGAAGTGTTGAAGTGCTGGGGAGAAGCTGGTGGGCATGGTCCATTTGGATAGCAGTGACACATAGAAAAAAAAAGGGGGGGGGCGTTCTGGAGGCACATTTCAAGCTGGTTGCCTGGATGCTAAAGAGCAAGGGTTCCTTGGGTGCTTTCCCTGATATGCTTGAAGATCATATCCACGATGAAGCAAATCTCAGGTGGTGCTTGGCACACAGAAAGGTCTCAGCTTAAGAGGAGGTGGGGAAGCAGCTGAATGAGATGACGACTCTGCCAGGCTCTGTTTAAGCTGAAAGATAACCAGGCTTTGGTACTTACAATGAAAAACACAGGAAAATTTTGACCCCAAAGACAGGGGAAAGCCACCGTGTGTGGAAGAGCACAGTGCTTGGTAGTTCATGCTGTAGGCACAAAGTCAATATAACATGAAGGTAGGAAAAAATGAAGAGCAGGCTGTATAGCCAAGTCCCCAAATAAACAAGGTGCATTGAAAGAACCCGAGAACAAATGCATAAATTCATCTGTAGAAAAGCCAGAAGGCCGAAACAAACAGGTGAGCTGCACTAAGGATGGAGGTACTCGAAGGGAACAGGCTGCAGGGACGAAATCCACCTCAGTCACATTGAACATCCCTCCAGGGGAAACGCAGGAAAAGGAGGAAGCTCGTCAGCAAGAAACTGCAAGTGGTGGCTGCGATGGGGAAAGGTCATTTGTGACCTGGGGACGATACTGAGAGCTTCAACAGCTCTGAAAAAGCATCACAGATCGTAGAGAGTGGCACAGCCACAGAGCAGCGTAGAGGTGGCTGGAAGCGATGGGCACCCTTCAGGAAGGCAGGGGAGAAGCAGCCCTCCCAGGCCAGAGAGGCGGCCCGGGAGAGCTGCGGGACTGCCAGCCCTTAGGGGCTGCCTGGAAGGCTACGTTCAGGGGCTGTCACTTCACCAGGCTGCCTTGGGCTGAGCAAAGAAGTGCCTCTGGCCTCCTGGAAATGAGAGGGCATCCCTGAAAGCCTGGAGCACTCAATGCTATTAACGTACCACACAAATAGTTGGGAATGGTGCCTAAGGCTGGAAGGCAAATGGATGAAAGCAAACAGCCGGGGAGGCACTGCGATGGGTTTTCTAGGGACAAATCAAGCCCCCAGATCTAGCAGGGTCCTCTGGAGCCATCAGCTGCTTTTGGGGAAAGGCAATGATGATACCCAGCTGAGATCAAACCACAATGGGTGGAAACGCTGAGATAAGGCCAGGCCAACATGACCATCACGTGACTCTCTCCTGCTGCAAAACAATGTTTTGACATTCATCTGCAGAACGCTATGAAAATGCAGCTCATCCTTGATCCAGTTGGACTTCCACAAAAGCCTCTGCTAAGATCCCTTAGAAAATGCTCTTAGAGAACCGAGGCTGTCAAGGATGAAAGGAAAGGTCCTCTCATGCATTAATGACTTGCTTAAATGAAGAAAAACGCGTCGAAGCAGTAAACAAGCTGCTCTGCGAGCAAGACAGGGGGTCTGGGCAACTCTGTGCTGGGACCCATGCTGTTCGTCAGATGCAGAAATGGGCTAGGAAAGGGGGCAGAGAGGAAGGTGGAAGAGTTTGATGATGGTTCAGGTTATTCATCTAGTCAAACTGAAAGCTGATGTGAATACCTGCATGTTACTGAGAGACCTAAAGCTCAACAGCAGATGAAATGTAGAACTGACAAATGCAAGTAAAAAGAAGAGGTCCAAGGGACAGGCTATAAATTAGACATCAGTATTCAGGAAAGTGACCCTGAAATGCTTACTGATAATGTCCTGAAAACACCAGTACTGTGCTCAGGACCCACAGCAGAAACTGTGGATGTTTTATACCGCTTTGCAAGTTTGTGCCGCTCCCGCTTCTCAAACCCTAATCCTTCCACTGGCATGAGCTGCATTTTACAGTCTGCCTGGAATAACACTGCATCAATGGAAAACTCTGTCACTGCCGAGTATATTGGACAGCTCAGGTCCTGGCACGGTCCCTTGCAGAAGCTGGGGGCTTCTCTTTAATTTGTGGTTTGGCCATTATTGACTTGGCCACTTCTTTCAGGTAGTTTTAAGTGAGGAGCACTGCAGCTCCCGGTTCGGCTCCGCCTCCTTTCAGATTCCCTCAGCCAGCATCACCCCGCTCCGATGGTTTGGTACTGTTCCTTCTCCATTTTTCCAGAGGCAGTGCCATTTCAGTCAGACCCTCTGCTAAGCCCCTCCTGAAGGTGAGGTCCAGCGGGGGACCCTTCCTGCTTTCTGCCAGAACAGCACCACAGCGATGCTACTGCGCCACAGGCCTGCCCTGAGCTCTGCCCCTCCACACCGCGCTGGCCCTGCGGGTGCTCTGGTGGGTCCTTGCTCCCAGGGGTTTTGAGGAAAGAGTCAGTTTCAGCTCTCGGGTTCCTTTCGCAAAGCTTGTCTTGCTCTTAGCTTCGACCGGCCGGGCCCGCGGGTCTTTACTTTCCCCTGTTCCAGCCCGGATCCAGCACTCTGAAC
>NW_008825497.1:60080-73898 GCF_000699105.1 Pygoscelis adeliae | reverse complement strand
TGGCTAGTGTCTGCCGTGATGGCCATGGAAGATCTCAGTGGGGCATATCACCGCGGCCATGCTGCTTCTGAAAGCAGCCTCTTCGCCCCTGAAGTGAATGATGGCCTTACAGCCGGTCTCCTGAAGCCACATAGTGGCCATCTGGCATTTGTGGGCCCGTGGGGTTACCTGTGTCACCTGCACTCCGGACCGTAGGTAACACCAAACAGGATTCACTGTGCTGCCAGCTGAACTCACACTTCTATCTCTGGCAGAGCTGGAAGACAAGCTGAACGGTGTAAATGTCGTTGCTGACTGTATGGTTAAGGGTCTGTCCAGGCTAGATGTGCTTATGGGAAGAATGCAAAGACCTGTCTTGGAGCCAGGAGGTGCTGGATGTGTTAGTGAGCTAGGTGACTTTTGGCCCACTCATCAGACGTTGATCAGGAGGTCTTCTCATGAGAGTTAAGGGGCGGATTCAGGAAGTCACTCTGGATCCATGTATCTCTGGGCTGTGGTGTGTTGTCTGCAAGTGATGTGTTCAAGTGCTGCACAAAAACTAGAGGCATAAAATTCAAAAGGGGAAAAATAATTGTTCCTGTAGGGCAGGAGAACACCAGCCTTTGTGAAAGGGCTTCAGAAGGTTTATGTGTTTGTAGGGAGAAACTCGGTGATTGAGTGGCCAGATGGGTTGGAGTAGAAATGTTCTGAAACACTCCGAGCTAGTAGAGAAAGCCTGTGTGATTGCCGTGCCTAAGGAGGTCCTGGGCTGTGCAGGCAGCAAACGGGAAGGAGTTTGCAACATGTATCTGTGAAAAGCCAGTGCACCTTTTGATGACACATGCTGAGGCTGTTGTGTGGAGCAGGAAGCAGTGATCATTCTATAGCTTTAAAGTGACTTGAGGTATTGTTTATTTGTGGGTAGGTTACTCCCAAGCTGGAATTTGGAGAGCAGGACAGAATTACCAGGTTGACTTCCTGCAGAAAGAATAGAAGTTGCAGATATAGAGCACAGAACTATAGTGATGGTGAAGCATGTGTATGTACATAGTCTTCATAAATGGAAATGCTGCAAGAGCTGGAGAGAGGAGGAACTTCTTTGGGCAAACCAAAGACAGAATGACTGGGAATGGTGAGACTGAGTTTAGAAGTGGGTTACATGGGTGGTGGGATGCCAGTGAGCAGAAATGGTGTGTCATCAGTTTGAAAGTTGTTTGAAGAACTGCTCTTTGGCCCAATGAATCCTGTGCCTTTTCACAAGGACAGTTTCCATTAGCATTGTGTAGATGCCTGTTCTAATGCACAAGCTTCTTTATGTGCAGCCATGGGCAGCAGCCATCTGACACACCAGCTTGGAGGAAACTTCTGTAAAATTAATCTGAAATTTCATCTCTGGAATGTCTTCAAATGCAATGTTTGTTAGGATGGGAAGAAGCTGATGGAAGCTGATTCTTCCTTCAGAGGCCACGGCTCCAACATGGTGTGCTGCTATGCCTGTAGAGTCAGCAGGTGTCTGGAGAAGTCCTGTCAGGCCACAGTGACCAGTGTGGGACTGGTGCTTCTGTGTTTTCTAGTCTTCAGCTAGCCCAAGCTTTCCTGAGTGAATGGGTCACAGGTGGGCACCTATCAGACAGGTATTTTTGTTCACTGAAACTAAAGGGAGATCAAGCCCCAAATTTGAGTTGGGTTAATGGTGTATCTGTGCACTGTGCTTCACTTGCTACTTGCCCATGTTCTTCCTTTACTGATCTGCTTGTATAATGTTTTAGTCTTGACGTTATGTTCTTCAAGGTAGAAACTCCACTGTACTGTCCCAGTGCCCAGCACAGGTGGTCTCTGGTCTTATTGTGCTTTGGGAGTGGTAGTGGTGGCAAAATAATATCCATTCAAGAGCAATAATCCTCCTTCGGGCTTCTCTATCTCGTACGCGTGTGTAGTCTCAGTTCTTCCAGCCCTATGCATATCTAGGGAAAGGAGAACTTTGCACTGATTTTAATGCTATAGAACATGCTTTCTTTTTCTAGACTCTGTATCATAAGTCTTTGCTGTCCCTGTGCTCCTTCTTAGGTGTTTCATTTTCTGAAAATGCAGCTCCGGCTGCTGCAGGAGCGGGACTGGGCTAGATCAACCTTTGTGGGGTTGCTCTGTGTTTGGCTGTTAATGCAGGACAGTTGAGAGGTTGTGTCCAGGCCTTCAGGATTTCAGAGAGGCAGTCTGGGCCAGTAAAAATAGGCACCATGAAGTATAAGCCCCAATGTACTGAACAGTTCAGTAGTATGACTGTAAGAGTTCTGATGCCTTGTAGGGGATCTTGGCTTTCTAAGATGAACTATTGCCCATAATGGAAGTCTTTCCAGCTGAATCAGGAATGCGTAACTGAACTAAGCCAATGTTTAGTTTTGGAAGTTGCCTTGCTCTCAGAATGGAGGTATCATCCCTCCTGCTGGGGTGTTTCTCTTTTCAGGGCCAAGCTGAGAGAAATCTGTGAACTCTTAATGCCCTTCCTATGAACTGAGTTAGCATAGCCTAGACCCAGCTGCCTTTGGCTCAAGTGGCTCTCAGGGGAGGCAGAGCTGAATTTTCTGGGCAGCAGGCTTTTATGCAGAGAGGCAGAAGGAAGTAAACACCTGGAAACCAAGCAAAATGCTCTTTGCATCTTCAGTTAGGCTACCCATTGGGATAGGGATTGTTGGCTTCCCATCACAATGCCTTAGAAGGGAGGCAGTCCTGGTTGATTCATGGTGCAGGGTGTGAAGCATGCTTTGCTAAAATAGTCAATCAGCCTTAACTTCCACTCATAGTTATCTTAGTAAAAGTCTTCATAGGGGTGTTCTGAGGCGGGAGAAAGTGTCTTTATTGTGATACCATGCAAGTAAGTACCCTTAAGGGTTTTCACTGTATGGAGACTGCAAGAAATGAACTAGAGCTTTGCCAGAGTAAAATGTCTGTCCGCATCAAGGTAATGTCTTACTGTGTTTTCATTGTTTTGTATGCTGATCAGGCAGTACATGTGGAAAAAATGTGTGAAAGGACTTTGTGCAAACATGCGTGGGGTCTTGTTCTTTCCAAGTAGTGCTATTTTTCAACCTCTGTTAATAGGACTGCTCTTCCTTTTTTTCTTTTTAATATCTGAGAGCCCATAAATGCAAGTTCTTAATTAGGAAACAAGATAAGATTGTGTGATTGTGTTCACTCTTACTCTTTTTCCATGACACAGCTGTTGTGTTCAGTGTTATGTGGATGTTGTTTCAGTGATAAGTCATCACATTTCTAGTTAGAGGTGAGAGATACGAGTTGTATTTTGGCTAATGCGTCAGTATTGTTGAGCTCAGATTGCAAAGGCAGATTCTACCTGTACAAATTATGCTGTGAATGGTGCTGCAAGGATTCAAATGCACTGCATTTCGTCCAGAGTACCTCGTATCTCGGTACAATGCATGAGCTCAAAAACATTCCAAGTCTTGCTGCCACCCACACAGTGTGCTCGAACACAGTGTCTCCTGCTTATGATAGAAAAGCATTGACTTAGGGAAATGCATGTAGTTTGGGCTCGCTTTGTGAGGCTGTGTATGTGCACCTTCAGGACATTATGTTTCAGAAGATGCTCTGAATTCTCTATCATTAAAACTTCCAAATGTGTGTTTTGGAAAGTTATAGCCTAATGAATATCTTCTCGGAAGGAGAGCAGTTATTGCAAGTACAACTGGAAGTATCCCCTAAGTGCCAGCTATGGTGATCCTTTGAAGTGCCATGAGGTGAATGTTCTCGTCTCTGCAACCCTGTTGTCCTGTTTGGGCAGGCAGTATCTATGACCTGACACCTCATGGAAAGAAGGCAAGACTTCATTTGTGCAGCTGGTTGCATGCTTTCCTTTGCCTGAGGTCCGGAAAGCCTTGCAGTGAGCAGTGCATGTTGTACAGTATGGAGGAACGTGCTCTCTTCTGGCACAGCTGCATTCAACTGGGTTGGCAGCATCTGGCAGCCCCATAAAGCGGGATTCTCTGTCAGCTGTGGACTCAGAGGTCTGTTTCCTCTCTGCAAGGAGTATTGCCTGTCTTTTCTACAACCCCTAAGCGTTTCCTTTTCTGAAGCTGATTTGGCGATGAAGAGCCTCTGAACTGGGTGTTCCTTTAAGAAACACTTATTCCAGCTGGAATAACATGTATTTATCTGCCTGAGATGTTCTTGAGTGGTTTCATGGGTAAATCAGGCATTTTCATGGTAAACTTCCAACCTCAGCAAAATCTGCTCTGTTTGGCTAAGCTACAGAGTTGCACCTCTGGGAATGTTAAATGATTCCAGATTGTTCCCTCAAAAGATACAGTGATGCCGTGACAAACCAGAGTAGCTCCAGACAGGGAGTGCTTTGGAGAGGCCACAATTTCTTGTAAGGAAACAGTCTCTTATAACTGGTGATATTTGCCGTGTTTAAATTATGATTTCCTTTTAGTACTATATAGAAAACAAAATGTTCTAAAGGGCCATCGGATTGCTTATTATTCTTAATATTGTGGGCTTGGCTACAAGCCTGCAACATAATACGTCTGATGTGTTGTCCACTGTCGCTCTCTCTGGCTTGGCTGTCGCAGAGGAGCACATTTGGAATTTCTCCTCTGGCAGTGTTATGTTTCCCTTTGAGTATATGATAATTGAGTTGGTGTCTGTTATTCCTTCTTTCTGCTCATTAGTGGAACTCAGAACAAGTGTCCCCTGCCAGTATGATTGATGGGGGGTGTGCTCCTTTCAGAATATTAATAGTGACTTTCCTGAAGGCTTAATTTTATTTGAAGTACCTGCCACACTGCCTCCTAGCCTTGCTCTCCAGTGTTTCATTCATTAGCCAGGCTGTGTTAGCTCAGTTGTCTGATGGCTTATCAAAAATGTTGCATTGTTCTTATTGTGCTAGTATGCTATGAGTGCTCATTCCGCTTCCTCTGGTGTATTCAGTTACTTGTGATTGATTACTAACAACAGCCACATAGTATGCCTATAGTGCACCCTTCTCTGGGATGGAGATCCCCTGACCTTTATCCTGTCAAAAGAATAAATTGCTGAGCACCAATATCTTACAGGGTTCCCGTAGCAGATCCATTTTTTGACGAAATCTGTGCTGATGCTTTTGTGTAATTGTTTGCAATCTGGAATGATTCTAGATTGAACACATGTCTCCAGTCAACTTCAGAAGAAGTTATTTCCAAAAAAGAGCCAGAGGTGAGAAACATACTGCATTTTATAGCATGCCAGATGAGCATCTGGGCAAGGCTATTTTCCGAATACCTTGTGTTCTTATCTGGTCCAAGCTTTCAGCATCCCAGCTGATGGGGAATCTGTGATTCTGTTTTGTTTTGGTTTGTTTTTTTTTTTAACTACATCAAAGCTGGTGGATACTGTTTTGGGAAACACAAAGTGAGAGTGTCTTACTCCTCTGTGTAGGATGTGGCAGCAGGAACCTGTCTCTGCCTTTCGGGGAAGCAGACAGCTTAAGCGATATTGCTCTTGTAGTTAGAAGTCTCTTAGATAAATGAGGCTTTGTTTGGATACTTCAGTATACTCGTTGCAGTGGACCCGAAGGAGAGATGCAGTATTTCAGGTACCATACACATTGCAACTGTGGTTACAGAGACCACTCCCTGCTCTGCAGTGTGATTCAGCCTCTGTGCACACAGCCCAAAATTACACTGGCTTTTCCTGCAGGCCTGTTGCAATGCCATCTCCTTTATAATTTACTGCCCACTGTCATCTCTCGTGCTCTGTTTATCCCGTCTCATGTGGTCTAACACAGTGAAGGATTCTGTTTACTCCTGTTGTATTTTGGCTGCTATTCTGATTTTTCTAGGTTCTTATTTTCCCACTCATGCTGATTTTTACGCTTCCACTGTAAATCCTTCTTATCATGCTTCTTATTCTTCAGTGTGAGCATATCTTAAGTAGCATGAGATCCAAAGCCATTGCACGTGGGACCATCTCCTGGACAAAAAATGTCCAGGTTCCATGCCCAGCTGTGTATTTTTAATTGTTTTTCTGTGCATATGATAACTAAATTCTCATCAGTATAGGCAGTTTGGGATGATGGCAGAACTCATGTCTTCGGTTCCATTTTCCAAAACTGAAAAACACTAACAATTAGCTGTTGTGCTGTTAACAATGGTAGCAGGGTTAGAATAAGAGTAACTCCCTTGTAAAGGGTTCTGCTACTCTTTTCCTGTTCTTTAATACCTTTTCTCTACCAGGGGAAAAGATCGTGTTCATCCAAAGCCTCTCACTGATTCTTCTGCTGTCTGATTTTCAGTAACAGTTCAAGTAGTGTCTCTGAATCCATATTATTTAGATCAGTTTTTTTTAGATTTACATTATTTATATATTTTTAGAAGAGCTCCCTTGTATTTGTTCTGCATTCTCCCCTGTGTTTCTTCAGCTATCTTCTAGTAGTCCATTTATTTTCTACCTTACCAATACATCCACTTCCTTCTCATTGCTCCTTTCCCTCAAAAGCCCTGCACACACCTGCTGATAATTTTGGCACTATTCTCACATTTTTTCCTTGCTTCTGTCTTGCCTTGCACACCTGTAATTGAGTAATCTTTAGTTCTGAATCTTAATTTTTCTCTTTTCAAGGTAGTTTGCTTTTTTCCTCAGAATTTAGAGACTATTCCTTGTGAAGCTGCAATGGCCACATCTTGTCCTTGTATGGCTTGTATTTTTCAGCTGGACTATGTTCTTGATGTGCTTGGGTTATTTTTTAATGGCTTTTAGATTTTTTTTCACTGTTAATGAATATCAGCTTTTTTCTTTTGTTAGACTTCCTGAATTTTCTTGTATGTGCATCAGTGAAATACAGTCCCATAAGCTGACATTTCTTTCAGTCCTCTCATACCTTACACTTGAGGCTGCTTGCTCCAAGTATTCCTTCCTCTCTTGTGTGCTCCTTTGTCAGAAGCAGACTCAGGATGTCCATTTGGATTTCACAGCATATGGTATATATGAATAATTTACTCATTTTTTCCTTGATGTTTGTCAAGTCCCTTGACTTTTCAAGCTTTTTCTCTGCCTATTATGTTCCGTCATCTCCCGTCAGACAAAAGGACAACATTCCCATTACTCTGTATTTACACTTTGTTCATCTTACCTGTGTATTGATGAAATGTTCATACTTATTTGGGGATAACTTTATCTGTTGCAATACTGATTTGTGGACGTGTGGACAAGTCACTCTTCTTTCAGGGACCTGCTCCACCCACAAGGATCTCAGCAGAGAACTGCATTGTACAGGCTCTGGTTATTAACAGCTTGTGTTGCAAGTGGATGAAAAGCCTACGCACAAATTTACCAGTTTTGGTGAGAATCATTCTTTTGAGTGAAGAATCTTAACTGTGCAACTCTTTAGAATTAAACTCTTTTTTTTTAATGTAAATTTTTTTTCTTACAGTTATGAAGAAGCCTCAAAAATGGATGCCCATGCTGGTTTGACACTGTCTCTTCCACGGGCCTGTATCACTGCTGTTGTTATCACTTCAGTCCCTCCCCTGTGCTCTCTTCCCAGATGTATCTTACCATGGTACCATGTTCCTGAGCCTGCAGGTAGTCAGATTGAAGGTGCTTGCCAGCTCAAGATAACAGCAAAGGAGACAGATGGGATGTTTGGTGGGTTTGCTACTTTAGAAGTAGCAAGCTGTAACGAAACCTTAACTCTGCGTTCATCATTAGTAGGAAAGTTGTTAGACTATGCATTACAGAAGCTGCTGTATGGCACATGTTTCCTTTTTGTCAGCGTGCGTGGAGATCTCCACCAGGACGGTGGAGGATGCCCTGTGTTTTAAGTCACTGTAGCAGGGTTTGCCAGACAGGTGTCTATTGGCACCTGAATAAATGCCTGCAGCAGAGAACTGGAGGAAATTGGGGTGGAACAGTGAACTAACCTTGACCTCATTTCACTGCTTTTCCCAGCTTGGCTGCATTGGCACATCTCCAGTGGACTTGGAGGTGCACCCCAGCAAGCTCTGCCAGGTGACGAGCATCAGGATGTAGCCTGTCCTGCATCCCCATTAGCACTTTCAAACTTGGTTGAAAGGTACTTGTCACTGTGTCTTGAGTGCTTGCTCTTTTCCTCCTGTAGACAAGGCTGCAAGTGGTGTTTTTGTAATCACTCACTGCTTTGTGGTGGTTAATTCATTAACACATTTTATTTTAGCCTGGAGACACAGTGAGCGAGCTGTTTAGCAACAGGTATCGTGGCAGACTGCTAGTGCTGTGGCTCTGTGGAAGCGTGGCGCATTTGCACCTTGCCATGCCATTGATTGCTGCTCTCAGCTGAGCTGACAGTGCAGCACCTTTTGTTAAAGCAGTCTTGGATTTGGGGACAGCCGGTGCAGCAATTCTGCTGCGTATGTAGACAGAAAAGTTCAAAATCTTTACATTTGTGAAAAAAGTTCTGTGACATTAGCCATACTAATGCTGATGCCTAATTTCAGCATGGCTAAAATGAGAGAAGATCAACGTGCTGCTGCAGACTTCCACTTTTTTTCTGTCTGCCCTGAGGTTGCTTTTGGGCCGACCCTGAGTGAACAGCTGGAAGTTCAAACACAGTGATCTTAAGTAAAGCAATGACCAGTTAAAGATGTGGTATTTCCCAAGTAATGTACCCTTTCTGTTGCCTATAAAAATAATTTTTAAAAGTTTGCTGCAACGTTAGCCTTACCACTGACCTGTGGATTGTTTAGTAAGCTCTTTCTAACTTTACTAGGGAGGCTGTTATGCAGCAGCAATGAATTTCGTCACATGCTTTTTGTTAAACAAGTAACTTGTTTGAAAATAGAACAGAAAGATGACCTTGCGGTTTGGACACTGAAGAGAGGCTTAGATTCAGATCCAGGATCTGAAGTTGCTTGCTCTTCTAGTTCAAATAACCCTTTCCCTGCCTGAAGCCATAGCTATGACTCATGTTCCTGTTCTCCCCACTTTGTTCCCAGCTGCATGTTTCCATGCTGCAGTGTTGCCGGTTCCTTACGTGTGCTAGGGCGACTGTGGAGTGTTATTGTAAGGCAGAAGTGATCTTGAGGTGTGGTAGCATTGCTGCCAAAGAAGATGTCCTGCAACGCGGTGCCACTAGTCATAAAGGAAGAAATTTGTCCTTCTTGGGAAAAGCAGACCCTTACAAGACTGCCCATACACTCCGGTGTATTTCCCTGAGCTGGAAAGACAAAGCTGAAGCTAGAGGAAATGGCTGGGGATTCTTCCCTGGCTTCCACAGACTGGAGACCTGGGCTAGGAAGCCTGAGGTTGCTCGGAAAGGGGCAACTGGAGAGAAACCATCCGAGAGCCAGATCACCAGCAGACTTTTCCTTGCTGTCTAATCTGGATGCTGCAGGCTGGGAATCCCCTGAACAGGCTCGGAGGACCATGGGAACTGGTGGAGTCTGGAGGGGGGTTTGGGGAGCAGTATGTGGAAATCAGTTGGGATTTTTTGGGCTTTCTGCTGAGGTTTTAAGGGCTCTTTGTGCTCAGGAAAGACGTTGCTCCTGATAGGGGCAATTAATATCTGCATAGCTTGCAGTGGAGCATGAGAAGAGGCTAATGGCTGTGTGACTGAGTAGCATGCTGTGCATGCTGGGACAGGCTGTCTGGGCAGATCCTAATGCTTCCTCAGGAGATGCTTCTTGACAATGTGCTTATTATCTGGAAATCAGCTTGTGTGACAGGAGGCGCCAGGAGGCTACAGCAGAGTCTCGTGTCCTGTTGTGGTAGGTGCTGCATGATGCACTATAATGAAACGCTGCCTATTCTTGGGGGGGGCTTACTCTATGCTTTGGATAGACATGGGTGAGGGGGAAGCAGAGGTGAAGTGATTCATCCAATAGTTAAAAAGTGTCAGAGACAGATTAAATCTTGTCTCTCTGCCTGGAACCAGATCTTAACTCTAAATTGCTTCCTTCTGTAAAAGCAGTGAAGTCTCACTGTAGCAGAGCCTGGGGGATGCAGTCATATCACTGCAACTCTCCTGTGCACGTGATGGGGCAGCAGTTGTTTGTTATGGTTTGTCCTCAATTAATTTTCCTTCCCCCCCCCCTCCCCAAATGTTTGGGTATTGTGAATAACACAGCAAATGAATTGTAGCCTCACACAGGAAACTGCTAAGAAAATACACAATGTCTGTCCAACTTCTGATCTATTTGCCCGATTTTGTCCTGGCTTGTCAAGGGCAACTGCCTCGAAGAACCATGTTTCACAGAAATCAGTGGTTAGAGGGAGATTGGAGATTGGATCCTATTAGATCCCCTGTGATGGAGAACTTGGCTCTCTTCCAACCCCCTGTTTGGAGGCTGATGTGCCTGGGTATGTTGTGGAGGTAACTCTCAACCATCCTCAAGGTTTGCTGTCTTTTTCCAGTGGGGTGGTATTGAGAGCTGGGAGGGGAAAAGAAGGAGAGAAGACAGCCTGGAGGGAGCCCATATAAGTGTGGGAAAGCGGGTGGGAGGGAACGGTGCATCTTCATGCTAAGCTGTTTCATGATTAACAGCAGTAGTTTAAGCAAAATTTGAGTGGTGATCTTTCCAGTGATGCATCTGTGTGGGTATTTAATGTGAAAGCATGCAGAATGATGGGAGAATGGTTTCGAGGGGCTTGTTTCATTCATTGTTTGTGCGGCAAGGTGCACTCGCTCCCTACATACATAGGTAAATGTGCCTTTAAACCGGTGAGGTAAGAAGTGTCAGCCATGAGTAAGAGGCAAAATTAACAACCCTAAAGCAACCAGGTCACTTAAAAAGAGAGGCTGGAGAACCCAGTGGCAGCCTGGCAGCCAGCACCTCTTAAGCAATTGGAGGAGGAAAGGTTTAACAGCCACCCCCCTGCCTTATAACTTCTGCCTACTCGGAGCCTAGCCAAGAGGAGGGAAAGGAAATCTCTTAACATTATTGTTTGTGACTACAGTAAGCAATCCAGTTACTGCCATCCTTTAATCCTGATACTGTTGGACCCCAATTAGAACAGAGAAGTCTTGGTTTCATACCCTTGCAGGCAGGGATGTGGTATCTTTGAAGGAAATCACTGAACCTCTCTGTGCCTTGACCATTACCTGAAGAATCTGTGATGAGGCTTCGCACTGACCACTTGGAGTTTGTCCAAGGAGCGTGAGAACAGTTGGCCCCAAAATTTGAGTCCTGTCTATTTGTCCAGGTAAGCAATGACTGCCTGGCTACCACTGAGTTCTTCAGCCTCTCTTTTTAAGTGACCTGGACACTTCTTTCATAGATCTAAGTGTCTTTTGGGGGAAGTTTGAAGCTTTTAGCAGATCCTGATAGTTCTTTCCTCTTGAGAAGAGAAATCTTGAAAAGCATGTTCCAAAGACCACTTCTACCACTGCGGCCATGGTTATTTCTCCTCTGGGTAGCTAGCAGAGCTGTGAGATACGTAAGAAACTGGGCCGTACATTGTGGTAGCTTGTGCCTGTGCCAGGGGAATGGTGTTCTTTGGGCAAGATGCAGAAAAGCAAAAATGGTTGGTGATGGGATAGCAGAAGTGGTCAACATCCCAGCTAAATGCTGCTATGAACAGAAGGCAGAGCAGTTAGTTATTGGCCCCCAGAAGATCTTATATTCTCTTCTGAAAAATAATGAGGCACTTGTGTTGTGTCCAGTCCTGATTGTAGTGGCAAACACTCCTGTTGACATGAAAATGAATAGGTTTTGGGTCCCAAGTGACTAAAGATTAATAACTCTGCTTAATTACAACCTATTTTTTTTCTAATACTCTGAGAGTAAATGACTTTTCAAGGAGAGATGGCTGTGAGATGTGCAGGATGTCGGAACTCTCTTTGGGAAGAAGGCAAAACTAAGTAGATCAAGGTTTAAAATCCAGGGTAGCTTTGTGTGAGAGAAGCTCCATGGTCTCTGCCCTCAGAGTAGGTGTGATTTCAAGCCAAACAAACTTTCTGTTGAGGATAGAAGTGTTCAGTGTAGATTTCTTCCAGGGTGGTTACAGCTTCAGCTGTCTGGATGGAGGCAATTCTACAAAGCATCTTTCTTGTGATACCCAACAGCACAGCACCCTGAAAGAGGTTATGAAAAGGAAGTGTAGAGTTATGTGTTGTTTTGCCAGCGCTAGTTATATTTGATGGTATAAGTAAAGTATGTGAGGTTTCAGAATTCAATTCCTGTTACCCAGAACAAACATTTGCTGCTGACAGGCCTCTAGAAGGATCCCTGAGTCACCAACAATGCAGGTGAATTGGTACCTGATATGGTTTCTCTGTCTAAGCAGTAGGGCAGAGAGCAAGATGAGGGACTTTCTCAAAAGCAGCAGTAGGTAGAACGACAAATGCTAAAAAAAGGAATCTTCTTAAAAAAAAAAAAGATAGGTTGGTGACAATGTGAGGATTTCTACCTTTTGAGTGTCCTGGCTCTTGGTTCTTGATTAACTATGGGAAATGAAGCCACTGAAGGGGAAATAACTTGCTTCTTTCTGGGGTTGAGAGATATAATCTCAGACTACCTGAAAGGAGACTTTTGAACAAGTTCTTCTTCCCTTATTTTGCAATAGCAAATCTTTTCTTCCCACAAAATATGTGGTATAGAGCATCTATTGCTCTTTGGGCATGTAACTGAAACATGCACGCGTGCCCCCCCACCCGCCCACCTGAAAGACAAAAAATGGACCTCAGTGACAAGTTACCACCCTTGTCAAGGACACTTTGGAAATGCGTGCACTGCAAAAGACCTTTGAATTTGAGCTGTTGTGACATGACTGTTAGTCCTTCCTGCTTCTCCCTGTACCTGTGGACTCTTTTCGGAGTGCCAGTTCTGTGTGCTAGCTTCCATACCTGTTGGATGCTCACGGGGTTGCAAGTGACAGTTGCTGCTTCTGAATGATACCTGGCGATGAGAGGTGGTGATGGCGAGTATTTGAAATGCTACCTTTGAAGCACATGTCTGTGCAGAATACTTGGCTCCACCAGCATGCTTGTCCTGGACATCACACCTGCACTGTGCTCTGCCTGTTGTGCGTCGTCCTCCTTCTCCTGGGGCAGAGGTGCTCAGTGTTTTAAAAAAGCAATAAATCAATTTAAAGCAAACAAATTGCTAGCTGGTACTGGCCACGTGTCTGGTGCAGGTCTAGGGAGAGGGGGCAAAAATGGAGGAGAGTGTTCTTTTGTCCTATTTAAACCAGAAACCATTTTGCAACTGTATCACTAAAGCACAGTAGGAACACAAGCCTGTGGTGTTTGCTTAGGATCTCTCTGGTTCCCACAGTTCTCAAGTTTTTCTCCGTTTCCTACAACGTGCAGATTATATAAAGGACAAGTGAGGTTGGGTGAGAGCCAGCCATGCTTTGCACTTGCTAATTTTCTTCCCTTTATATTTTCAGGTTTTGTACTACCTTGATATTTCCCATATTTCAGCTATGATACAAACATTTTGAAGGATTAAGCCTTAATATTTAGGATTAGATAAAAGGGGTGTTGAGGGAAGGAGTCTGTTTTATGCCTAGTGACCTTGTTCTTGTGCATGGACAGCCTGAAATGTTTGGGAGGAGAAGCAGCTCCTGCACAAACTATTCGTTGAGTAGGTCTGCTAATGACAGATGGTGTGGGGTGGCAACTGCTAGTGACCTGGTAGTAAAATGACCAGGCCGGTGAAACAGGGTAGCAGAGAGATTTTCAGGCTTGGGAGTTTGTAAGAGGTTGTGTATGACTGATTCAAAAGAGCTTTTCAGTGTTGCACTATGTTGCACTTAAAGCTGTGAATGTGCAGCCATTGCCAATCTTAGATCTCCTGACCGGTTTTGACACGCTGTCTTAAGATTTACAGCCTGAAACGCAAGGATTTATTGCTTGTGCTGAGTTTC
>NW_008825497.1:44375-60051 GCF_000699105.1 Pygoscelis adeliae | reverse complement strand
TCACTAACATTAAATTGCCCTGATGGAGGACAAACTTAGAGCAAATTCACTTAAGGTGAATTCTTCCTTTCCTCTGACTTACACCTGCTGTGCTTGGGGACTGAACCTCATAAGCTCTCTTACAGTATGTATGCAGGTCCACAACAAGTACCCCTTAAATACGATTTTTTCTTCTTCTCTAATGGAAGGCCTTGAGACATTAGGGACTAGGAAAAAAATCTTACTCTTGCATGTGGACACACCTGAGAACAAAAGTGTTTAGAGTTGCCCAGGACCCACAGGGTTATTTCTTTCTTGCCCATCTTTCTTCCCCACCCTCGCAGAATTTGGCATGTGCTTTCTGTTGCATTGATAGGAGGTTTCCTGCAAAGCTTTGTGATTCTTAAGGCAGGCTTTGGTTTCTTTTTACTTTTGCCGGCTGAGGTTATCCTCTGAATATCAAGGTTAGCAGCTTTCCTTTCCTTAAGAGTAAAGATCTGGTTTTGAAGGTGTATGCAGATTTTGCTCTGAAGGAAGATTTCTAATAAAATAAGGAATTTTCCATCAAGACAATCTGTGTGTTTCTTGGTGGCTGCAGCTTCTAGATGAAATGGGTGAGGTGCTCCTAAAGCATATGTTTTAGAATCAGATCTGTGTCTATGCTGTCAATTACCGGTCTACATCCAGTTACAAAACTGAATGTAAAATCCTGCTCCTGACTGCAGAAAGCTCCTGAGGCCACAGCTTCAGAGTGTAACAAACGTGTTGAGTGTTAGGTTGTTCTTCAGGCACCTACTTCATTGCGGATCTGAGAAAGCTGAGCTATGAGGTGTGTGGTTGAGTTTTTTCCCCTGTCCTTTGGGATGCATTTCAAGCTGTTTCTCAATGGCTGTTGGCAGACTTCCAGTCTCTTGCTGCCTTGCTAAATCACCTGTAGTGTGAGTAGTTTAGTAACACATGAGAATTACAGCAAGCGTAAGGTGGTATGACTGCAGTGTGTGAAATACACTGTTGTGGCCAGGGAGTGCAGATGGAAAAGCCTGCCTGAAAGCGGTGTTTGGCGTGACTGGTTAGTATGAATTTGAGTGCAAATCCAGCACTAACTCCCAGCACCTGACATCCCTAGCAAGGGATAAGCTGGTAGGAGTTGTTTTCTCTCTTCTGAGTTAGTTTTCTCACTCAACCCAAAGGAGAATGGAGTAATGTGGCAACGATGCTGAGAAGCTGCCACTTCATAGAAGAGCATTGCCTGCTGGGACCCCCTAGAGCTAGCAGCAGCTCTGCTGGAACGCAAAAGGAGGGTTTGATGAAAATCCACTCTGAAACACGGCTGCTGGAAGGATACTATGTTTTTGATTTCTTCATCCATGGTAGCTGACTTCCATCTTCTCTTGTATGGACCTGGGTGGGATTAGTCAGCATGTTTTTGGTAGAGAGGAGCCAATCTGCCTGCTTTCCAGTCTTTTCTAAGGAATTTTGTCACTCAGTGGGTGGGGGGAGAAATGCCAACTTTCCAGGCAGTGGTGCTGCTAGGGATGAACAGCCCTCGCCTTTACTCCTTCCTGCCAAGAAACCTCCTCTTCCAGTGCACCTGAAACCCTGCCCTCCCTCCTCTTTTCCAGAAGAGATGGGAAGGGGCATGCAAACTATCTGTGAAGCATCTACTAGAGATATTGATCTCCCATTGGTTGCTCCGCTTTTAGACAAAGCAGGGGGCTGGGTAATTACAAATTTTATTTCTTAGAAAAGAAAAAATATCAAGCTTTTCTCAAGCAGAGTCCCACCATTTCCTCTGAGTTGCTTCTCCCTAGGCATATGGAGAAAAGAAAAGCTGTCTGTAGCCTTTCTGGAAGTTGCCTGAAAGTTTGGCTGACCATGGTGTGAAGCAAATCCTACAGCTGCTCTGATGCCCTTTGTAAGGTTGTTGGTTCACATGCTTCAGGTGTTAGGGGAGTGTGTTAAGATAGAAGAGGCATTTACAGTTCAAATAACATAGAATCATAGAATCTCCTGAGTTGGAAGGGGTCTGTGAGGATCATCGAGTCCAACTCCTGACTCCATACAGGGCAACCTAAAAGTCTCGCACTTTAACTGGAAATGGGTGCTACCAAACCTTGCAGCAGGTAACGCAGTATTAAGTCTGTGGGTTCAGGTAACACAGTGATGGGGCCCATGCCAGGGAGGAGAAGGTAGGGAATGGTAAAACCCACCAGATGACTAACCAGCCGAGCACTTGACATGGGAACTGGCTGTGGGCAGCTTGTGCAGATGCTCATGTGCAGTTAAGCTCTGTTGTCTGCTTGAGACGCAGCAGAACAGACAGGTCATGGTATGCTGCACTCTGGGTGCTTGAGATTGTGCCCTGCTGCAAGGTTGTAAGGCTGGATGGTGGTAATTGTACCCATTTCTAAAGAACATCTTGTAGCTCCCTGGCTATGTGTCAGAGACTTGCAGGCCAGGAGTGTACCGTGGGGAAGGGAAGCTTTCTCCTACTGATTAGTACTTTGTTTTGGGAAAGGAAACGATTTCTAAGGAACAACTTGAGGAGCCATCTCTGGACCCAGGCAGAGCTGTTCAGGATGGGAATCAGAGCTCTTCAAAAAGCTGTAACTTCTCTTCTAAGTGTAAAGATTTTGGTGCTGTTTAATGCAACAATTACTTTGAAGTTGTTGAGTTTCAACTTTGCTTGAAGTTAAATTCAGCTCCTGTGAATGAATATCGGACACTGTGTTGCTGGAGGAGTTACTCCTGGAATCAGGCTGCTGCTTTGTCTGTCTGTTGAAAGGAGTTGCATCCAATATCTGATGGGGAGGCACTTTTTCAGCCGTGTAGTCTTTTATTCTCTTGACATACCTTACAAAAAGGGCAATAAATTTCAGAGATGGCATGACACCAGCCCAAGTTATTTTGTTACTCACTGATAAATGATGAGCTGTTTTTCTGTGGGTTTTTGGTGTGTTGCCATTTTCTGTTTGCCTGAGCAAATATAGTGTTTGTGTATGCTCTACAGGAGGTCAGGCCAGACAGACCTTTAAGACTAATGTCTCTCCTAATCTTAAAAAATATGGAAAAAATCCCCAATGGGAAGCCTTACATGCTGAGCCTTAGGAGGTGACATGTTAGATCCTGACACTGAATGGTTTTCTAGTAAGTATCTTCTCAAATATCATATTCTTTGGGAAAAAAAAAAAAAGCTGTGTTGTTTGGCATCTTTCATCTTCTGCAATGCAAGTAGCTGGGACGCGTGACCCAAAGCTGTTGTATGAGCTCTCATCACAGCCCAGCGAGCATTGTCAATAGAAATCTGTGTAGCAGATTGCAGGACTCAGCACAGGACAAAATAAAGCCAACAACGCTGTCTTGATGAAGCTGTGTTAGCACTACGGTATGCTGAGGGAGAGAAAGGTGAGAGGCACCCCAGAGTGGCTAATTGCTGTTGTCTCACCTTAACTGGAAGCCTCGCTGAGTTGCATGCGTTTCTGCTGGGGTGCTGGGTGATATGTGTAGCTGGCATTAAAAGTGCTTCCTGTGGGTGACTCATGCATTGGGTTGTTTCAAAAGAAGGTGGGAGAGCTTTATTCCTTTCTCAGGCCGATTTCCAAACCCACTGTACCTACACTCGGCATGACACTTTGGATGGCATGAATTGGCAGTCCTGGCCTCGCAGCTTGCGACTGGCACCCCTTCTCTGGCACTAGTTCCAGCGCATGCCTGACTATCTGGCAAGCCATCTCAGTGCTGTCCTGGAAGGAAACAATTCGTTATTTTTTTAGGTTTGTTCTTTGCTGGATTAGCAGGTTGAGTCAGTTAATCATGTGCTCAAACACACCATGGTGGTGGAGGATCACAGGGAGTGGAGAACAAGGCATTGGCTTCTGGTGGTGGGGGCTGCTGGCTTGGATCACCAGCTTCTCTGCCTGTACCCTCTGAAAGGGATGTTGGTGTTCCCAAAGAACTGGGGTGATACTTGATTTCTGTGAACATGTCTTACAAGGGCCTGAAAATGAGCCTGGAAATGAACCATCTGGACCCCTGGGGGCATCATGGGGGAAGCTGGCTATGAGCAGTAACTTGTTACCCCAGATATCTATCTGCTAGATGCTGCCCGTTGCGTGCTCTCTAATGGGTACAACCTGCAGCATGAGGTCCACAAAATGAAGCCATGCTGTTTTGTCTGGGGGGGGCAGCGGTATAAGGAAAAGGTCTTTCTGATTTAGCCCTAGTGTAAAGAGATTAAACTCTCGTTTTTATTTGTTCACAAATGTCTTTTTATTCCTTTGATTAATGTGGATAAGTAGTCCTCTTTACATTTTGTTTTGGGCTGGCTTCAATTAATGGTGATTTGGAGGGTAACTGGGTAGAGTAAGATATTTCTCACTGAGCGCCAATTCTAATGGGTATGTCATCAAGTGTCCTCTTCCCTGGCACCTTCTCCAGGTGACTCCTTGAAGAAAATTTTCTGCAGAGATGGAAATATATCTCTAATTGGAAGAAAGGCTCTTCCAAAAGCACCAAAGCATAGTGGAGTTGCACTGAAGCACAGGGATTCCCAAGGAGATTGCAGCAGTGTGTGCATGTGTAAGAACTCATCCTTTCTCATTATGTTTGAAGCTGTTACAGAATTTCCTGGACACAGAGGTGTTTTAAGCCCAAATTGCCGTGGTGTGCCTGGGGCTGCAAGCAAACATCATTCAGCAAGTGAGCGGCAGGCATATTCACAGGGCTTTGAAATCTTGTGCTAGAGAGAGTTCAATCAGGAGTGCAGCTCTCAGTGAGAGGTGTGTGCTGGACAGATTATCAATAGTGCTTAGATACCAGCTTTATCAAAGGCAGTGCAAAATCAAGAAAAAACTGCCAGAAACAGCTAACAAATAACCCCCACAGTTCTTTGCTCTACAACTGAAGAGTCTTTCCTTTAAGCCTTTCTTTTTTCCAGGGGGGGATTGACCTTGAGTCTGAAACCCAGCGCTTTAGTGTTTGTGAGCAGCTCTTCTTTGTGTAGGATGCTCAAATAAAACTAGCTTGTGGGAAACTGTCTCAGCCTGCCTTCTGAGGAGTAAGCAGCATTACTCTGGAGAGATGGGGTGCTGGTTCATACACAGGGTGTGCACATAGAGCTTGTTCATGGAGAGCTGGGAGCAGGTACTGTGTGCTTTATGTAGCTACCAAACCTGGGAGCAGAGGTGGCTGTAACTGATGCAAGGGCTTGTCACAGTCATGTGCCTGATCTCTGTCCTAGAGCTTTGTTGTCACCTGTATCTTCTGGATTTTTTTCTTCATATTTCATAGCTGTTCACATTGCTGGGTTAAATCTCTTTTCTTGCAAGAAGAGTTAAGGCATATATCTTATGTTTCCTCTGTCAATGAAATGTGTGCACGTCTGGGGTTTCTTATGTTTTGCAAGTGTCGGCTGCAGAGTTTTTGCATCCTGCAGCATCACCAAAATGAGGCTGGATTTGCTGTCAAATTGGGGTATCGCAGAGGGAGGCAAAAGCAGTGCTGACAGAAATGCAAATGGTAGATGAGTCTCATGTTTCAGGTTATCTCTAGAATTGCTGGAATAATTTGTACTTTCTACGTGGCAGTTACAAGCAGTCAGAGGGGCTGACAGGACCAATTGCATTAAGCTTACTAACTCTTGCTAATACTGCGAGCCAGAGGGACTGTAGTGTTGTCTGACTGAGGCTTAAGCCAGGTGTTTAATATCAAGTACTTAAGTTCAAGCTTTGAGAGATGTAAACAAGAAGGAAGGGAAAATGCCCAGTTTTATTTCTGGGATTTGGGAAAATGCTGGAAGACTGCTGTGCTCTGAATTATTGTCAGCCCTTATAAAGTGGTTCTGAGGACTACTCACTCCAGTAGGTCTAGTTTTATTTTTTTATTGCCTGTTGTGCTGAAGCAGCTCAGGCTACTTTTTAACAGAGAACAAGCTGTTTGTGTTGCAGACAACATGCATGCTGCTCTGAAACCAATGTTTGTAGTCTTCAAAGATCTCCCATGTGTCATTTCCTCAAATGGGAAAACTTGGGGAATCAATCATGGTGGTGGTTCAAGGATCTGCCTTATGGTACCTTCACAGCCTTTGCTGGATGCCAAGCCTGCGCCGGATGTCCCAGCTGCTCTGGTGTCCCTTGGAGATCTTCCATTCATAAGATTGAGCTGGGTTGATCTTACTTTGGCTTGCAATCCTGTTGCCAGAAAGCAGGATAACTGGCTGTCATCCAGGTGCTAGGAGGGCTTTGCTGTCTGAATTTTCTGAGTATGGTGGTCTCCAGTGACATGGATTTGCGGAGTTGCTGTGGCAACCTGCATAGGTTCCCTTAAGCCCCAGCCCCGTTCCTGGCTTCCCAATTAGCTTCGCTATTCATCCCGCTTGTGAGAGGGGGAGTGGGGGCTGGGCCTTGGGGCAGTTTGCCTGCTGGACAAGCAAAGCAGCCTCTGAAGGGGTAGGGGCAGAGAGCACCACCTTCCCAGAGAGCATGCGGAGAGCTGCAGCGCCGTGCCTGCCTTCCCTCCCTCCAGCTGGGCAGATGAGCGAGAGCTGCTGCCTCTCTGCAACCTCCCTGCTGCCTTTGCTTGCTTGTTCCTGCCGTAGTTAAAGGGTTTTGTTGTCTCCTGGGCCTAATGCATTTAGGTCAGAGTGAGCTAAGCCACAATTTAAATCAAGCTTTTTGGAAGTAATTTGAAAACTTGTGCTGTTTTCATTTGGTGAAAAAATATTGGTAACTTAAGCAGAAACATGGCTCTTAAAACAGTGCTCACTGCAAGGGAGCTCATTCCTCTGAAGTTTGTTTGAGTGGAGTGTAGTTCAAACAGGGCCTTGAGCTAAGCCCTTGAAGGCAGAATTTTTAAAGCTCCCAAGGTAATTTAGGACCTGATGCTTCCTAGCTGAGGTCCTCCCTGGAACGTGCAGCCTGTGCAGAACCATCCCCTTCACTCCTGTGCATTCAGCGTGCAGCACTGTTGGCTCCACATACTCACAAATTTTCTTCTGAAGCTCCAACGCCTTCTCATGAGGATGCTCACAAGGCCTTGGGTGGATATCTCTTTGAGCGTGACAATGTGAATCACCAGGGAGAAAATGAAACTTCCCATTTTATGTGGATGTTTTCTAACAGATAAGAAGCTGATTAATTAAATGGTAGACACAGCTGTAATATAGGGAAATTAAGGGTTGGAGAGAGATAAAAATCTCTTTTTGTTTCTTTTAAATTGAATTTTAAACATATCCTTATTATTATGCATCATGGGGTATTATCTGGATTGAAGTTTTCTCATCTTCTCTTCAGGATCTGACCACCCATCCCAGCATAATAGTCTTGTTTTCATGTTTCTTGTGAGGTGCCCAGCACAACTGTGTACTTAATGTTCAGGTCAAGCTAAACATGCACATGCATGTGATGAACACACATGCAGTGTTCATCAAAAGCTGTTCCAGTTTTTATTTTTCTGTCCAACAGGTTTTGCATAACTGATGTCTTTTTATGAATCTTGATTCAAGTATAAAGCACATAGTTTTCTCCTGTTTCTGTGAAGTTTAACAGCAGTTGTGGAGGAAAGCCTAAGCTTAATGAAATGCTGCTTGGAGATCCAAGACAGCAAGAGTTGCTTATGTTTTGGGCTTTATATCCAGTTGAATACGCACTTGGGTCCTGACCATAACAGTTTAGAGTTGAAGGTGCTGGACTGTGGACAGCAGAAGTGTCAGCTCCTCTTGGTGGCTTAGGGAAGCTGGAAGCATCGAAGTGTTTGGACCTGACCCTTTAGTTCCCATCACACCTCTCAGTGATGCATGTTGGGGGATGGAAGATGTAGAACTCATGGAGTGGCCTTGGCTAATCAGCCAGGTGTAACCCCTGCTGGGATGCACAGGGTTATTTTATCCCATATACCTAGCAGATGAAGGTGATAAAGCCAAATGTGGTCAGGGACATTGCAAAGTCTTTCTGCAGCTTCTGAGGATTCAATAGCCTCAACATAATAGTGGCAGGTTGATCTTTGTCTAGGAGGAAGGTTGATCTCAGCATCCCTACCCTCAGCTACCTTATTTGTGCCAGATCACCTCAACCCCTTGCATGTTTTAAGTGTGCTGGTAAATGGTGCTTTCTTATAATATAGATATTTTTCTGAGACTAGATTGTTGCCAGATGGACATGCGTGTCTGATCATTTTGTGGCACACGGTCACTGCAGCAGTTGTTCCCTTTATACCGTCCAAGCCACACCGTTCACTTAAAGTAACTTTTGACTTAGCCTTGAGCCTCGAGATGTTCTGGGTATTGTGTGTGTGTGATAAAAATAACAAAGAAACAAATATGTGATCAGGACTTGAATTACTGCAGAGCTGTTAGTGATCTCAGAAACCACAGGAGTGTCATGTTACTCAATTCCCAGATGGAGATGCCTTGTAATGCCTGTATGAAATGTTCCAGCACGCTATAAACATGGAGCCTGGATGCTGCAGAGGCCATACATGGATAGAGAAGAGCTGTTTATTGAACGGTAGCACAAGTTCTGATCTTCAGTACAGTTAACTTGCTGTGTGAAGAGGGGGTATGCAGGGGGAGCTCTTGCACATTTCAGTTGGGTTTGCAGTCCACCTTGTGTCTCCTGGGTATATCACAAACACACCTGAGTGTCCATTCCCAAACTCCTGTGAGGGTGATGAGAAATGTAATAGACCAAGGGGCAGGGGTGATGTTGGGGGCACGGAATTGCTGTTACTTGTTTCTGATTTTGCTATTTCAGAGTCCTCTTAAATATTTGTGTTACGTCTCATTGCGTTCTGCCTCTTACTTGCCAAGGCTGGTTGCCTTAGTCACCAGGGCTTTGGTAACTAGGACAACAAGATTGAGCAGGCAAAGGTAGAAATAATGGGAATAACTTTCTCAACTCTTCCTGAAATTGGCTTATATGAACCAATATCATGCATGTGGGCGACTTGTGTCAGCAGTCTGTTCTCCCTTTCTGCCTGACGTTCTGAAATCCTACTGGCAGTAGCACCCTAACAGAGTTGTGTGCTGTGCCCTCCTGCAACTGGAAGCAAGCCCGTCAGGGACATGTGGATGTTGCTGGCTGCCTCCTTCCTGGAGCATGGCAGCCTGTGCTGGGGCTGGAGCAGAGTCCAAGGGGCACCTAAGACAAGCACTTGTGTGCCCGCCAACTTGGTGGCAGATCCTGAGTGGGAAGTGTCAGGGAAGTGTGTCTGCTAGGATGGGGAGGCTGGCTTACAGTGCTGGGAGCAGCTGGTGGCTGCCATAAAGTCAATTTCTTCCATAGACACTGTCCTCTCTTGGAATAGTTATCTATTTGTTGGTTTGTTTGCTTACTGTTGGGCTGAGGAGGGTCTGGGAGATAGTAATCGGTGTCCTGTCTCTCATTCCTCAGGTGTGACTGGCTTTTGGATACTGTTTACGCTACGGGTATAATTGGAGGTCAGCTTTTGATGCAGTTCTGCTTTGCTTTGGAAGCAGGCTGTTTCTATCCTACCAGGTAATCCCGAATCCTGACTTGGGACAATGAAATTATACTTCCCAACCCACCTTTGAAACATGTTGCTCCTGGAAGCTCCCGTGGAGCTGCATCCTGCTGTGTCTGTGACGTGTCACTAACACCTTTTCTGCAGTAACAAACCAATACTGTGTTCTGTCCTCTGGAAAGCCTCTGGCTCCATGAATTTGTGCTAGCAAGGCACTTGTCTAGTATCCCTTACTGCTCTGTGCATTGGTTTCCTTCTCTCTGCTTGTTTTCTCTCAGCTGAACATGATAGGGAGCCATGGTGAGCACAGTCAAGGGATTCCCTGGCAGCACAAGCCTGTTCTTTGTGGGCACCCAGTGCAAGCTTAATAGACTCCCTTGAACACTTTAAGACAAAATTAGCCACCATCCCCGGTAAAACTAAACCTCCAAACAAACCCAGGTCAAGGAACTTGGCAGGATCTGAGGTTTTTTAGCAGCATTTGGAGGAAGGGTCGTAACCTATTAGGCCTCTGTGAAGACTGTCCTTGAAGTGGCAGGGGAATACGTGTGCAGGGCAGGAAATGGCAATAGCTGTGGAAGGCTGCCACTGCTGTGTGCTTGCAAACACCAGTCCACACTCCAGTAATGAATCCTGCTGCTTGCAGAAAAAAGAACAGCCTAGACTGGTGTCTTGCTGCAAAAGGAATTTTGTACTCACTCTGCCTTTGGTGTAGATTTCATTTAAATTTTGAGATAGATGTTCAAAATTTGTTACTTTTCACATTAGAATGCAATACCCAAGCGTTAGTGTGTATGCCAGCCTTCCTCCTAATTCCCTGGCCATACCTCTGTAGTCAGACACCCATGACCAAGATTCCTTTCTCTGCCACAGTGCAAATTTCATCTGGCAGCACATAGAGAAGGGCTGGAGGAACTGCCCCTTCAGGAGCAGTGGGCTTTGGGGACTGAAGCATGTCCATCTTTTCCTCAGCCACAAAAAAGAGGAATAGTTTAGGCTGCTTTGCTCACCTGGCAAGGATTAAAAGAAATTCCATTGCCAGCTGTGGTTAGTCAAAACTGTCTGCAAGAAACCTGCTCCTGATGTCTCAGTTGGCTGTGACCATGTTTGCTCCTTGATCTGGGACAGATGATCTCTGACGTTGAACACCAGGGTTTCATGTGGCCATGGCCTGGCTCAGGGAGGGGGTGTCCTGTGCTGCTGAGCCTTACCAGTGGCTCTCCTCAGAGAGGTCCCCAGCCATGCAGGGAAGGAAGTGGAGGGTTTGTGCTAATGTGATGGGAACAGTGTTGGCCTCTAGCTTGCCAGAGGAGTGCATGTGTGTAGCGGGACACAGGAAATCATAGGTCAGAAATGTCAGCGATAGGATAACTCTGAGCTATTTCTGTACTGGTCATGGGGTCCAGTGAGTGGGTGAACCCTCCCCAAGATATCCATACAGCCTAATGAAAAGCTTAAGTTAAAGATCTGAGTCTTAAAAATAACTGTTCTGATGGGATCCCTTTGACAAACAGCACCTAGACTAGGGCTGCAGAGGATGGTTCTGCTGTGGATATAGCGTTCCAGTTTGAGCAAGTGGTGCCTGTAGCTAATTTTAAGAACAGTGCCTCCTGATTTGGATAACGTGGGTTTTTTTAACTTCTGCAGTCTTACCTACTGCTTTTATTTATCACTGCTCATCCTTTGGATACAGACCCTGAAAATCTTTTACAGGCCCAGGAGCATGTTGAGACCTTGGCAATGTTCTTGAACTTCAGGTGGTACCTGGACTTGTAACTGTCAAGTGTTGTGCAAGTCCAGTGGTTATATGCTGTTGACCTACTGTGAAAGCAGTTGGTTACCAACAGCAGGGCGCTAGACTGAAGGTGGTTGCTGTGGGTGCCCTCTGAGGAGTGACTGCAGATCCAAGGGTGCCCATAGTGCATTGCCCTGGTTGTGGCTCTCCAGGGAGGACTCTGGAGAGCAGTGTTGGGGAGCAGTCCCCTGTGCTCCCCCCACCCCATCTCAAACTGCTGGGATTTTAATGTGGTGCTTGTAAGTGACGATGGTGGAGGCCAGCATGGCAGCATGTACATGACAGAGGGCACTGAGTGTTGCCACCTCTTTTACCAAGGAAACAGTGGCTGCATTTCACAGCCACTGAAGATTTTTTTTATTCCAGAGTAAAATATTGATTTCCAGACTGGAGCTGCGTCAAGCTTCTTGAGCATGAGCATGCTGATCTGTTTGATTGTGCCTGACCTCTTGGCTGAGTTGCAGCTAGATCTCAGATGTGAGTTTTCTGATGCTTTGGATCTCTGTCCAGCAGCTTTTTAAGTATCTGAGGATGCTAGGATTTCAGGCTGGCTGCAGTGCTTTGAGAGGGCATTGGAAACAGGTCTTGGAAGTTCATCCCTTTCTGCTGAGCTCAGCTGGCTGTCTCTACTCTGCGTATCTACCCTTTTTCCAAGAGCCCATTCATTGGCTGTGCATGTTGCGTGTGTACACGGAGGTCCACAATAGATTACTCTGGAGAGGAGTAGCAGCAGTGGTCCATGGTAAGAGCTGCAAATGCTTTTACAACAAAGATGCGGTTGGGCAGTATCTCACAGTAATACATTTTATTGACCACAAATATTGCAGTCACCAGTGTGAGGACATTCTGTCTGCTTTAACTGAGCATGAGAGAGCTGTTGATTGTCCTGTGATTCAAGACGTCTGGGGATAACCTTCTCTAGGGTCTGGCTGTCTTCTGTGACTTGTACTGGGGAGGGTACACTTGTGGTTGAGCAGCTTGCTACTGATGAGTAATTTTAGGGAAGCCATGGATGCAAGACCTGAGAAGTCTTCTGGAGCAGGTTCTCACTGGGGCATCTTCTGGTCATTCTGAGCCATTGTCTGATCTGCGAGTCCTTCACTAAGATCTTCTAGGGTGAATCTGCAAGCTGTTCTTGCTTAGATACCTCATTAAGGACCTGTCTACCAAAGGAAAACAGGCCAAGCAGTCGTGACTTAGCAGAGGGGCAGTTAAAGTTGTCTAACAACATAAGTCAAAGTATCATTTTCAAGAAGAGCACTGACTCTCTCACTCTGCATGGCTGCAGAAAAGGTGCTCTGTTCCCAGGGCTGTGTGTGGTGCCTCCTGTGTGTGCCAGGGAAGCAGCTACTAGTGCAGATATTGTGGAGGCAGCTGGTCGGTAGAAAGCTGGCAAAAAGACCTTCTCTCTGCTGTCTCGGTTGCTAGGGAAGCAGTGCTCAAGGGCTCTGCTGTGTCAATCTGTTTGCAGGGAGCAGTCCCCTGTGCTCCCCCCACCCCATCTCAAACTGCTGGGATTTTGATGTGGTGCTTGTAAGTGACAATGGTGGAGGCCAGCATGGCAGCGTGTACATGACAGAGGGCACTGAGTGTTGCAGCATCAGCACTATGGCTTTCTCCTGCTGTGGCCCTACGCTCATCCAGCTGTCCCGCAAAGGGTGGTGTGTTGTGGCAGTCTCTTTGTACATCAGCAACTGAATGTGCCTGCGGGAACTCTGGAGGCCTTCTTGGAGGAAGGAAGGAGAGGATGTCTGGTGTTGCTGTGCGTGTTCTGGGGAAGCTCTCTGCTGAAGAGTCTCTGTGTTAGTGTTACTTCCTCCCACGTTTCTGGGAGCTGTATAGGTTCAGTAGTGTGTCTGACACTTTTCAGAGCCTGCCAAGCTCTGTTGGCTCTTTCTATCTTTAAGGCTAAAGAAATGGGAGGCTTGAGACAAAGTAACTTCAGTTAATTTAGCATCAATGTCTATGTTTCTTTGCCTGTCCCTCTGATGTGATGGGCTAGTTCATAGACTGGAAGTTGTTTTCAGGGAAGGATTTTCCATCTGAGGATGAATAACCTTAAGAATCACTGTGACAAATCAAGATTGGTTTGTCGTCCCTTCTCATCCCTTGGTTGCAAGGCATGGTGGCTTTGCTATCTTTGTTCTGGTGGACAAGGTGGTACTAACAGCCTAGCCTCACACAGAAGTGTTGGACACTGAGTGGGCAGTGCCATACATTTGAAGCTGGGATGCCAGTCGTTTACTAAGAAACTCTGCTCGAAGAATGGAGGATTTTTTAATTTAAATAGTTTTGTATTTCTTGATTTAGAAGATTAAGTTCCTCTTGCAAAAGGGGTTGGGGTGTTTCAATACAAGAAGAATGGATGTACATAACCACTGTTAAAGAAGTTTGAAACAAGAACATTCAATAAGGCTGGATTAAAGGTACTCATGTAGCCTTGCTGTAGTTATGCTGTTTTCTTAGCCTTGACAGTTTGAATCAATGAACTTTATTTTAATGCAGTTTGAGACTGCAGAGTCTTTAACAAAGTGGAAAAAAAAATCCAAGTAAGTATCCTGCTATGTGACATTATCTTGATATCTGCATGATCACTGCTTGGGTTAGGGTGGACCTAAGAACATGAATATGGCTGTACTGTTTTGGTCTAGAACTGCCTTAGCCCTGAATCCTGACTGTGGCTGACAGGATGTTTACAGAAAGAGCATAAGAAGGGCAAGGACTGCCCCCTGGCTCTGAAGGTGAACAACTTGGGTGCTTCCTTGGCTGGAACCTTTCTCTGTAGTGGGTGCATTGGAAAAGCCTTTTACAGCTTGAAGTGGTGGCAGAAGAACTTATGGAAAAAATGGGGAAAAAAATGGAACAAGTAGCCCAGGACTAGATTCACAGGAGCAGTCTGGACAGGTACCAGTCTGTAATAGCCGGACTACTGAGTGCAGTATGTAGCCTCTTGCTTCAGCCAGTGTCTTTCCCAGGCGACTGGGAGTGGCTGGTGGGAAGCCACACTTTTCTGAGGGTTTTAAGGGAGATTTGAGAAACTGTAGACTATTAAGCATCAAGCACATTAGTAGACGCTAAAGAACAGAGGTAGCGGAGCACATGGATAGATACGATGTTGGTGTATGGGCCCTTTTGTAAAAAGACTTGCCTCTCAGATGTTCTGGAATTGTTGAGGCATAAGAACTGTGAGATCCAGTTGATATACTACTTGGATTTCCAAAAGGCCTTCAGCAAGGTTTCTCAGAGGAGCTTCTTGAAAAGCGAGGCTGCTGTGGAACAAAGGGGAAAGTCCTCACATGGATAAATAATTGTTTAAATAAATAGCAGGAAAACATAGTCATTTGTCATGGTGAAAGCTCACCAGCGGAGATCTGGAGGGATCTGCACTCAGGTACCTGCTCAGTATAATCCTAAATAGAAATGGTCCTTCTTGGAAAAGATTGGTATAGCACTGAAGAACTCCAGCCCAGGGAGTGTCTGCTGAGGGACCATCTTTCACACACACTCACGCACACTTACTCTCTGCAGAGCTGTAGCTGCCTAAATTTTTAGGGAGGGTTTGTGATGTTGTGCTGAAGACTTGGATGTAGCTTAGGTTTGCATTTCAGGAATGCAAGTTGAGCTGTTCAGGCTCAATCTTATTTTTTCTTTTTGACTTGAAAGTGTTAAGAATCTGACATGTCTCCTCTTGGCAAAATTTTGGTTTAGAGCCCTTGAAACTTTCCAGAGATCAGCATGGGTATTTAAAGTAGGCGTACCGGGGTGGGATGGCTCCTATGATTGGAGTGTTGGGATGGAGGGATACAGGCTCTTTAGGAAGGACAGGCAGGGGAGACAAGGAGGGGGTGTCGCCCTCTATGTCAATGACCAGCTGGAGGGCATGGAGCTCTGCCTGAGGATGGATGAGGAGCCAATGGGTCAGAATTAAAGGGAAGGCAGGGACAGGTGACATTACGGTGGGGGTCTGCTACAGGCCACCTGACCAGGAAGACCCAGCGGATGAGGCCCTCTATAGACAGATAGGAGCAGCCTCACGCTCACAAGCCCTGGTCCTCATGGGGGACTTCAACCACGCCGATATCTGTTGGAGGGGCAACACGGCAGGGCATAAGCAATCCGGGAGGTTCCTGGAATGCGTCGATGATAACTTCCTTCTCCAAGTGATAGAGGAGCCAATGAGGAGAGGTGCTATGCTGGACCTTGTTCTCACCAACAAGGAGGGGCTGGTGGGGAACGTGAAGCTCAGGGGCAGCCTGGGCTGCAGTGACCACGAAATGGTGGAGTTCAAGATCCTTAGGGCACTGAGGAGGGCGCACAGCAAGCTCACTACCCTGGACTTCAGGAGAGCAAACTTTGGCCTCTTCAGGGATCTGCTTGGTAGAGTGCTATGGGACAAAGCCCTGGAGGGAAGAGGGGCCCAAGAAA
>NW_008825497.1:16306-42360 GCF_000699105.1 Pygoscelis adeliae | reverse complement strand
TGTTGGAGTGGATCCAGAAGAGGGCCACAAAAATGATCAGGGGGATGGAACACCTCTCCTGTGAAGAAAGGCTGAGAGAGTTGGGGTTTGTTCAGCCTAGAGAACAGAAGGCTCTGGGGAGACTTTATAGTAGCCTTTCAATACTTAAAGGGGGCTTATTAGAAAGATGGGGACAGACTTTTTAGTAGGGCCTGTAGCGATAGGAGAAGGGGTAATGGTTCTAAACTGAAAGAGGGTAGATTTAGACTAGATATAAGGAAGAAATTTTTTACGGTGAGGGTGGTAAAACACTGGCACAGGTTGCCCAGAGAGGTGGTGGATGCCCCATCCCTGGAAACATTCAAGTCCAGGTTGGACGGGGCTCTGAGCGACCTGATCTAGTTGAAGATGTCCCTGCCCACGGCAGGGGGGTTGGACTAGATGACCTTTAGAGGTCCCTTCCAACCCAAACTATTTTATGATTCTATATTCCCTCATCTGGTTTCTTTTTGTGAAGTACCAGATGATATTAGACTTCTTCCCTTTCCTTAGAAAGAGGAACGTCGATGCTGAATCCTGGGGAAATCATCAAGCATGGTTTAAGGAGTACGTTCTGATCAGACTCTGACAGAAGCCATTGTGTGAGGCGCTCTGGCAGCTGGAGACAAGTGATTGAGCTTACTGTGGCAACGGTCTGAACCAGCTGCAAGTTTTGATGAGCTCTGTGGGTTTTTTTATATTCATGTCATATGCAGTAGTGCAGTAGCAAGCATTTTATTCTATACCTATGCTCATGTCCCCAGTGCCTTGGCTGTTCAGGCATGTTTATGTATAAACTCTGCCAGCCAGACCTTCTACTCTCCCATCTTAAGAAGCTGGCAGTGGTAGTTCGTAGTGCAGTGGAAAGTGAGGAGGAAATAACTGGGAACAGAAAACACGTATTGTTCCAGACACTGGGAAAATGGAGCTCACTCATCAGCACTCTGCAGTTCAGCTCTAATCCATGAAATGCGCAGTGCCTGCTCAGGCACCCAGGGCTGAGCTGGCACTGTGTTTGTTGCACAGGAGCTCCGGAGGCGTGCAAATCCACATGCTGAAATGGGTCACAATTCAGACTCTGCTCTCACAGCTACTTTGGCTGCCAGGGCTGTATGATGACCCTCTTGCACTGCAAATGTTCATCTCTGCTCCCAGAAGTGAGAACCTGAAAAATGAAAGGGTAGAATGGTGAACCCACAGTTTACTTTGGTGACCTCCCCTCCAAGGTGGTTGCTGTTGCCTCTTGGCAGTCCTCTCGCCTGCGTTTTGCCTGTGCAAGGATCCAGCCAATTCATAGAGAGGCTCTGAGCATTTGGAGAGGGATAACATCTGCTAGAAGGCTCATGGAGACGGGAGAGTGAGTGCTGCTAGGCCTTTCCTTCTCCGACCTCTATATATGGAGATGTGCACAAACAGAATGTATTTAAACTTTCCACGGGGAAACATAGATATCTGTTCACGTACAGAGCCCATCAAGTGTTGCTAGCCCCTCTCTTTGTGCTGCAGTATACATGGATGTTTGGGTGGGCTTGCATTGGTGGCAGGGTTTGGGGGCTTCTGGTTCTCTCATGGTGTGGCTGTTCCTTCTGGGAAGTGCTGGCTGCTCACTCCCCTGCTCTTGAGGAGCTGCTTGCTGGCATGTGGAAGCTCGTTGTAATTCAGGGGAAGTAGCTGAAACTTCTCTTCTTCTGGAAAAGAATGCCTGGAGGGAGAAAAGGGGATTTGATGAAGGCGATAAGAGCCCAACACAATTCACCTCCATCTGTTTTTATTGAAGAGATTTGTGGCATGAATGTAAATCATAAAGGCTTCTATAAAAATACCAGTTCCTGCTAGAGTGGCATCTGGTGACCCGAGGTGCAAGTCCAAAGTAGGACCTTTGGGTTCCACTTCTCTGTGATCTTGGGCATCTCACTTTCCCTTTCTGTGCCCTGCCTTCTTGTCCGAAACAAGGAGCAGTGCCAGAGGGTGTTGAATGACCAGCAGCTTTGCTAAGCTGTGCAGTGGGATGGGAGGATGAGGTGAATCATTCAAGTTCTAGTGATCTGTTACAGTAGAAAAAACGAAGAGATGAGTACAAACTGTGTTTTGGCTAGTTTCTTTTTATCTGCGGGGGAAGAGCCAGGGGGGTGGTGTGTGTGTGTGGAAGGATTGCTATTGCTTGTCTTCCACTACAGCAGTGGGAGGGAAATTTGGTCAGCCAAAGAAATGCTGGGTCCAGTTCAGACCAGGCTCAATGGGAGCTAGGCATTACTGTTCAACTTCTGGCAACCTGGCTGGCTTGAGCAGCTCTTGTTTGCGCCTGTCATTCTCCCAACAGGAGTGTTTTGAGCCTGCTCCAAGTGGGTCTCTCTCCTCTTACCTGAGAGGTCTTCAAAGATGCACAATTGCTGCTGCAGGACTCCTGTCAGATGAGTGCTCTGGTGGGAGGAACTTTTGCCACACTGCACCCTGATCTGCCTTCCCTGAGCGAAGGTATATCCCAGGCCAGCCTGCAGTGGGAGTGGTTCGCAGCAAGTTGGCCTTCCTTCCCATATCCACCTTGTTTTCATGGCTACATGTCATGTGCTGGAGACAGAGCAGTGCCTGGTAAAGGGTCTTTGGACATACATTGCTCAGAGTCTGGTAAAGGCAGGCAAAGAGCGGAGCTCGGCCGTGGGCATGCTTACATTTGCATGGGCTGTACTTGTGCGTTTGCTACACAAAGCAGCAGCTTGCAGGATGTGCTTGCTTGAGCTTGCCACAGCAGGGAGTGAAGTGTGGGCATGGACACGGAGGGGCTTATCCTGTTGCCACTGGCTGGCACGCTGGCTTGCAGCCTGCAGAAGACATTGGGAAGTGTGGTATGGTAGCACCTGTGTGTCTGAGGCTTTGCTACCTTGGAGATGGGCTTTTTAACAGCCTTCTGAACTTGCAGGGTATGGACTGACAAGTCTTGGAGGGCAGCGGTGTGTCCTGCTATAAGCCTGTATTCTAGCCAGGGCTCCTGTCTGACCACGGTACAGTAGAACAAAAATGCTTTCCTTTTAAGAATGACTGTACTTACAACAGTGCGTGCATAAGGCTGGACAAAGGAGAAACCATGTGAACAACAGCAGCCTCTTCTGTTATTGTAGGAAGACCTGTCCTTGCATTGCTGAGGGCAATCAGCATTTAGGTAGGTCTAACCTATCTTTTCCTCTTTGCAAATGTGCATAGCTGTTAGCCAAGTGGGTGCTGAGTTTTCTAGCTACCTCAAATGTGAAAGAAATTTATTCAATGTTGCTGCTTCCAGTAGGTGCTGGTCTGCTTCCAAAACAGGAGAAGCCAGTTTGGTTTATGTTAGTGAGGCAGGTCAGGTTTTCATGAACATTGATGGCTTTATGCCATTCTTTGTGTATAGAATTGATTTTGGGTGGTGTGAGCAAGAGTTTCTCATGCTACCAATTCTTAGCCCAGTAACTAGTCTTTGAATATGGGAGTGATATGTGCCAAGAAGACAACCTCAGTCTCCTGCTCTGCCAATGCTTTGGTACTGAAGTCCAAATATAGATCAAAAGCACTAAATGTGGGTGTCTTAAAATGCCAGACTCAACTGGGGGCATAAATTTCAAGATGGAAGTGTCTCATTGGTTCATATCATAAAGGCATGTCCCAGAGAGAGAGGTTTGCTTCAGAAAACTCACTAGGACTTATGCTAAAAATATTGGGCCAACGAAGAGAATCTTGTTTAGGCACAGCAAGATCAATGCATCTTCATGTTAATTACTTCTGGCAACGTGCGCTCATCTGTGACTTCTGCCAGCGCAAATGCAATGGACCTCAAGCCTGTTTGACAGAGTTCAAGACCTGTATGCTGCTAATAGGAGTCCTCAGAGGCATGGATGATAGTTGGATCCCTTGTCTCTTTTGGTGGTGAGAAGAGAAACATGCAAGGCTGTCAGACAACATAAACTTCCTTTCTTTAAAATGGGTCAGAGCTGGAGTACCAAACGCTAATAGTAATGCTGCTGCTACTGCTAGCAGACTCCCTGGGGCTCTGCTGCAGCCTTGCTTCTGGTTTCTTACATTCTGGAGCATCTCAGCTATATGGAAAAAGCTTTATGTACCTTCTCACAGAAGCAGACTGAAGTCAGTAATTTGCCTCTGGAAAGTTCTTTACCACTTACCTACAGCATAGCTGTTGACAGCAGCACGGGCTCAGGATGATCACGGTAAAGTGTGCCCAATCACATGCAAACTCCCTATGGTCTTTCCTCCTGGAGCCCTATAAAAATTACAGGTTTATTTAGCATATTTGTTTCTAGCTTCCATTTTTAAAAGTGAGAGAGTGACTCGCTTCATGTTTACTAGATTGAACATTCACAAATAATTAATCTGCTTTTGTACGGAAATGAAAGTTCAGTTAAAATCTCCAAAGTCAGTCCCTTAAAATTCGCTCACTAAAACTACTTTAGATGTTTTTACTTTAGATGTGTTCATCTAAACATGTTTTGTATAGAAAGCCCAGTTAATTGGATGGGAGATTATCATTCCTGAGTAGTCAGAAACCAATGGATTTTGTTCAGTGCCCTCCAAGAGTCTGGAGCTAGCAGATCCATATATACACTCTTCCCTTTTACTTGGAGGTTCAAAAAGGAAAATCAGCTTTCTGCTTTTTCAGGCTTCCAGTTGGGTTTCTCAAATCCACAAGTTGCCAGTGAACCAAAGTGTTTCATTTCTGTTTGCTTCTGGTATTCTCTCTGTGTACCCAGGGCAGGAAACGGCTGTCAAGGCTGGGGCTAGCACTCAGCTAACTCTGGTTCCAGATGTCAGTCTGCTGAGTTCCCTGTGCTCACTTTGAGTTCTTTAGAGCTATGAAGCATTTTTACTGCAAAAACTTTTTTTAAGTTCACAGAAAATAGTTTTTATTAGCTGTATAATAGGATGATTGTTAAAATTCCAATGTACTTTTTAGGTGTATTTCTCTTTTGTAAAAGATTTGAATAGAATATTCCAACTTTTGTGTCCAGTCTAAGAAGTGCTGGCTTGGCTTTTATCTGCACATCTGCTTTGGAGGAAGGCTGTTACAAAGGAGGTTAAATAGAGGAGCTTTTTGCAAACATTCTTGCTGCACTGAGGCTCAAGTGTAATGAAATCTGAAGGGAGACCCAGGATTGCTGAAGGATGGAGGTTCTCAGCCCGGATGAATAGCCGCTGTTGTGTGGTCCCCAGAAAGCACACCCACCTGAAAAGTGTTATTTGTGCATCTGTGACTGACGAATCTGGCCTGGGGTCTGGGCAGGACTGTGTATTTTATTAGTGAGGTCCAGTTGTAAACTCCTGGCCTGGAGGACTGTGCCCTGTGAACTGCAGGTCCTGGGAAGGTGATTTTCAAGGGCAGTTGCTGTGCTGCCAGGAATTGCTATCTGACTTCCATTCATTCTTGGCTTCCCCAGAAGTGGCAGTTTTTGCCTGCAGTGGTCCTGCTCTTGCAAGATGCTCTTGCCTCTTCTTCTGATGTGAACCTTCTTCCTTCCTTTGATTGTGCTTTTTGTTTGTTCCCATCCTGCCCTTGCTGTCACCTTTCATCTCCTCTGATGACACAGACCATGGATGGATGCTGCTTAGAAGCCCCTTTGACACTGAACGTGAGTTGGATCACTTGGGATATGTGGGATAATTAGGTACGATTGTGTGCAGATGAAACAAAAGTTTCAGAAAAAGTTCACAAAAACTCTGCGCTGAACAAGGTTGATTTCTACATGCAGAGTATTCACTTTTGACTAGGGTATGATCAGATCAGCTTGTGCCTTGTGGCAGTGCTGGAGAGTTAGTTGCTTCTAAGCAGGTAAATTTTGTCCCACAGCTAAGACATGCCTTGGCCCTGTGCTGCACGTGCTTTGGCTGTTGCAATGTGAAGGATGGCAGGGTTGTATATATTCTTGATGAGGGCAGGAGTAACTTCAGTGGGGTCCAATTTTAACTGACCTGTACATGCTTCTCTAATTACATGCTGATTTTAAGCAGGGGTTATTCTTGTAAAGCTGTACTTAAATTTGCCAATGCAATTTAAGCACATGTTAAAAAACCTAAACTAGTGCAGGCTTGGCATATACCCTTCATCAGGTAGAAGCCAGTTGTAGATAGCGTGCAATGGGTGCAGCTGAACCTACTGTGGCTGTTTGAAATCGCACTGTTCAGCCTCACATGGGTGTTCACAGAGAAGTTCTGACAAGCAGTGCAGTGGTTGGTTGTGGACCCCAGTAAGCGCCTCTGCCTTTCCACTCAAGCACTGCAGTGATTTCCTCTCTGGTTGAGTAGCGATGCTCTTTAGCCTTTCTAAAGCAAAAGCCTCCTCCATCAATGGCTGATGCCGTGAAAGGGAGACCTCCAGACCTTCTTCCTTCTTTCAGTGTACAAACCTATTTTAATTGTCCCTGTTGCTAGTTCAGCTCCTGGGCTGTCTTTCCTCCTTGTACAAAGCAGGGTTGGCTGCACTCCAGGTTTGTAAAGACCCACATTGCTCTGTGTGGAATTGCTCATCACAACTGGTTATTCCCTTTAAACAAGCACCTATAGGTGTAGGTGACATCAGAGGACCTTGGTGGTATTTGTGAACAGGACCAAACTGTACTCCTGTTCCCTCAATGTGTCAGTGTACTTGATACTGGAGCCAGCCCCAGTGATAATGCAAAATGGTTCTTCCAGACAGCATTGCCAGGGTTGCAGTGGATGAGAGGTTCACTTAAGATTGGGTGGGACTTAGCTGTATCATGACATGGCTCTGGGGCATTCTGTGTTGGCTATGAGTGCTTGTTGGTGGGGAGCTGATGGGGCCTAGCTTTTTTATCTACTGTAGGACACTGGGCTGAATATGGGAATCCTGGAGATGCTGGGCTGCTGCTCTAGTGTAGGCGTTGGCGGGAAGCATGCTGTCTGCAGTGACGGTGGTGGAACTGCTTCTCCTGTGTCAGGTAGGTCCAGAGAGCAGCTCTGAACATCTCCTGTCCAGTAGCAGGCAGGACTGCTGCTGTTGGGCTGGGCATCCCTGGCCCTGCCACTGCTGGAGATATGACTTGTGTTTGTGAGGCTAGGTGCTCTGAGCATGTTGGATGGTCTATGCAGCTTCCAGGATTCTGGATAGTTGTTGGGTCTCCAGGTATTGTGGACCTGTGTCTCCTCTCACCTCAGCCTCTGTGCCTCCACCCCCTCCACCACATCTGGGCTGATCCTGCCGCCTGCCACTTATGATAAGGAGCAATGGTGATGCTCTGATGTAGAATCTCTGATTGATCTTTTATATCTTACACAAGGGAAGAGTAGGGCGATTGCACCCAAGGAATCATGCTAACAAAAGACTGTGGTTCTGTACTTGGGTAGCCGTGCCCTTCAGCCTCCCTGGGGGAACAGCTTCCTCTGCCTCTTCTCCGTGTGTGATTATCCCGAGGAAGGGATTCACCTCTCCTTTGAACTGGCAGCCTATTTATAGCTGCAAACTGAGCACCAGTGAATATAACATCCTGCTAACAAGCTGATAAATGCTTTGGGGGCCTTGGCTTCTCTGGGCTTGTGTTTTGTTCTTGTTTCTGCATATTGCTGTTCATGCCCTTGGTAACTTGACTTGGTTTCATCTTTTAGATGCTTGCTTCTTGTCCCTGATCGCTAGATAGTGCGATCTAGCCAGGCTGCTGTGCTGCCCCTTCCTTCAGGCATTAGGGTGGGTTGTCTGATGCCTTCACAGCATTTCTGTTAAGGAACTGCCAGATATTTCTGAACAAGGTTTTTCCTTTGAGTGATACCCTATTGGTACATCCAGATCCTGGGCCTTTAGTTAAGTTTGCTCCCCTGATGTTGTTGTCCCTTGACTTCTGTCCTTCTCTTAAAAATTGTAACTGGCTAGAATTTCACAGTCACTTGCAGTGTTACTGCCTGCCCTTCTTAACCACTTCCTCCATGTTAGATAGAGTCAGATTCAGACGTGTCCCCTCATGGCTGTTTTCAAAACTTTTCAGTATTATTCTGGGCTTGAACTAGCTTTTATTTCTTTTATAGGCTTCTTTTACAGTTTGATCAGTGAACCAAAAAAGCCACATTTTTGTCTCCTCTGCTTCAGTTGGCTGGTGCAGAGCTGCCTGTGGGCCAGTCCCAAGTTATGTGCACTGGCATATGTTTTTCTAACAGGCCATGTAGAAGAGCTGGCGACAACTGATTTCAGAAACTTTTAACAACCTCCTGTATAAAATTCAGAGTACTTAGAAAGAAAACAAGGACACTGCATCTGAACATACAGATTTGACTTGGCCAATACATGCCTAGATAACAGGCATAAAGGAGCGCCTCTGTTGCATCAGGTGGCTTTGTGAGCACCTGTGGTGGAGGAAATCCTTCACTTCAGCCACAGATTCCCACGGGTTTGTGGGAAGGCTTGTATGATAAACCACCTGTCCCTCCATTTCCCGAGTTCTCCAATAGGCACTCTGATGCTCTGGTGAGCACTACAAAAATGTGCTTTAAAGAGAATAAGTGGTTGGTAGGGCGTTGAATTTTTCATGTATGTTACAAATTCACATTGTCTTAGCCAGGGTGTTTTTGGATGGCTGCATGTGCCCGGTGTGGCTGTAATACAGGACGTGGGTGAGGAGGCACACCAAGTTATTCACAGACCCTTTTGCTAGATGAAATGTCTGTCATGATAGCTCCTGGCTCTGCTTGCAGCTTGCTGAGATGCTGGATGGGCACAGAGATCCTTGGAAAGAATGTCCTGTTGCACTGGGACAGTGGCTGGAAGTGAGCAGCTCCAGGTGCATGGAGTGTCATCTGCTTAGTCTGTGTGCTGCTTGCTGGAGCCCCCAGGGCCCCATCAGCCTGTGAGTCTGATGCTGCTGAGCCCAAGCTGCAGCACCTTTGAGAGCAGGGACTGTGCCTGCTGGGTAGCCTGGCGGCCTGCTGGGAAATCTTATGGTACCAGTGAGCATGAATGACTGCAGGCAGCAGCTGCCTGCGTGCTTTGCCTGGAGAGGTCCTCAAGGGGATACTGCCTTTGCTCTGGCCCGCTGGAGCTCAGGCTGCTCCCTGGACACAGCTCCTCTACTTTCGCAGGGCTGCCAGTCCATGGTTCTCAGTGCCTCCTCCCAGAGACCCTGATGTTACAGGGGTGGACCTGAGCACAAGGCACTACTCTATTGCTGGGGTTTTCTGGTAAATACCATGATACCCCTCAGCTAGGGATCTAGTGCGAGCCATAGCAATGTGTACAGCCTTCTCACTTCCACTCCGGCTGCATGGGTTGTGTGGCATCTCTGCCTCAGAAAAGCATGCGTGGTTGGGTAGAAACAGCCCAGCAGCTTTGGATTGCAGTGGTGTGACAAGATGGACGTCTCTGCCAGGAGGGGCTATTTCTGAAGCTGACTGACAAGGAGAAGCAGCGTACGCTAGATTGTTTGCAGGCATCTCTGTGCTAAAAGGAAAGCTGCTCTGTAGCACCAGGTAAGCTGCAGCTCCTTGCCATGTGGTGTGTGAGATAGCTCTGGTGTGCGTGTGACAGTGATAGGTTGGAGTGGCCCACAAGGTCTTTCTAGGCAGATCTCAGGGTTTCCATTCCACGTACTGATCTTGCTTTTGACACTGAATGCACAGAGTGATTGTTCTCCCGTGATTTTTAACAACTGTCCTTTCATAGCTCCCCCACTTTTCAGACAAGGGTCTTTGTGTCGTGTGTGGTCAGCACAGTGGCCTTACTGATCTAGATCAGTGGGTTAAGAGACCTGTGTATCAGAGAGGTTAAAAACCTCTTGGGAAACTCCATGCAGAAAATTTAAGCTCACTTTTAGTCGGCATGGATCCCTTTGGCTTCTGCCTGGGAAGTAGTCCCCATAGACCCAGAGGTCTGGGGTGGTGGGTGAAAAGCAGTGCTTTCAGCAGCGCTGTGCTAAGAAAGTACAGGCGGGTACCAAATTACAAACTGATTAAAAGGAAAAAATGTAAAGCAAAACTAGTGAGGAAAGCTGTGAACAGAGTCTGAATACATCTGGGAAGACAGCACAGCAACTTTGTTAAAATAGCAGTGTTCCAGCCTGTGCAGATCCTGGGGATGATAATACTAGGCCATGATGCTTTGGTAGGGCATGTTTCTGTTGCTGACGTCTTCTAGCACAGAGCAGCATGACCAGACTGTAAAATGACATTATGAGGTGCCAGGTTTGTATCTGACTTGAATCAGATTAAATGTTAGCAGGAAAAGAATTTTGTTGGGAAACATGCAGTTCCCAAGAGTATTTTAGTCTTTCCTCTTAGCTTTTGAACCTGTTGGGCAACTTCATTTAGTATTTATGGAAGAGTAGAAGGAGAGAAGTTTAAAAACCACATCACTGGGTATAAGGAGGGCGTAGGGAAGCCTCACGAGCAGCAAAGTGTGTCAGTTCAAATTTCAAAGCTGCAGCCCCATTGGAGCGGAGAGCTGGGTGTTCTCTGCCTTGTTATTGGTACCTGTTCCTTGCATTTTGCCTTATTGTGGTTATATTGCCTACTCGGGCAGGCTGAAGGCTTGTGGAGCAGAGCTGTACTGTGTGAGGGAGGCATTTAGTGCAGCTTTACAGGCAGGCATGAAGCTGTGATAAAACAGTAGCAGCCTGGCTGGTAGCTGTGCTGGGTCCAGGGCTGTGCCAGTGCCATCAGAGATGGAGCAGCTCTTCCCTGCAGTGGCTTGGCTCAGAAAGAAAGTGTTTAACAGCACAGAGGAAAGCTGGATGTGCAGAAGGCTGTAGCTTGCCTCAGTGAACAGTGGTACCCACCTTAACTCTCTGTACTGGTAGGTTCAGTCCCTGCTAATTCATACGCTCTGCTGGGCACAGCTCTATGTTGAATTCTGTGTGGAGAGAGGGGACTTGCTAGGAAGGAGGGGCGGGAATAGCCTCGCCAATGCTGACAGGCTGTAGTGGTCTGTTTCCTGTTGCCCAGGTTCTGCACTGGCCGCATATGCAGGCAGCATTCATCCTGCCTGGGATTTCGTGGTGCTAGGTAGGCCTGGTGCCACAACAGCACCCAGTAGCTCTTTCCTCCCACAGTGGGACTAGCCGCCTCGGCAGAAATGACCCCTGAGATCAGGGTAGGAAGGATGCATGTCTTGTGTGTGATTTGCTCTCCAGGCTGGCAAAGCATGTGGGAGCTCTCAGTGCACAGCAGGGATGGGTCAGGAGGTGGCATTTCTCAGGAGGAAGCAGTCCTCAGGTCAAGAGGTGGCATTCAGGTCATATATTGACTTTAGCTATCTCTTTGTCTGCTGTGTACGGTGTCCCACACTGAGCCATCCTGGAAATGAGCGTAGCAGCAAGCACTTGTGTCCTAGACATAAGTACACAACACAAACAGCTAGCAGGCCAGAGTGATCCACTTCTTTTCAAGGCTGCCTGTATTGCTGAGTCCAAAACTGTGGAGCTGTCTGTAGCTATGGAGCCTGCAAAGGACAGTTACGCTTAGACAAATCTGCCTGGGAATAGGAAAGGAACATTTCATATTATAGGCTTATCTTTGGCTTGCCTCCACTATGGCGATTGCATTGGTCTAAGAAAGTAGCATCTGTCTTGTTTGGAAGCAATTTGCATGGAGAGATGCTGGCATACACTCACTTGCCCATGTGATGAGGCATGTCCAAATCTCAGAGAATGGCTCAGCAGCTTTGAGAAGGAAAGCACACGTGCTGTGGAGCAGTCAGCTGCAGGCCTGACCAGTGGGAATCCCGGGCAGCTTTGCTTGGTTGAGAGTGTCACTGCTGTCTGTGCTCAGTGGGGATGCTGGAGAACAGGGAATACTCCCTGATTTGGCCTTGGCCAAGCATTTGTGTGAGAGCTGTTTTTTCATTGCAGCCAGGCCTGCTCTGTCCTGGTTTGGGATGCCGTGACCTCTGCAATGGCACTGAAGAAGCCATGCATCCTCATGCCTCTGCTTCATTGCCCTGCTGCTTGGAACAGCCCACCCTTCCTCACTATGCCATGGGCAGCAAACAAGCAGAGGGATCTTGATGTTAGCTCTTCTCCTGAACAGCCATTCTTTCATTAGAAATGCAGTGTTATGCGTAGTTCACATCTTCTTCCACATGCACTGCCTGCATGCTAACATTCTGGCAGCACAAAAGCAGCTGAAAGCCTGTAGTAGATGTAGCTTTTTGGAAGAAAAAGTACTATGCACCCTGAGCACAGCACTGCTGCTGTTCTATCTGCCTCTCCTCGTGTGAATCCCTGTGTTTAGGGCTGGTGTATACTCAGTAATGCATCTTGGCTGATCTTTTTTAACAAGGATGTGTCAAAAGCATAACCTGTTAAAACCCTGTGAAGGAAACATAGTGGCTGGTCCAAGAACAGTTTTGGCTACAGTTTGGCTACAGCTGTCAGATACCAGTTTTGAAAGCCCTGGGGAAGAGAATGATTTTGCACATCATGTTAGGTATTTTGAAAGATTTTTATATTCTCCTAGATAAATCCAACAGATCTCTTCTGTAATGCTGAGTGAATCTTACGTCTTCCAGACAAAATCAGTGAATCCATTGCCTGGCTGTGCTCAATCCTCCCTCACACCTGGCTGCTTTCACATAGGTAGCAAGCAGCTCCGATAGCTGTTGTTGGTGATTACTAGTAGCTACTGCTGCTGGCTGAGACATGCACACGGTCTGTCGATGTTCTTGTCCCTTCTCTGAGCCTCCTTATCTTGTAGGTGCATTTGACCCAGCCTGGTATGTCTGCTATGCCTTGTCCTAACTGTTGTATCTCTTTGGGGTGTGACCTGCTCTTGCCCATGCATCTGTTGTGAGTGACTGTGCCGTCTCAGTGGTATTGCAATACTATGAAATATATATCTGAACACAGAGGAGTGCTAAGAGCTTGTGATGGGAGAGCAGGCTGTTCCCAGGAGGCCTCTGGGTGGCAGTCAGAGCTCCTGGGCAGACCTGTGCATGGTCCCTACAGTGGGAAAGCCGCTTCTGAGTGTGTTTAATAGAGCAGCTGGGTGCAGCAAGCTCAAGGGCAAGTCACTGACCAAACCAGAGCTGTTCTGAGATCATCTGCCCAGAGATTAAAGTTAGGCACTCTTCCAAGGGCTGATCAGAGCGGGGCATGCCTGATAAATGTACATACATGGTAAAATGGTGATGTTTCATGCAATTAAGAATGGACTACCCAGTTAGATGAGAACAGCGGGGGCTGCTGGGGTGGGCTTTCTCTCCTGTGAGGATAGGAAAAATTAAAAAATGAGGTGCTCTAATTCAATTGGAGCTCAAGCTCCCATTTTATGTGCTGCACTGGCAGGGCCTGCACTGGCCTCTTTGAAAAGAGGCTGCAGTCTGTCTTGAACGGCCATCCCAGGGGGCATGTGCTAGCCAGGACACAAGGCTGTGAGGAGGACTCTGGGCACCTGCAGGCAGCCAGCTATGAAGACAAGGAAAGGTGGATGTATTTACTTGCAGGACACTTTTCTTCCCTTTGCCTCCCATTTGTCCTGACTGAGGATGCCGTCTTGCTCTTGGTAATGTGTACCCTGCCGACACTGGCATTTTTTGCTGTTCCCAGCATGCCATTGCCCTCTGTCCTCCTCCTGTGTAGTGCGTCCAACTTGCTGCTGTGGGGAGAAGGAATCCCTTCTCAGCACGGGCTTTACATTCCTTTGCTGTTATAACCCTCAGAGAGGAAAGGAAGAAGAGTGTCAGCTGGTCCTCCAGAATGTCTGAGCTTTGGCCTTGGGTTTGGTCTGTCTAGAGGCACTTCGAAGGAGGTAGGATGATCAAGGGGACCAGGAATAGTCACATGGGAAAACAGGCTGGATTTCCTAAGGCAGGCAGAGCCATAAGCTATGAAATGCTTTACAGGAAATGGACATAGCAACCTGGGGAGTTTTGTCTTCCTGTCCCTCATGCTTTGGGATTTCCTTTGGGAAGGTCACCTGGGAATTGGGATGAGTCAAACCTACTGCAATTTGCAGTAACAGAAGTCTGCTCTGGATCCAGCAGCAGGGCAGACATGTGCTATTGGTAGAAAGCTGCTGTCAGCCAGGATGCTGGGGAGCCAAAATGCCTCTCTCACGGCAAGGAGAGGATTGCTGGTCAGCACCAGGGCTGTTGTGCTGCACACCACCTTGCGTAGCTCAGCTGGGGACCTGATACACAGCAGGTATTTGGTGGCCCTGGCCCTAGCTCTTTCCTTGGGGACCCCAGGAGGGTACTGTCATGGCCTTTGGCCTCTGTGTCCTACTGTGTTACACCACTTCAGTGCAGCTTGCTTTACTTGCCCTTCCCAGGCTGCAGCAGTTGCAGTTGCTGGAGGGCAGAGAGGCAAGCCTTGCGTGCTCTGTTACACTTTCCCTTGGGGAGGCTCTCAAAGCAGGCTGACGTTGGCCTTCATCCCAGTTCATCTTAAAGCATGTAATTGGCCCACCTACCTGTCCTGATGCCTGAGGTGCAAAGACTGATGAAGAGCCTGCTGCTGTCCCAGTTCATCGCTCCTGTTTGCTGGCAACAAGGACTTGGTTTCTGAAAGTGGAGTAGGTCTCTCCTCCCCTCTGCGTGCATCAGTGGTGTCTCGTGCATACATATCACTTACGGCTCAGGGAGTATCTTGACTTCAGAAAGCTGTGGCTGAGGGTGCGTTCTGGGCAGTATCTCACTGCTCGCACCCCGTTTGTGTGCTCTTCCCTTGGCACCTACTTTGACCACTATCAGAGGTGAGCTATAAGGCTGGACACCCCTCTGATCAGAGGGGATAAAGCTGCTTTTACAAACTGCTCTATGAGACTAGCCAGTCTGCAGGGCGAGCTGCAGGGCATCCCCATCGCCCAGGGTGTCTGGTCCCGGATGGCTGCCTTCTGCCCTCTAGTGGGAAGCTTTGCAGAAAATACGTGCTGCACAGCAATTGAGCAGGGGTGCAGGAGTGTCCCATGCCCTGTGAGCCCCACTGAACATCTGGCATCTCTCCAGAAGTCCAGTGTCAGAGGTGGATATCACCTTGAAAGGCAAACCTGAGCTGTCAAAGACAGGAAGAATATTGAGGAGCTGATAAACTGCTGCTATTGAAGGCTTAGCCCACAACTGTGCGTCTAATAAGGGTGGTAGTGTTGACAAAGATGTGTGGAGGGCCAGTGCAGGGAAAGGTGGATGTGCTCTAAAATTTGTAGGTGGCATGGGAGCTACAGGCAAAAGCCAGGGAGCCTGGCTGTTGCCACTTGAAGAAATCAGTGCAAATGTTCAGGAAAATGATCCTGCCCAGAGAATGAGCTGGCACTCACCAGTGGTCAGTAAGCCAAGCACTGAATAGCCCAGGGTGCCAGCAGAAAAAATGTACCATGTCTGCTCAAAAGGAGTGTGAGACCGGCTATTAAGGTTTTATATCCTGTTAGTGGCCAGATGTACCATTCAAAGAGCCCTCATTGCTGCCTCGCTTTACACTCTAGCCTTCACCTTCCATGTATGATCCCAGTAGAAGTGCTCCTCGGCACCTCTGCCTCCTCAATGCCTGTGTCCTGTGCAAAAAGAGATATCTGACGTTCCTTGTTTACACAGAGCTCAAGCTGCTTCTCCGACAGGCATCTTTGCCAGTTAGTGGATAAGTTTTGGGTAGCTGTGCAGCTGCAGTTTTGCAGGGTGCTTCTAAAGCTGCCGCTCCCCTGTTGTGTACGGTGTACCCCCAAGTCTTTTTGCTGAGGCTGTAAGTAGGTCAAAATTGTTTTCCTCTCCTTACTAGTTGCTGTCAGGCTTATGAGCAAAGCACAGGCTCTAACCTGCTTCTCCTGTACTGTGCACAGATGTATTTTCATCCCGTTTTCCTTCCCTCTCTACCAGCCTTAGGAACTCTACCTTTGGTTTTTATTCCCCTGGCATCAGGGGCTTTAGAGATGTGTGGCATTCACTGAAACATTGGCCTTGAAATGCAACAGTAAAACTAGCCCCTGTGTGTGTCATCTGTGAGCAGCAGTCACCTGTTGGGACAGGAGTTTGGATGAATTTGCAAAAAACAGCTGGAGCCAGTGCTTTGCTGCTGGCACTGAATTTCGCAAAATGCATGTGTTACAGGAGCTTTGCTTTTCAAGATGAACTCACAGGCCAGGTTGGTGACAGTGTTATAAGTGTATCATCAGACTTCAGAGCAAAAACTCCAGATTTGTCATTTAACTAGAGAGGAAGGAAACAGCTGGGAAGCTGCAACCTGGAGCGGAAAAAAAAAAAGGAAAAAATGTGCCTAGAATGAAGCTTTGGGGTGTTTTCAAAGTATGACTTCAGTGTCTAAGAACATACTCCAGAAAATTGCATACTCCAGAAAATTTTATCTTTGAGGTTTTAATGCTATCAGGCAGTTAACTCAGTGAGTTCTTGGGTTTGCTCCTTTCTCTCTTCCCTGCCTGCGCTGCCCGCCCCCAGTCTTATTTTGATGTAATTGCTTGCAGTTCAGAATCCCAACTTCAAAAGTCAGTGCTTGCTTAGCTAAGGTGAGTGAGGGTGTGTGTCTGTGTGCATGTGTGTCGGTGCACACATGTGCATGCTCCCTAGCCAGGGTGGTGCTATCGGGATGCATGTGTTTGTGTGCATGTGCGTGTGCTCCTTTTTGTTACCATCATCTTAGCTGGGGGTGGTGGCAGTGATGGGTGTGTAAAAGTGTGTGTGTATCTGTACATGTACTCCTGTTTGTTACCTCCTCGGCCAGCGGCAGTGGTTCGGTGTGTGCTCCTGCTTGGTACCAGGTTGAACAAGGAGGTAGAGCGGAGTGAGTGAAAAATAGGAGCTGCTTTATTTTGTTGCATGTTTAAAAAGCCATGATCAGGAAAGGGGATTTTTGGCTGACTGACCATCCCAGTTAGTGATGGAAAGAAGGCAGCATTTTTGAAGATAATACCAGGAAATGGTGAGTACCTCTTACCAGTAAATGACCAGTAGTGGAGTGTAGGAGTACTGGAGTTCCAGGAGGCTGTCAAACTGTCCTATTGGAGCTCATTTTCCTTGTTGCTGTCAGTCACTGTTGCTGTCAGAGTGTTACACAGTCGTGTTCACCACAACTCGATATGGAGGAGGTCCTTGCAGTAGTTCCACAGCTCAAGAGCAGTTACTACTTATCCTGTTTAATTATATGGGCAAGTAGATCCAGATTTATAACTCATGTACCAAAAAGTTCAGTGACTTGGGGGGATCACACAGTGATCAGTTCAGGGCAAGACCATGGCGTAGTTGCCGTGGGATTTGGCTGAAGTGTTTGGTGAGGCATACCGTTCTGATCACTGTGGATCGATCCTGTCCTATAGAGATCTGCAGGGATTAGTGTGAAACCCACTGCTGTCTAGCACTGGCACTAAACACCTAGCGGTGACACAAATCTGGGGTAACCACCTTCCTGCACGTGGTATGGGAAGGATCAGGGGCAGAGTACAGGGTCTCCCACTGTGTAAAACAGATCTTGAAAACTGGAGAGGCATAGAAGAAGAAAGAAGGTTTAAAGTGCCTTCTTGGAGATGAAAGAGCTGCCCAAGTGGGCAGAGCTGATCAGTATGCACGTATTCTTCTCTGAGGAAAAATACCAGGTACTGAAGGGACTCCTGAGTGCCTCAGAGAGGAACATGAAGAGCTAATGAGTGGACTAGTTTGGATAAGGACTGTTTTTACAGCAAGAACAACTGCCAGGTAGAATTATAATCTTTCAATATCCTCAAATTAAGACTGGATATATCCTCATGGAAGTTTTAATCTTTTGGGGATAACTTTTCTATGCACGTAACTATCATGACTAGGTCAGTGCTTGTATGGAAAATTTGAGTAGATGTTCTATCCTTGGCTTACACATTCAAGCCTCCTTCCTCTCTGTTGCTTGTCTAGGGACTAGGGACAGTCAAAGTTAGCACTGGTTAGTGATGGTGTTAGCTAAGCTTAGCCTCTTTGCAAGCTTTTCCTTAGTACATGTGGTATAGTTGCTGTACCCCATCTTTCTGGCTAGCACTCAGTCCTGCCCTCCCTGCCCTAGAGGTAGCCTCCTTGTCTTTGGCCACGCTCCCCGCAGCTCACTCCTAACCTTGCCGAAGTATTTCTGGGGAGCAAGAAGCCTGCCCTAGGTGATAAGATTTCTCCCTTCCTACAAGCAGAGGCTCAGAGGGGAAGGGTGGACAGTGAAGGGATCACTGATTGCAGTGCTGGGGGGCACAGGGTACGAGGGCTTAGGGGGCTATAGCCCTGGGCTTTGACTGAAGGTATTCAGGCCATCTAGCAAAGAGGTGGGCAGAGGTGGGCAGAGCTTGCCTGCACTCCCAGCTTCCTGACTTCTGGTCTCCACCATGCCCTGCTATCCAATGTCAAAAAACAGAGCAACAGGGTTGCAGTCACAGTCCATCAAACCTTCTGCACAAGCTAAAATCGTTTTAGTAGGGAGAGCAGGGATGTGGTAGGAGGTGAGTGCTTGCTAAGCCCTAAACCTGTCCTGTAGTATGGCTCTCTGTCCTTCCCTTTCCAGTATTGTTCCACCTCTGGGCTGTTCTACACTGTTGCTGTACGTTAGCATAGCAAGAGCAGGTTTTTTTCCTTCTAAAAAAAAGCAGGGGGGAATAGATTTGGCCCTCAGAGAGCACAGTGTGTCAGACGGAAAGGTATTTGGTAGTGGCCCGTCTGTTCTCCAAGAAGGGTGGCCTAAATCTCAGGTACAGCACACTGGTATCCACAGAAGTCCTGGGTACCACTGGCTGCGGCAATGCAGACGTTGAGCATGGAGCACAGAGGCTAGCTTGCAAAACATGAGTGCCGGTGTTGCTTGTTGTAAAAACGTGTCTGGCCTGTGCTCCCTGACACATAGTTCATCACAAGTAGTCTCCACGGGAGTCCTGCTGCAGGCTCCTAGGCAGGAGGTCAGGGTGGCTGGCTGTCTCACAGGTACTGACTAATCCTTCAAGCAGCAAAAGTAGCTCTTCTCACTCAGCCTCAGGCTCCTTCGTGGATTTTTCCTAGAAGTGCCACTTACCATGCTGAGTCCCCAGAATTTGAGGTTGTCAGGGTGGCTCTGCTGTATGAGGCTTCCTGCAGGGCTGCTGCCTCCCAGCTTCCCAAGTCAGCTCTGTGTGGTACTGCACAAGAGAAGAGCTGAGTTGTGATGTTTGCCTGGGAACATTTGCCTTAACTAAGTCCAGGATAAGAGTGGATTTAAGTGCTTTGGTTTATAAATAAACGGCACTGTGGCCAAGGTAGATTTAAGCAGAGCTGGCAACAGCCCTACTTGGGAAGGGATCTCTTTTACCACATGGCCTGCTGTTGGACTTCCTGTCGCATGCTAATCCCTTAAGCCTGCTTTAGCTCTGTTAATTTTCCTTCTTTCCTTTTTTCCCCAATGGGCTGTCTCAGTGGCACATGAATGCCAGTGTTCCTCGGCCAAGCTTGTGCCTGTGGCTGGGCCAAGCATCCAAGCTGCCTTCCGAGCACCGGGTACCATGTGGCAGGGCCCCAGGGATGGTGGTGCCTGAATGTGTCCCATTCTCTCTGTCTTACAGGCTCTGCAGTCTGCGCCTGAAGAAACTCACGGTGCTGAAAGAGCTGGACAAAGAGCTGAGCTCTGTGCTTATCGCTGTGAAGATTCAGGTAGGCTCCTCTCCTTGCTGCTGCCTGATGGCAGCAAGCCTATCCTTGTGCCCTCTGTGAAGTGCTGGTTTGCATGTCCCTTGCCTTGTTCCAGCCCCTTGCTTCTGTCTCGGTTAGCACCCTTGGGGAGATTTTGGCTCTCAGGTAGGTGGGAATGGGAATGGGGATGATGCCCCAGGGACAGCAGCAAGCCGCCTGGTGCTGGTTTGTATCAGGGGTGAATTTGGTTAGGCCTCTGCACTGGGACAGAGTGCATCTTGCTTCCCTGCCCGCCTCAGCCAAGGCCCTCCTCTCAAGCTGCTGTTCAGAGTTTGGCATCCCCTACCCCACTGTTCCTGACCCTTTAGACAGGCTCAGTGCTGGGTGGCTTCTGGCAGTGCACTCCATCCGGATCGACTCCCTGGGGATTGAAGGGTGGGAAGGGAAGGGTGCATGGGATCAGTGGCTCTGTGCATGACTTCTGCTGACATTTGCACCCTGCGTGCTCTCACTGCTGCCTCTGCTGTCCCCTCCCTTTCTCTGTGCATATGGTCTGGGCCTGGTGTCTCTACTCTGAACCAGGCAGAGGGGAGGAGAGAGGATCTTTGTCACCAAGGGGAGAGGGCCCCTGTCCTGGTATCTGTGATCCTCCCCCCTCCCTCTCTGCAGCTGGTGGTGAAGAAATGGGTCCCTGTGGGTGCAGGCCCATCCTTTCCGCCTGCCAAAGGACAGCATGGAAGCAAGATGCCTCTTGAGTATGCTGTCCTCGCCACAGCTCCCCTACCAAGCTGGGATGCTGGTGTCCTTCCTTTGTTCTTGTCAGCTGGCAGAAAAGCTGCTGATCCCATTGAAAGCACCGTGGGACGGGAGCTCAGCAGCTTTGCGCTCCCACAGAGCTCTCTGTGCCACACACATTAGGATCTAAATCATGGATTAGTGCTGGAAGCTGCAGTATTAGTGGAGCTCTGGGAGACGGGGTTTGCCTTCATGGCAGACCTGACTCACTTGCACAGAAGGAACTGAAAGCGAAATGTGTGAAACCCGGGGCCTGGAGTGAGGACAGCAGGAGGATGCTGTGGTCCGCACACTATTGGTCAATGTCCCGCTTTGCTGGCCTTTCCATCACTGTGTGTATGGTGCCATTCAGGAGTGCTGAAAGCACGGGGCTTTCATCCCCGAGACCTGTGCCCCAAATGCAGGCTTTAGCAAGGGAACAACCTGGCAGAAGAGAGCTGCCTGGCCCCTGGAAATGTGGGAGTAATCAAGGCTGGGCCACAGGTGCCAGTAGCACAGGACTGGGGGGCTGGGAGCCAGCTGGGGGCTGTGGGTCCCACGTCGCTGGGAGGGCTCACTCCTTTTATCTCCTGCACTGTCAGCCCAAGCTGTCTGTACTTCTCTGGACTGGGGAACTTTGGGCTCCCATGCAGCCCCCTTATGCTGAGGCTGCCATGTGCTGAGCGTGTATGTCCTCAGCTGCCCCCTCCCTCATGCACTGCAAATGTGAGACTGGAAGAGGCTGCACAGTGAGACTCCAGCTCTTTCAAACAGATCTCTGCCACAGGCCAGCCTTGCACCCTGTTGGCAAAAGAAATTAACAGGCCTCAGCAGTGACTCTGAGGCCACAGGGGCTCTTCACTGCAGGGCTCCTTTCCCTGCCAGGGAACAGAGGCTGCATTCAGGGTCTTAATCTAAACATGGTCACCTCCTCTCTGCATGGCCACATACCTGTGGCTGCATGCTGGTGTAGGCTTCCTGCAAAGCTGAAAGAAACTGGAGGAGAATGCTTCTGCCCACATTACCCTGTGGCTCGACACTCATTGTGGGAGTGGGGTGTACTTGTGTACCTCCCCAGGCTGCTTCCACCTGGCAGGGTCGGGGACTGCTGAGCCTTCCTGGAAGGCAGATGGAAGCTGTAGGCAGCTTCAGCGCAGCCTGCCTACAGAATGGCCTCAGATGGATCCATCCCTCCTGCTCCTCTCCTAGGTAACAGATGAGTCACACTAGCAAGAAGCTGTTTGAAGGCTGCCCAGCGAGCATTGCCATCTCCATCTTTTGGATGGAAACAGCAGATGCATGTAATTTATGGAGGACCTGCAAGTTCCCAAGGGGACAGCTGGGAACCAGTGGAAAGGGGAGCTATATTTTCTTTCATTTCAGTAGTAGGTCTGTTGGGTTAAGGAAGTTGCCTGTCAGGAAGTTGCTGCTCTGAAAGGCAGGTTGCATGGAAACAAAGCTCTGACCCTGCCTGAGTGGGGCCAGCACCAAAACAACAGCCCCAGCACTGGAGACAGTCTGCTCAATGAATGTACATGACGCAAAGGATAGTCTAAGCCTGTCTAGAATATCCGATCTCCTTCTCACAGTGATCATGCCCTTCTGGTCTTAAAAGACAGCTTCCAGGTGTGGCGTGTGCTGTTATCTGCTCCTTCATCTGAAAAGACCTCTGTCAAAGAACTAAGGGAGCTTTCTCGTCTATAGAACATACCCATTTCCCAGAGGTGATTTCAATATTTAATGTTCAGTGGCTTCCAGTGAGGTAAAGTCTGAATTACTGTGAAAAAGGGGACTTAATCTCTTATCACTTGAGTGTTTTTTGAACCTTTATCCCTCGTTATTTGTTTTAACAGGCTGGAGATGTCATAGAGCATTTCCTTCTGTGTATTGTTCAGCATGGCATTAAGGGATTCAAGATGTGCCTGGCTCAGCTCCATAAAGGTGCAGATATCTGTCTTGGTGTTGTAACTGATTATGGTGTGAAGGGAAACGTGGTTCTCCCTCTCAGCAGAGAGATTTACTGTAATTCAGAAACACCCAGTCTTGAGCCGTGAATAGAGGAAACAATCAAAGAAAGAAGAAAACAAGCCCCAGCACGCCCAGAACTTTCAGCTCCTGTGACAGGTGCTGTGGGAGGGATGCAGATCCTCCTGCAGCTGCTTGCAGGATGTGGCTGGTGACTCAGGTGCCACCCTTGGTGCTGCTGTAGAGGGATGATGCTGGCAGCCCCTACATAGCAGACCAGAATGTGTGCTACAAAATAGGCCAGGCTGAGAAGCTCGTTTTTCTCTGCCAGGCCTGCCTGCTGCCCTGGCCCTGCTCCCTGCAGGAACTTGGATTTTTTGCTCCTTCTTGCTACACATGGAAGGTACATGCAGAGTTTTCTGTCTATGCCTCACTCATGCTTTGTTTCTAATCTTTTTGCAACCACTTGTAGGATTTTTCCACTCCCACCTGAGCAATCCCAGCTACCCCCTAAATAACTAAATTTGCTGATGATATTTAATGGGCTATTCTCTCCCAAAATGCACCTTTAGTTTGAATTCTGGGTGGTGCTTTGCTGTCTGCCTTGGCCTGATCTCCTATACTATGTTAGATCTCTCTCCTTTTCCAGGTTTGGTATGCTCTTCTAGCCTCAACCGTGCGTTTTAAACAAGACCCATCAGGACAGATTTATATCTGAAATTGGGGATTGTACCTTGCAAATCAGACCTGGGCATCATACACCTGTGTATAGTAGTGAAAGCTCCTCTATGTTTTCAGTCTATTAGGTAGTGAAGATCTGTGATCACAACCTCTCCCTATTGCTTTTCACTTCCTTGACAGTCTTTGTCATCTGTGATCTTCACTGTGACAGTCTGATATTAAGTTTTCCTGTAGTACTGATGGTGATACTCAACTGTTCTGCTGAGAAATTGGTCTTGCCTGACATTACTCGAATTGCAGAACAGCTGAGCTACATCAAGTGCTCAAGGCCATGTCCAGTTGAGGTTTGAATTTCTCAAGGGATGGAGAATCCTCAGTCTTCCTGTGTCCTGTCCCAAGGTTTAGCTGCACTCATAGAGAAAAAAAAAAAATATCCCAATATCTAATGGTAATTCCCCATGTTCCAGCTCATCCCTGTTGCCTCTCACTCTGTCCCTGTGCGCCTCTGAGAGGAGTTCAGTTCTGTCTTCTCTGTACCCTCCTGCTAAGTGTCTGTAGGCAGCAGTAAAGTACCCCTTCACCCTCTCTTTTTCCAGCTGAACAAACCCAGCTCACTCAGCTTCTCCTTGTACGTCCTGTGCTCCAGCCCCTGATCATCCTGATGTCTTCTGCTGGACTCGCTCCAGTCTGTCAATGTCTGTCTTGTACTGGGGAGCCCAAACTGGCTCTGCAATCCGGTTGTGGTGTCACTAGTGCTGAACAGAAGGGAGGAATCCCTTTTCTCTGCCTGCACATTTGCTGAGGCTGAGATTGGTGTTCAATGCTGCAAGAGGGCATGCTGCCGATGTAGGGGTACCTTGATGCCCCCCAGGATCCCCCGTGTCCCTTTCTGCAGAGCCTGTCCTGCTGCCTGGGATTCTTCCCAGGCACCAGAGTCATGGGATGTCCTAGGGAAGGACTTTGCTTTTGCTTTTATTGAACCTCATGAGGTTTGTGTCGACCTTACTAGAAATCCCAAATTCTTCTTAACTCCCTGTTGCTGATAGGCAGGTAGTAGCCCCCAGGTACTAGTTTCTAATCTGTTTAATTGGAGCAATGCTAGTTTCTGCTGGGTTGTGGTTTGCTCCTGAAGGTGACCAGTGTTTCCTACTGGATATGTGAGTGCCATCCATTTCAAGAAACCTAGCATACCCTGCAGGCTGAACTTGAGCTTTAGGTAGTGGCTTTACTTTGCTGAGAGGACTGTACCTCACGCATTTGCCGTACAACGTCTAGCCCTTTTTCTACCCCATGACGCAAGTGCTATGCTCCATGATGCCCTGGGACCTGGTCCTCTGGCTGAGCTACCTGACCCCACAGGCCAGGTATCTCCTAGGGCTTGAGCTCGCCCAAGGTGCAGCCTGCCAGGTCATTGCACCTCTAAAGAACTGGCCCAGACCTAAAAAGTACTGCTGTTTAGGGGTCTCTGAGCTCTGCTGCTGCTCCCTTCTGCTTGCATTGTGATAATGAACTAGCCTTTGTCCCAGTCCTTGCAATGCCACATGGATGTGCACTGGCGTTTCACTGAGGGCCAGAGCCTAGCGGATTGGAGCTGGGTGTGTAACTTCCATAATGGTAAAGGACAGTACAGCAATGTTTATGAAACCTTCACTCACTGGTTGCGCCACCCAGGCTGTCCTCACCTTTCTTTTGCTGTAACTCTGTCCCCAGAAATAGCATCTTCAAGAAGAATAATTGCGCTAGTATGTGTGGTTCGATGAAAGAATGAATCTTTGGTGGATAATCTCTCTGCAACAAACAGCAAATGGTAAATGTGCTAAAGTAAATGGTCACTGTCATAGTGACCACCTATCATCTCTTATTAAAGAAGAGTTCAGGAAGGAAGAGTCAGTGCATTCTTGGCCAGGAAAGCTCACAGATGGTGAAGGGGATGAGCTCCACCTCCTCTTTTCAGTTTTAGGAAGACCTTTCACAGGAAAGCCTCACTCCTGGCACAGTTGCCGGGAGCAATGTTGCAGACAGCTCAGACTGGGCCTCTTGAAAACCAAGGAGGGCTTCGCTAGAGCTTGTCTTTGCTCCAGTATCAGTGAGAACTGTGATGCTGCATCACTGCAAAATGTGGAGGCCTTTCTTGCCTCCTCTCTATAGGTTGTTTGGTTTTTTTCCTTGCTAACATGGGTAACACCAGCAACGGAGGTGCAGGAAAGGCTTTACATCAGCACCACCCAGGCTTGCTGGACCCTGCTGAAGTTCCCATCAGCAAGCTTCCTTGGTGCTTGCTGGGTGCTGAAACACGCCTGTCCACATTGGCATTCCCTTTGATTGCAGAAGGGATGTAGCTGTGGTCTCCTTTACGGTGCCACCTGCATGCTCCTGTCGTGACTTCTGGGGCTGCTGTCCCATTTGCAGTGGAGATGAAGAGCTGGGGACTGTAACCTCACCAAGGCTCTAACCTCACCTAACCTTAGCCAAATCTAGGATTTGTCTAAGTTGCTGAAGGGTCTCTGGCCACAGCCAACTTAGGATCCTGCGGACCACGGCATCTGTCAGGATCAAGCTGGGAAGGGTATGGGGATGCAGTGAGGTCCTGGGAAGTGGCAACATATGTGAGGTGGGACCCAGTTCCTTTGGACTGCTGTGCCTACTTGGTTAGCTTTGACCCATCTGCTCACTAGCCCACAGTTTAAATTAAGGAGTGCTCACAAAAGCAATTGTGTACCCTGATGAAGTTTGCTGATGATAGCAAACTGAGTGGGGAAGTGGACACTTCAGAAAGGAGAGCCACCCTGCAGGAAGACCTGGATAGGCTGGAAGAGTGGGCTAACAAGAGCCTTATGAAGTTCAACAAAGACAAATGTAAGGTCTTGCACATGGGAAAACGTAATCCAGGAGTGCAGCACAGGCTGGGATCTACCCAACTGGGGAGCAGCTCTGTGGAAAGGGACCTGGGGGTCCTGGTGGACAGCAAGCTCAATATAAGTGAACAGTGTGCTGCTGCGGCAAAGAAAGCCGACAGGATGCTGGGTTGCATCAACAAGGGCATCACCAGCAGAGATAAAGAAGTCATTATCCCACTCTACTCAGCGCTTGTCAGGCTACA
>NW_008825497.1:14594-16274 GCF_000699105.1 Pygoscelis adeliae | reverse complement strand
GCTATACAAAAAAGATGTGGACAGGCTGGAGAGGGTCCAGAGAAGGGCCACAAAGGTGATCAAAGGACTGGGAAGCCTGCCATATGAGGAAAGGCTGAGAGAACTGGGTTTGTTCAGCCTTGAGAAAAGAAGGCTTAGGGGAGACCTTATCGCCATGTTCCAGTATTTAAAGGGTGGCTACAAAGATGGAGACTCCCTTTTTACAAGGAGTCACATGGAAAAGATGAGGAGTAATGGGTACAAGTTACTCCTGGGGAGATTCTGATTCGACACAAGAGGAATATTTTTCACAATGAGAACAATCAGCCATTGGAATAATCTCCCCAGGGAAGTGGTAGGTTCCCCAACATTGGACACTTTTAAGATTCGGCTGGTCAGGGTGCTGGGCCATCTTGTCTAGACCGTGCTTTTGCCAAGAAAGGGTGGACAGGATGATCCTTGAGGTTCCTTCCAACCTGGTATTCTATGATTCATTGATAACTGATTTGCAAGAACAGCTGTACTGGCCTATCCTCTTGCCTCCCTAGATCAATGTCTCAGCTTGCTGGCCCATTCACAGGGAGGCAGGAGAGAGTGAAGAACCACCATAGGCTATTTTATACTTGGAGCTGGTCCCATAGCCCTGTGGGGACACAGCCAGTGGGCATGGGCCTTTTGGGGGGGTCCGTGAGTTGTGCCACCCTGCAATCAAGAGAGCCTGGTGCATGCAGACAGCATTTTTCATCCCCCAAGTCATTCAGTGTCTCTGTCAGCAGCCAAGCCATAGAGATAGTAAAGATAGGACAGAAGTAAAGGAAAGATTTGTCTATGTGGAGAGACAAGGACTGTTGCCCGAGGAAAAGACTAGGAGGCGTTTTCTGAGAGACAAGCTGGGCAAGCAAGGGGACCCCTGTTTCCCTGGGACATCTTGCCTTGGTCCCAGCAGCACCATCCTGCCAGCTGTGCTTGGGCAGGGGTCTGCACTGGGTCCATCTGCTGGGGGGCAGAGATGTACTCCAGGATCTGTCCCATTCCTGGCTAGGCAGTGTTGGGACCCTTTCCTTCCCCTGCTGGTGCTGTATGCATGGCTCCCTCTGGCTCTAGCGGTGTCCCCCTCCACAGCATCCGGTGGGCTCCAGGTGCAAGGAGCCAGATTAAGCAGAGCAGACTTGGGAAGAGCAAGTGCTCCCTGGCAGGTAGGCAAGGAGAAGGGGCTTTTGGCAGCTCAGGAGAAACTGCAGGCTTTTGCAAAGAGTTGACTGGTGTGTGTAAGGTGGCTCTGCGAGGTGGAACAGAACAGAGTCAAGGCACTGGCTCTTTCCTTGTGGATTGTGAACACCACTGACTCGTGTGTGTGGTGCAGTGGGGTCTGTGGCCAAGACGCTCCAGCTGAGCTGTGTGCGTCTACCAATCTTGTTGTAGGGTTCAAAGCGAGTCCTGAGATCAAATGAATACGTCCTCCCGCCTGGCGGCCTGATGGAGACGGAGCTGGAGCTGACCTTCTCACTGCAGGTACCTTGTGTTGCCTGGTCCTCTGGGCTCCCTGGTGCTCCCCTCACCTGGCATTTCTCAGCAAGCACGGCTTTGGGGGCTCAATGTGAAGGGGGCAGCCTCTGAGGAGGGGCCTCCTGTGGTTGCTCATGCTCAGATCATAACAGCCAAGATTCCTGCCGCTGGCCAGCTGCTCCATTGCTCCCGGCG
>NW_008825497.1:12191-14533 GCF_000699105.1 Pygoscelis adeliae | reverse complement strand
CCTGCTGCTGGCCAGCTGCTCCATTGCTCCAGGGGTTGTTTTGCTGGGCAATGTGGATTTGGAGGATGATGCGGAGTGCAGATGGCCTTTGAGGGTCACCTCAAAGCTCAGCAAGTCAGATCCTGCTGTACATCAGCACTGAGGATGAGTTTTCTACCTGTGTGTCACGCTGAGCCCTGCCCTCATGCTGCCATCTTCCCTGTGCTTCCCTTTCCCAGTACCCACACTTCCTCAAGAGAGATGGCAACAAACTGCAGATCATGCTGCAGCGGAGGAAGAGATACAAGAACCGCACGATCCTGGGCTACAAGACCCTTGCAGTGGGCATCATTAACATGGCCGAGGTACAGGGTGCTGGGAACAGAGGGGAGCTTCGCATGGCCTCCCTGTGCCAGTGCTGGGAAGGGAGCTGGGCCAGCTGGCAGGCGCTCGGTGCTGTGAGTGCTCTGGCTTGTTGGCTAGCTATAAGACAGAGGGGGTGGGCTGCCAGCTGCCATTGTGTCACCCTAGCAGGGGGCTTGTCTGTCTGCCTAGGTGATGCAGCATCCGACGGATGGCGGGCAGCTTCTGGGCCTCCACAGCAACATGAAGGATATGAGCATCCGAGTGGCTGAAATCAGCATCTACTCTTTGTCCAGTCAGCCCATTGACCATGAGGATGGGAGTGTCCCCTCAGGTCCTAAAATCAAAGCTTCAGGTGTGTTAGCGCTCATCACAGACCTGAAGGCAAGCGTTTGGGACAGGACATGGGTAACGGAGTGCGTCCCCTAAGCGCCTGCCAGCAATACCAGTCATTTCACTGAAGCCATGACGGGCATCGTGCTTAGCTGTGGCATCTGCACTGTCTGCTTTCAGATCGCTCCCCAGACATTGATAACTACTCTGAAGAAGAGGATGACAGCTTCTCCTCAGAGCAGGAAGCCAGCGATGATGCTGTGCAGGGTCAGGTAAGGGAGGCCTGGCAGGGTGGCTTATGTCCTGGTCCCGTTTCTGGGGCAAGAATCAGGGGTTGAGGGTCTTGATCACCCTGAGCCCTCTCATCTCCCTTGTAAACATTTGTCATGGTTTCAGAGGGCAGAGAGCCACAATACCTGACAGTAGGAAGAATTGTGGGCTGCTGTCAAGTCCATGGTAGGGCAAGGGCAAGGGACTTTGGAGAGCCATAGGTATCACCCATGTGTCCTTGGAGCCATCTGGTCTGCACAGCACAAAACCCCTGCTAAGCCCCCTCCACCTTGCGCCATGATTCTCTCCCATCTCCCTGTGATAACAGGCCAGACGCTGTCCTCTCTGAGAGAGAACAGAGCTTTTAGGAAGAAGTGCAGTCTGCGTCTGAAAATGGTCAGAGGTGGCAGACCCATCCCAGCCCTGTGATGAGCTTTGCCACTGCTGTTTGCTCTCCTCTTGTTGTGGTGTCTACGCTCGAGGCCAAAAAAGACTTGTGGTAGCGTGCTGATCGAGCACAGGGACAAACCCCTGTTCAGGGTCCTCCACATTGCCTGTCCCATCGTGCTGGGTTAACACATCAGGGCCCCGTGTCCCTGGGAACTGTGTGTATCATTAAGGCTGATCCCTGGAAGAACACTTTTTGTGAGCTCAGGTACTGCACCCTCTGAGCTAACCCTGGAGAGGGGAGAGCAGGAGAACAACACATGGGTCACAGGAAGGCTGGTGAGTGCAGAGAGAAGAGTTTCAGGTTGTAACAAGGACTGTTGCAGAAAGCTGCTGTCTCTCCTCTGAATCTTGCTGGCACACGTTCCCCTGGAGGGGCCTGGGTGCAAAGGCACTGGGGAAGAAGGTCTATTGGGGGACAGTGCTAAGGAGGGAGAATGAGCTGCATGGAGAGAGGTGGGAGAAGTGAGAAGCAAGACTTTGGGAGCAGAGTGGACCAAAGCTTTTCAAAATAGGGGGCAAGCGTGGGGCAGGGGAGCTTCTAGAAGATGCTGCTCCCTGCACTCTGATGTGCTGTGACCTTTTGCCTGCAGGATCTGTTTGATGAAGAGGATGACTTGAGGAAAACCAAGAAGGCTAGGAGGAAAATGATCCGAACGACATCAATGACCAGAGTAACATCAGCATTTACAACGTGATCAAAGGGATGGAAGGGATTCACTTCCACCCCTCCCTGCAGGGAGTGAGGGGGACTTGGGGGGGATGCTGGCACTGGTGCAGAGCAGGGGAGAGAGCCCCTGGCTCTGAGAAGAAGGGGCAAACCTCTTACTATTAATGAGTTAGCTTGTTGCTCAGAGCTGTACCCCAGCTCATGGTCTGTACTGTGTTTAGCCTGGCTTCCTATCAATGATGATCTGTGTGCAACATAGTTTTGACTTGCTGCTGTGACA
>NW_008825497.1:0-12174 GCF_000699105.1 Pygoscelis adeliae | reverse complement strand
CCCTCCCTGAGAAAGGCTAAGTCTGGTGCAGGGAAGGGTGAGCCATTAGCAGGTCTTCTGCCTGTCAGCAGAAGGAGAGAGCTGCCCTGTCAGCCTCCTGCTCTCCAAGCATCTCCTCGTCCCCATCTGCTTCAGCCCTGCAGGTCCCTGGGCATCTTCTTCCTGAGTTTGTTCCATATCTTTTCTTGCTTGAAGGCAGCATTCCTCAACCAGATGGTCTGGGGAGAAAGGGGATTTAAATGGAGAGAAAGTGCTTTTCAAGCCTGCAGCAGAGAGAGTCTGAGTCCTTGCACCCTCCCTTATGCGCAGACACAGCGGCTTCTTGTGGAGTCCAGGTTTAGTCCAAATCCTACAGCAAATTTAAAGAGCGAGGGAGATCATAGCTGACCTTGAGCCTGTGGACCCAGAAAGGAGCTGACGGCATGTTAAAGAGCAACCATGGCCTGTACATTAGTCATCTTGGAACCTGGTTTGGTAGTTTTGCTGATCTTTTTACTTCCCTTGTTTTGTTTTAGCAACCAAACTTCAAGCAGAAATTTGTGGCTTTGCTGAAGAGATTTAAAGTGACGGAGGAGGTAAGAAACGGGAAGGCTGCCCCACCTGGCAGTGTCTCCTGCAGATGTGTAGGTGTCAGAGTGCTGGTTCCCACTCACTGGGAGCACAAGGCATGACTGCAGGTGCTCAGGGGTGTTACCAAAGGTGGTGTGAGACACGGCATAGACCGGGCCTTGGCTTTTCCAAAGCCTTCTGCCTCAGGAAGGCAGCTCTGAGCCTCATGCTCAAATCAAAAACACCTTCCTGTTGGGGAGAGGGGCCAGGGGTAGAAGGGTGCTGTCATATGCTGGCTTTGCCCTAGGAGCTGGCATTGCAGGGGCAATCCTGTTCATGACTGAGAGCAGGCTAACATCAGTCTGCAGGTAGCTGGCCTTGGGTGGGAGCCTGCACTGAGTGTGTGGCACAGCCAGTGGGGGTCCTCCCAGGTGTCTTAACTCCCAGTAAGTATGATGGGTGTGTGAGACTCCTTTGGAGGTCATGCTCATGGCATCCTCCTTTGGCCCAATGACAGTGTCACTTGCTTCTTCCATAGGCTGGATTTGGCTCCCTGAGGTGGGAACGGTGTTGTGGTGTGCCTCATGGCTGGGAGGGAGCTTGTATGTGCCTGGCCTGGGATGCAGGTGACTCCATATCTCTTCATTGCCCTCTGGGCTTGGTCCCACAGGTCCTGGACTCTGACCCTGTAGACCAGACCCAGGAGGTGGAGGAAGACCTGGGCTTGCTCTATGACAGCCTGGAAGAGTGCAACAACAGTGACAGTGGCCCGGAGATTGAGGACAATGAGAGTGTGCACAGTACACCCAAGCCCACCCTGAGGTAAGGGTTGCAGGGAGTCACAGGCCAACAGCACAGTCTATGGGACCTGGAGAAATGCCCTCTGACACTTTTCTGTTGCTTGGGCTAATGCAGGCATTGTCTTGTCTCCGCTCCCATCGCCATCTTCTGTTGGCACCACTGAGCTCCTCACTTGCATATCCTGTTTAATAAACTCAAAACTGCCCGTTAAAACTGGCTTACTTCACATTTAGTCTCATTTAATTTCCTGCCAGTCCAGCATCTGACACTTACTGATCTGCTGGATGAGTACCTACTTGATCTAAGCCCCCGCTGTTCCCAGCTCTCCTGTCTTTCTGCTGACAGCCCTGGCCTTCTCAGGGCTCTCCACACTGAAGCATGCCTATATTTTGAGCCCTTTGTGACTGCTTGGGCCAGTCCTTGTGTCCCTGTGAGATCTGCGTGCTGCGTTCCCACCCTTTGTGGAGACATGTGACTAGCAACCATCAGCGATGTTCCTCACCCCATTCCCCAGGCACCCGCTGGCTTGACTTGCTCTGCCAAGCACTGCTGACTTGGCACAGAGGTCTCCAGTGGACCATGCAGTGAAACCAGGCTTTTCTCCCACGTGATCTGCGTTCACCTGGCCTCTCTGCTCATGGCTGTTCTGTTTCCATGCTGTCCTTTTGTGAGAAAGTTGCCTTTTATTGTCTTTCTACTTGGCTGCCTCACAGTGCGCTGGGTCTCTTCTAGCCAAGCCAAGCTTACTTGTCATTATTGTTTCTATAGTTCAGTATTTAAATATAATTTGGATTAGCTGGAATCCCTGCTGAAGGTACTTAGCAGGGGTAGCAGACTTGGTCTGCCACAGGCAAACTGTTTGAAATTAAATCTGCTGGATTCAGGAACCCATGGGGCACTGGGGAAGAAACAGGAATGTGACAGAAGTCATGTCTTCCACAAACCCACAAGTCGTGAAGGAGACAGCAGGCGCATGGGCAAGCGGGAACTGCTTAGGTGGTCTGCTTGGACTCCGAAAGGAGTTTCACGTGGTCTCCCATCAAAGGCTTTAAAGAAACAAAGGTGCTGTGGGAGAAAAAGGAATGTCTTTTTGTGGTCAGATAACGGTTTATGTATGTAAACTATGTAAAACTATGTAAGAAAAGTCTATTGAGAGTATTTAAATATAAGACCCCGCTCTGGCTCTGCAAGTGTCTACTTGCAAACATCTGGTCACTGGAAGAGCATCCTAGAGTAAGCGCTGGTTTGTGCTTGTACCTGCCGTTACAGTCTTCCTTGGGTGTTTGCTGCTGTCTCTGGTAGGACAGCTTATTGCGCCCTGGGCTGTTTTTCAGCCTGTTCACAGTGTCCCTAGCTTGGTTTGCTCTCTAGTGCCTGAGTTTCTGGCAGTGCTGAGTGTGTATCCCCTTGAATTCACATTACTGGGTCTGTACTTTTTCTAAGGAGATGTGGGAGGCGGCTGCCAAGGTCTTTAGTGTAGAAGACTGCATGGTTCCAAGGCCCTGCATAGCCTTCTCAGCTGGTGATGACCTTCCAGCCCAGCCTGTAAATTCAAGATGTGATCCTCACGTTGGATTTATTTACTGTCATAGACTGCCTTGCTAGACACTGTGAAGGTCTCTGTGGAGCAAGGACATTAAGGTAGTCCTTAAGGGTGAGCGGTGGCCGGTGTCCTGGATTGGGCCAGTGGTGTTGGGAGCAGATAGCCATCCTTTTGATCGGCCAGGGAGGCCACGCAGCTGTAGGCTGCTCCTGCACTGGGGCAAAACTGGGGCTAGAACTGAGGCTGTTGGGTAAGACCCCAACAGTCAGAGCCTTTGATTGAAGATCAGAGATGAAGGAGCAAATGTCTCCATAGGTGACTGGGAAAATGGATGGGGAAGACAGGGCTAATTCATTGAAAACAGAAGGAGGCTGTGCAGAAGGGCTGGGATTTACCTAAATCTCAACCTGCTGAGACTCAGACTGTCATGCCTATAGGAGAACCTTTAAACTGCGGAAAGCTGAGAATTGCAGAAGAACTCTGTGCTCAGTGTGACACATCCTCTAGGGTTGAAAGCTGCCGAATTGCAAGTGAGAGAGGGCAGAAACAGACACAGCTTCCATGGGGAAGGGGGAGACAGACCCATTTAAATGGGGTGTTGAAAGCCAGACCAAGTGTATACGATCTAGACACATCCAACGTCTAAGAAAAAGGAGAGGATGAAGATACCTTTTTGAGGTGCTAGTGGCACCAGGGGTATGTCACATTCTGGTGGGATTACTGGGACAGTACAGAGGAGTGTGGGAGAGATGCTGACTGGGGGGGTGAATTATTAGAAAAAGTACATATTTCTCTGGTTTGACTCTGAAGTTATTAACATAGTCTGTGTGAATTGAAATTGCTGGCTGAGAAAAGGCAAGTGTAGAGTAATGACTGTACAGGGTGGTGACAATGCCTGAGATCCTGTAGCAGAGATTGGAGGGGTGGAGAGAGCAGAAATATGTTAATAACAGGAGACATCATTTATCCCTACGTGACCTGGAGAAAATGTCCCACCAGGGCACAATGCCAACTCTAAACCTGTAGCTTTGGTAAATGAACATGTCGTGAAGCAGCTGGTCATGGAGTCAGTGAGAGGAAAATCGAGCCTTGACTTCTCCCAGCCAGTGTATAAACACTGCTGCTGAAGAGCTGCTGTGTGGTGGGGACCATCATTTACTGAGATGAAATGTCCTTGTAGGAGCAGTAAAAGCAAAGAACCTGAGAAACACTGTTGTGCCTGGCAGCACAGCGTGCTGTATACAAATGAGGAAACATGTTAAAAGGAAAGTAAATGGAGCAGCCAGGATGTTCAGAGGCCTGTAGGTATCCTGCAGAAAGCTGCAGATATATCCAGATGAGGGCAATAGAAAACAATGGAAACCCTGGCAGCGTCCTAACAGAAGAACTGCTCTGTATCCTACACTTCTGTGGCCATCCCTGGAAACTTGCAACCTGGTATCCCCATCTGCACACCAGGCGAATCAGGAGAAACTTTTCCTGGGTTTGGTGAGCAAATACGTACACACAGCTTAGAGGGAAGCTGGCTCAGACCTCCTGCGGGAAAGTCACACATTGCAGATGGGCTGCAGTTGCTGCAAGGGGTCCTGGGAAAGCTGACAGGTGAGAGACCCAGTGATAGAGCCTGCTTGTTTCCTAAAGACTGGTCTTTGAGCAGCCCACAGGATGTGGAGGGGGTCCTTGGCAAATAAATAATGGGTGGAAAAAGGGGAAACAAAGGTGGAAGCTCACACTGTGGTGGCAGAGACAGTCCTGCTGCCCCAAGGGAGTTCCTGTGTTGACCATTGTGACTTGGGAACAGGACCTTGGAGTTGCACTGTGTAGCTCTACCAAAACATCAGCTCAGAGACCTTAAAAAAAGGCAAATTTAAATGCTGGGGAACAAAACAGGACATTGCTGTGCTGCTGCGCTACCTGCGGAGTGGTTCTGTGAGCAATACTGTGGTCTTCAGAGCCTGGGGAAAGGAGAAAGCAGAAAGGGAAGGTGGAAGCTGCTGCTGGAAGTGTGCAGCAGCAGCAGTCAGAGGCAAGGAGCCCTCCCTGGAAAAGGGGGAGCAGAAGGGAAGGCAGCAGAAATGTGTGCGAGTTGTGGTGGTGCAGAGGCGGCAGAGAGCCTCAGCAGCACATTGGAGTTGTGGTGTTGACAGAGACCGTATACCAGTGAGATGGGGCAAGGTGGCGGTTCCTCACCCTGCACTGCAGTGTTGGGGGATCACTTGAGAGAGAAATCGCTGCTGGCTAGGAAACAGGGACCCTGCCTCCAATTCACCGGGGTCATAGGTTTAGCCCGGTTGGTCTGGTGGCCCCATCCTGTCCCTGCACCCAGCATTGTTGCAGCGGACCGTGGTGTGTGGGGCTGGCAGTCTGCTGGCAGGTTTGCTCCTAGGCTGTGAGTCGCTCGGACACTTGGGTGTCTGGCCCTGTGTCCCACTGGGGACTTCTCCACAGTGCTCTGTGCTTGGGACAGGCTGGCGGGGGTGTGCTGGGATCATGGTGACTTTGTTCCTCTCTTATTCCTGCCTTTTTCTCTCCCGTCTGTCTGTCTGTCCGTCCGTTCGTCTGTCTGTTTCTCTGCAGGCGTTTCTTTGAGGGAGTCTCTCATTCTGGTTCCCAGACTGAAATCGGCAGTCTGCACAGCCAGAAAGGGCAGGATCAAGAGTCGGGCAGCCCTGTAAGTTACACCACCACCACCACCTCTTGCCCCCTTCCCTCCCCAGCCAGCCCAGCATCCCCGCAGTGCCTGCAGCTCCCTCTGAGACCACAGCTCCTGGCAGCACCTGCCTGGGGCTGCTCCTTCCCTTCTTTCCTCTTCTTTTTCCCAGCGCAGGCAGACAGGTAGCAATGGGGGGCATCCTCTGGGGCCAGTCCCAGGGGGACACCGGGCTCCCCTGTGGGAGCATGTATTCTGTGAGGCCAGGCATGGGTCGCTGGCAGCTGCCCCACTCTGGGCGCTCCATCCTGCTCTGACCCCACTCCCTGTTCCCCAGGGCGAGGCAGACAAGCGGAAGCCAGGAGTGCTGCGACCACAGGAAGAGCCAGGAGTGGAGGTCCCTGCAGTGGTGAGTCCAGGCTACGGGATGTGGAGTGGGGCTGGAGCTTCCGCAGGCAGCGTCTTTCTTTCTGGGGTACCAGGGGTGCCCACCAGCCTGGGAGCAGGACTGGGGGGACAAGTAGATTGGGCTGGAGAGCAGCAAGAGTGGAAAGAGGGTTAGGGTCTGCAGGAGATGCAGCCCAGCCCCCTTGAGGCCCTGCAGCCTTGGCTCTCCAGCAGGGCCACCAGGCCTATCCTGGATGGGGGCACCCATGGGTGCAGGGAGCAGGGCAGGGAGAGCGGTGTGTGCGAAGTGACTGTGTGTGGCCCTCAGGAGCTGGCTGCAGAGGAGCCATGTTCACGGCTGGCCCCCGCAGAGGCTGCCACAAGGGAGGGCAGCGTGGACAGGCTGGCCCAGCTGGGCCCCGGGACCAAAGCTGAGCTCCCCAGTGCTGTGTCTCCCAGGTAAGGCGGGTCTGTGCCCCATGCCAGGGCTGAGAGGGCTCACGTTGGCTCCCTGGAGTGAGTGGGGGTTGGTGGAGATGGGATTTCCTCAACAGTGTTGCCTCTCCTGCTCCTCACTCACAGCAAGGCAGAGAGCAAGCAGTTGTGGCGTCCCCGCAGCACCTCTGTGAAGGACCGGCAGAGCTCAAAGGGACAGGGTGGCCGCGCCAGCAGCCTGGACAGCGAGAGCTCTCCAGACTCATGGCACAGCACGCAGGTGAGGCCCTCTGGAAGCCGCCTCGCCTGGAGGCTTCTCACTCGAGAGCCCTGCCAGGCTTTCACCCATGGGCAGAGCGGCCAAGGCAGCTGGCTGGGGTTAACCTTCACGGTGATGCTGTCATAGGTGCCCCGAAAGTCTGTTTACGATCAGCTGAACCAGATCCTAGTCTCAGATGAGCAGCTTCCCGAGAGCATTGTGCTGGTGAATGTCGCTGAGTGGCAGGGGCAGGTGAGTAGGTGTGATGGGAGCTGGATGCATGGGGGGAGCTGTAAGCAGGGTCCCAGGGGATTGTCCCAACCATGGCAGGGTGTCCTAGGAAAACTGGCATCAGCTGTGCCCTCCTCTCCCTCAACGTGGCCCTTCTTTCAGGGAGACAGTGCATTTCACAGTGCTGAGCTACATACACGAGAGTCTGCTGTGTCTACCCTGTCATCTGCCACACACCAGCATTGCTGGATCCTCAAAGCATGATGTCCTGAGCGGTCCAGAAAGGCTGGTTAATAGACTGTGCCTTGTGTCCTCACTGCTTGGTCCTGGCTCCCAGTGACCACACTGGTCAGAGCTTTATTGGTGCCCTGGCAGAGGTGCCAGACTCCCTCTGCTGGCACCAGGCCCCGGGGAAGCAGCCAAGTGCCATTTCCCACTCAGAGATGGGAGAGTGTAGCCCGCCACTCCCAGGGAGCATTAATTGCATTGTCAGAGCTGGGGTCTTTGGGCAAGGAGGCATGTGAGGCCTTCCTGCCTCATCCTGATCACCATCATGTCCATGTGAGGATGGGCCCAGCCCCTGACAAGCACCTGCCTCCCCGATGCATGGAGGAGTTGACTGCTGAAGGTGAGCAGGGCCATGTACGTGTGTGCAAACATGCAAACAGCAGTTACATAAAGCACTGGTGAGACCCCTTTGGGATCCTGCAGCTGCATCTGACATCCAGAAACAGTGCTGGAAAATTAAGGCAGGGTTTGTGGCAGAAGAAACAGCTTCTCAGTGAGAGGTGGTGGAGTCTTGACCCAAGCCGCGTATCGTTGGCGTGTTCCTGCTCTAGCTCTTGTCCATCATCTTCCTGATGGACAAGAGCTAGAGCCCATTCCCAGACCCTGTCATGGCATCTTCTAAGCTCCGTTGTCTAGCATGACTGCCTGTTTTACCACTGTTCAGCTGCATGCAGACACCTGAAGAGGCACAGAAGGATTTTGGAGTGCCACAGTGGGAGAGAGCAAGAGAAGGGAATGAGCAGAGGGGGACTGAGCCTAGAGCAGGGCCCTGCTGTGGGATGGCAGGATTTAAATCAGAGGGTCCCTGGACCAAACCCTCTATCTCATGGAGGAGAGCCTGGTTCTTGGGACAGTTTTGCCCTTGCCTTCGCAGGGTGGTGACTGCTGTGCTCAAAGGTGAGAGCAGGGGGCTGGGGCAGCCAGCTCCCTGGAGCAGAGCTGGGAGGAGCGGGGATGCTTGGGCATGCAGCCAGGGGTGACCTGATGGTTTCAGCCTCCCTGCACGGCATGGGTGGGGACAGGGGCCCCAGCTCTATCCCAGGGGGCACAGGGACCAGGGCAGGCATGGGCTGGTGCTGGCCAGCACAGCCATGGCCCCCCAGGGTTCCTTAACCCGAGCTCTCTGCATTGGCAGTATGTGAGTGAGCAGCTCCAGGCACACAAGCAGTTGGTCGTATCCACCTGCTCCGTGGCGGACATCCAGGCAGCCTTCAACACCACCGTCTCCCGCATCCAGCGATAGTGAGTACAGCTTGGGCTCAGCCGGGCGGCTCCCTGTGACTGTAGAGAAGGGCTGGGAAGGGCTCTGGCTCCCCCAGGGCTTGTTAGGACCCTTTGGGATTGTGGACACAACTATATGAGCAAGTGTAGGCCCTGGGTAAAGTGGGGGATCCCAGTGCTGGTTGTGCCCACAGCAGTGCTCAGCAAGCTGGAAATTGTCAGCAATGGGTTTCTGATGCTGGGTCGGCTGGCCTGGCGGGGCACGTCCCCTCCCCCCAAACCCACCTGCTGAGCCACTGTGCGTCCCTCATGGTCTCCTTTTCTCTCCCGTTGGCATCTGTAACTGTAACTCCCACATGCCCCCCCCGGTGAAGGTGGTGGTGGCGGGGGACCAGAGCTACCTGAGCGTTGTCCTCCGTTTCTTTGTGGAGCAGCTGGCCAGCAAGACACCCGACTGGCTCAACTACCTTCGCTTCCTGCTTGTGCCACTGGGTGAGAGCCACTATGAGCCCGGCCCCAGGGTTGTCCTCTCCCACCAACCTGGGCTCCCCAACCTGGAGCCAATGTCACCCTTCTCACCCACAGGCTCTCACCCTCTGGCCAAGTACCTGGCCTCGGTGGATAACAAATACAGCACTCTCTTCCTGGACACAGCATGGCGTCAGGGCTGAGCCACCCGTTGCAGGTGAGGAGCAGGGCAGGCTGGGGCCAGCAGTGCCCTGAAGGGGAGCCCAGCTGCCACCAAGGCCCTCACGGCTCTTTGCGCCCACAGACACTGTGGACATTGCAGGCCGCGTTGCCCAGTTCATCGCCGGAGCCAGCCTCTCTCACCAGCTCCCCATCTCTGAGGCCATGCTGACGTACAAGCAGAAGAGGTGAGCATGGCCCCGGGGTGCGTGTCCTGCCTCGTGTGGCCCCAGTCTGGGCTGTGCCCGGGACAGGGCTGTGGGAGACGGGGGACAAGCGAGTGAGGCCCCACTCTCTACTCTGCCGGCGAGCAGCATGGTGCTGAGGGGAGCTGGGGTTCCACAGTGAGAGGCCTGCAGCGCCATCCCCTGCCACCCCCTGGTGCGCTCGCCCCCTCCAGCAGCTGTGGGCTGTGGCAGCACCAACGGTGGGGACCGGTTGCCAGGGCTGGGCTGGGCTGGGGGCCGTGAGCCGGCACTGTGCCCCGGGGGTTGACGCTCGTGTTCCAGCTGCACTCTCACTTCTCCCTTCTCTTGGTTTCTGGCACCCAAGGAAGAGAAGTCTCTATTTTGATTTTTATATCAGGTATTGGCTTGTGCTTGCTGTGCCGCTGCCTGGCCCCCCTCTAACCCCCATGTGCATCCATCCCTCTTGCTGTGCAGAGGAGCCGTGACCCCAAAGCGGGGCAGGGCTGCCCTCCCGCATGCAAGCCCTCTCCCAGCACCGGCGGGGCCAACTCCTTGCCTCCTTGTGTAGTGTGCCCTGTGCTGCCATGTCGGGGACAGGGGGTCCCGTGGGAGGGAGGGTAAGGAGACAGTCCCAGTGGCTGTGAGCCAACATTGGCCCCTGCCAGCTTGGGGGTCCCTGGGCCACAAGGCTAGCCGCATGGCACTCGGTGCTCAGCACACCCAGACCCTGACCAGCCTCTTTTCCTTGTGCAGCCCCGATGAGGACTCCTGCCAGAAGTTTGTACCCTTTGTGGGGGTGAGTGTGTTGAGGGACCAGCGGGCAATTGGGGCTGGGGGGAGAGGGGCAGTGCACAGCCCTGCTGATGCTGGGGATCATCTGACTTGTCTGTCCTTGCAGGTGGTGAAGGTGGGCCTGGTGGAGCAGTCCTTCAGCGCTTCTGGTGAGTCCCTGGGAGCCCACAGTCCCTGGCTCCCTTCTCCACTGTGGGGAGGCCCTTGTCGGTGTCCCCCAGCCCCCTCACCCCGACCCACACTCTTCCTCCCCAGTGGACTCGGATGATGCCACAGTCTGCACCCCCTCCCTGCTGAGCTCAGCGCCAGCCACCAGTGGAGCAGCCCCTTATGGCAAGGAGACTGTGAGCACCCCACCACCCTCCCCGTCTGTCAGCAGTGGCCTCTCAGGTGCTGGGTAAGGAAGCCCCACTCAGTCTGAGGCAGTGGGTGCTAGGGTGGAGGGGTTTGAGGTGCTCGCTGGCCAGGCTGCTACATCCTGGGGTTATTGGGCCAGCGTGCTCCCAGGGCAGGCTGCAGCTGGGCTATGGGGAGGGAGAGGAGCAAGGACAGCACCCGTGTGCTGCATAGTGCTGCCTATCTTGCCCAGGTCTCTGAGCCCTGGTGTGGAGGTGATGGGCCTGCAGGTGGACTACTGGACAACACAAGGGCTGGACAGGAAGAAGGAGGGCGAGAAGCGGGAGACGGGTATCAAGAACACACTCAAGAGCAACTTCCGCTCACTCCAGGTCAGCCGCATCCCCGGCACAGGGGAGCTGGTGCCCCCTAGCACCATGGCCATGACCGTGGTCACCAAGGAGAAAAACAAGAAAGGTAACCAAGCCCACCCTGGGGTGCCCTCCGGCTGTGGGGCCGTAGTCCATTGCAAAAAAGGCAGGGGGGGAGCCCGCAGGAGGGCAGGGCTGAGACCCGGCCCAGCAGGGACCAGTCAGTGCAGCCAGCCCTGGGGTGAGGGCTCCCACCCAGGGCCAGGTGGGGACATCCTAACATTGGTCCTGTCTGTCCTCGGCCCCCAGTGATGTTCCTGAGCAAGAAACCAAAAGAGAAGGACCTGGAGCCCAAAAGCCAAGTCATTGAAGGGATCACACGCCTCATCTGCACAGCTAAGCATCAGAACACCATGTTGCGAGGTGAGGGGAGGTGCAAGCCCCACGGAGCTGTAGGTGTCAGACCAAGCAGCAGAGGCTGCCTGTGGTGGGCCTGCGCCTCACTGCACCCTCTCCTCTCAGTCTCCATAGATGGGGTGGAGTGGAACGATGTGAAGTTTTTCCAGCTGGCAGCACAGTGGCCAACGCACGTCAAGTACCTCCCTGTGGGCATCTTTGGCTACTCGAAGAGTGTGTGAGACGCGGGGGCAGCCCTGGGATGGAGCTGCGGAGGGTCGCAGGAGGAGACAGGGAGACGGAGAAATGGACATGCTCTTGTCCCCTCTCTTCTGCGGCCCAGCCCCTGCCTGCTCTGCAGAGGGAGATACCACACCCGCGCTGCTCCCTGTGGGCCAAGACCCGTGAAGGTGAGGCCAGTGAGACCGGGTCCGCACACCCTCCAACACCAGCCAGGGCACCATGCCATCTGCCTCCCATGACCCCAACAGCAGCCTGGGACAAGGGTTGGCACCAGTCAACAGGAACCTAGAAAGGGCTCCGGGCCCCGCTCTCCCATAGATGCGCCCGCCAGGCCAGCTCCCCAGCCAGCCGGGTCCCCAGCTGGGCTGGGCCCAGGCAGGTTCCCCAGCGCTGGAGCCAGCAGGATTGCTCGTGGGAGGGGGTAGGTGCTGCGCGGGGCCCACCAACCCCGTACCGCCCCTTGCCAGCCCCACTGCCAGCCTCGCGCTGCTGTGCCTGGCCCTACCCTGCGGGGCTGAGCCTCAGCAGCTTTTCTAGTCCCGCTGCAGCCCTGCTGTTGAGGCTGGCAGAGAGCTGCTGTGGCTGTCCCCAGGCTGCTGGGGGTCACCCTCATCTCCCCATCCCTTCCCGACCAGACCTGCCCCATGGTGCTGCCAGCTGGAGGTGTGGCATGGGGGCACCTGGTTTTTTTTTTTTACAAGATTCTATTTTTTTTAAATTTATTGTATGGTTACTTTTCGGGATTAATTTTAATAAATTAATGCTGGTACCATTATGGGGGGGGGAGTGTGTGTCCC
>NW_008825496.1:0-539 GCF_000699105.1 Pygoscelis adeliae | reverse complement strand
TCCCCAGGGCTCAATTTTAGGGCCAGTGCACTTTAATGTTTTTATAAATGATCTGCATACAGGAGTTGAATGTACATTAGGTAAGTTTGCCGATGATACTGAACTAGGAGGAGGTGTGGACTCTTTCGAGGGTAGAGAGGCCTTACAGCGAGATCTGGACAGACTAGAGAGCTGGGCAATCACCAACCATAGAAAATTTAACAAGAGCGTGGAATTTAACAGGAGGTGGAATTCTCCACCTGGGATGGGGTAATCATGGTTATATGTACAAACCCGGGGATGAGAGGCTGGAGATCAGCCCCACAGAAAGAGATCTGGGGGTTTGGGTTGATGGCAAGTTGAATATGAGTTGACAGTGTGCCCTGGCAGCCAAAAGAGCCAACCATGTCCTGGGGTACATCAGGCACAACATCGCTAGCCAGTCGAGGGGGGTGATTGTCCCACTCTGCACTGCACTGGTGCGGCCCCACCTTGAGTACTGTATGCAGTTTTGGGCTCCTCAATACAAGGAGGACATCAAACCATTAGAGTGTGTCCAG
>NW_008825495.1:1618495-1620788 GCF_000699105.1 Pygoscelis adeliae | reverse complement strand
TTAGCTAGCGCGTCCTTCTGCTGCCTTTTTTTTCCCGGTACCTGCACATGAAGTAGAAAATGAGAAAAAGACAAGGAAGTCCATGTCGGTAACACCCACATGGCTAAAATAATCTTGTCATCTCAGCCTCAAACTTGTGTTTTTTACAGGCGTCCCTTTACACCACAGAAAGGAGGGAAGCTTCCTGATTTCATCAAAACCGTAAAACACAAATGCAGAAATCTCAGGGGTAGCATTTTACTGCTGACAATCCATACAATGATCTGAATGTAGAAAGCGCTTTTTACGTAGGTATCTCAAAGCATTTTTATAAATTCAGGAAGGTTCCCAATGCTGTCCCTGTGCAGTGCTGGAACAGATTCTTTCCTGGTTTACAGGGAGAAAGCTGAAGCATAGCAATTTGTTCCAGGTGACAAAGTTCACAAGTGACAGATGGAAACATCTGCGTAAAAATTCCCCACTTTGTTTTGGGTTTGTTTTGTGCCGACAGCACGAGAAACTCCCTGGCTATTACCTTATGTAGTCTTGGGCGAGTATGTAGTCTGTCGGCATCGTAATTCCTTGATTATAAAATTGAAAAAGATTATAAGTACAACTGTGTCAATGGACTAATGTATTCATTATCACAGTGTATTTTTAAGACAAAACCATTATAATAACTGTATAAGAACACAGATACATCTAGTGTATTTCATATGGAACTAAGAGGTTTTGGTAATAGGCACATTATAAACAGATGAGCTAGTTTATATACTATTTAATTTCTACCAACTTTCCAAAAAAACTGTAGAACTTATATTTTTTTATGGCTGCTGTGAAAGGATATTGAAAAAATGTGTTAATAGATTATCACCTATAAATAAAGCCCATTAAAATTTATTTGTAAAGCCATGATATGAATATGACTGATCCTTTCATGTTTTTGACAGTGCTTCACACAGCATAAACTCTTTATACTTGAGTCCACATACATGCTGCTATTGCTAGGAAAATAACATATTTATTTCATTGTTGTATCATCCATCTGTTTTTAAAGATACTTATCACTGTGATTTCTGTTTACTGCTTCGGTTTTGGTTGTTTGCTTTATGGAGCCAAGCAAAACTAAACTTCAGAGTGTCCAGGTTTCAGTTTTATTAAGCACTAACCATAATGTATGCATCTGTCCAGCACTAGAACCTTATAAACAAAGATCCTTAACAATTTCAGGTTCTGTCATATTAAGAGTTATGAATCCATATTTAAAAGCTATTAATCTTGTCTGAGCCAAGAATTTGCTGTGTCTTCCCTAAGAAGAGACACCGACAGGTCACTGGTGAGGCCAGACCTGGAGCACTGTGTCCAGTGCTGGGCTCCCCAATATAAAAAAGAGATGGAGCTACTGGCGAGAGTCCAGCAAAAGGCCACACAGGTGATGAAGGGACTGGAGCATCTCTCCTGTGAGGAGGGGCTGAGAGAGCTGGGACTGCTCAGCCTGGAGAAGAGAAGGCTCGGGGGGACCTCATCAATGTGTATAAATACCTGAAGGGAGGGCACACGGAGGACGGAGCCGGGCCCAGTGACAGGACCAGAGGCGACAGGCACAAACTGACGCTCAGGAGGTTCCCCCTGAACACCAGGAAACGCTTTTTCACTGTGAGGGTGACCGAGCACTGGCACAGGTTGCCCAGGGAGGTGGTGGAGTCTCCATCCTTGGAGATACTCAGAAGCCATCTGGACACGGACCTGGGCAACCGGCTCTGGGTGGCCCTGCCTGAGTAGGGGGGTTGGACCAGGTGAACCCCAGAGGCCCCTGCCACCCTCAACCGTGCTGGGATTATGTGATCTGAGTGTTCACTCTGTTACACCAGATCGGTATTGGAGTGTCAGGCTACAGAAGTGTCAGCAGGATGACTGCAGTAAGACAAACCAGAACAGATCAAATTCATAACATGTCACGCAGCAACACTGAACGCAAAAATCTCAGTGTGGAATAGGGCTCTTAAACAAAGCTGGTTTACCAACTACAAAGCTCATCAATGCATACCCACTTACCTTTTTATTACAATTTTAAGACATTCTCATGCATTTTGCTCACCTCCATCCAACTGCCAGAACTTCTGTCCCCAGGAGACTCACTCACTCATTCATTCATATTTGAACAGCCAGAGAAGCAAAGAATCCCAAAAGCTGAACAACTCTTTTATTTTCTGATGGCTTCAAGAAAAACAAACAAAAAAACCCCTCACACAGCTTCCCACCTGCTTGCTCCCGCCTCCGCCCGTCCCCGTTTCCATCGGGCTAAAGGAAGAGC
>NW_008825495.1:1593904-1617700 GCF_000699105.1 Pygoscelis adeliae | reverse complement strand
GCCACCCCTGTTAGACCCTGCGGAGACTAATGGGGCTTGGGGCTTTTGCAGGATCCGATGCCCCGGCCGCTTAACAGCGCTTGGAAATCACGAGTGGCTTTGGCCTGCGCTTATGTATTTATTTATTAGTTTAATGTCCTTTTGTAGCTGCACTCTGGATTGTGAGATTTCAGCACTGGTGATGGCATACATCTTCCTTCCTATCTGTAACGAATAGAAACTTTTCACCTAAAGAAAACCCAGCAACAGCAAAGAGAACATTAATTGAGCTTTTCATACGATCTCTCATTTGCAAGATGTGGGCCTTTGTGGGCCCACATCAGACTTGCAACCACTTTGTGAGAGCTTGTTTTACTTACTGCTGTTGCTGTTTCCTAGACTGCCTTTAATTTCCAGGCAGTTGAGATCCGTGCTCACGCTTTCAGTATTGTTCATCCAGGTATCGCAGTATTTCATTTTCACTGGAGCTACGCTGCGCAGTTGGATTAATAAGGACAAGGTGATCAGATCAACTGTTTTGTCTGAGTTGCTACATTGCTGCCTCCAACATCAGCAATACTAACTCAGTACGTTGGAGTAAATGAAATGGACTTCAAACGGACTTCACCTTTGCTTGCATCAGCTCTCCAGGGACTGTGGTTGTAAACTCCCATTCGTGCCCTGTTGTGCCTCCTTGTGACTTGTGCTACCTGCATGAGCAAGATTTATTCTAATGTAATTGGCCATGCCCATACTCCTTCTTTTGAAATAGAGGCATACATAGAAGGGTTAGCTAGCCAGATCTAAAACCGCTTCCTTCTTAATTTGCCCTGGGAATATTTGGTTTTGGGCAATAGGCTGATGAGAAACAAATTCAGATTCTCACTTAAGTCTCAAGGTTTTACATATAAACTAAGAAAGAAACGTAACGTACTTTGCTGTGTATTTTTGTTAGCACATCTATAAAAGATAGATACATCATTCAGCTACATTATATATGTGTATGTGTAATACAAAGACAAATTTATCCAAGAGCTTCCTCTCCCCTGCAGTCCTTCTGGTTCTGATCCTCTGATTGTCTCTGTCTCTGATTTTGTATGACTTTTCTGAGGGTACTGGTCACTTGAGGACTTACTTCCAAGTACTAGTGCTTTTAAAGGGGGAGCACTTACGTGAGGTATATAGGGATTACACGTATGGAAATAGGGTTGTTTTTTAACATACTAGTTAACATGATAACCCTATGAAAGCAAGCACAGAAACTAGTCAGAAGGCAAGTCTTCACAATACTTATGCTCCTTTTTACTTATTTCAGTGTATATTTATCTTTGTGCTTCTATCCTTATCTGCAGGCAGAGCTAGGCCTTAATGAGCACCACCAGAATGAAGTGATCAACTACATGCGCTTTGCTCGTTTCAAGCGTGGCCTGTGTCTCAAAACAGTGGATTCTTGTTTTCAGGACCTTAAGGACAGCAGGTACTTTGGGGGGTGGTTCTGGGCAAGAATAAAGCAAAATGTGCTAGCAACAATTGCAGGTTTAAATGCTTTATGGGGCGAGTTTCGTCCATTTACATTTGTATGTTCTTAGTGAGGAAGACAGACCCAATAATTTTCCAAATGTTACAAGTCAAGTCTTTTTAAAAGTAAGCTGTTCAAATTCTTAGGAATTAACGTAGATATCGACAGCAATGACATTGCTTTATATCTTGCTTCTGATGTCTAAATTTGATGTAAGACTGTAGAGGAAGTAAGGTTTGTGATTGTAATGTTTCCAAGAGAAAATGTAAATACCATAAGCAATTAGTAGTGCCTTGGTCATCTAAGAACTACTGACAGTGAATGTTTCCGGAAGGACGTTGCATTATATGAGTGATACCTGTGTAGTGAGGTCTCATAACAATGCAAAATTGTTACCTTTATCATACATGACTCATCTTGACTGCTCTGTTTAGACTTGTTGAGGAGACCTTCACAGTTGATGAGGTGATAGACATGTTGGATGGACTGCGGACTGTTGTACACAGTGAAGTGGAGTCAGAGCTCATAAATACAACTTACACCAATGTTTTACTTCTGCGGCAGCTCTTTTCGCAGGCTGAGAAATGGTACCTTAAGTTACAGACAGACGTCTCTGAATTGGAGAATCGGTAACATATATTGGACTGTATAGAATGCCTTTCAATAATAAGAAAACTTCAAAGTGTTAACTATTTGCATTCTTTTTCTAACCGTAGAAAGCTGTTCTTTTACTATTGTATTGATGATAGGTTAGTTTCAAGTCTTCCATCTATAAAGTAGCAAGATACACAATAATCTCAAATTTGTCAGGAAGATGTTTTTATTGGTAATATTCTTACTTGAATTAATCAGTTAAGAGCAGGTGATAGGACTTCATTAAAAAGCCTTTGTTGTCCGAGTAGATTATATTTTAATCAAGGATGCTAAATCTCACAGCTCTAATGCATGTACCATACCACTGCATGACGTGATCTGTTGCGTTTATTGTATTTGCATAGGACTTCATTCTGTACTTCTAACGAGAATCTTACATGCAATAAAGAGCATAGCATCAGCCTGATAAAATGTGTTTCATAACATAGCTCTTTTACTAAATAAGTGCCTCCCTTTATTTTTCTTTTCAAGAGAATTGTTGGAACAGGTTGCTGAGTTTGAAAAGTCAGAATTTACATCTTCGAACAAGAAGGTAGAGTTTTATTTTGATCAAATCATAATCAAATGTCATGTGTAGTCATGACAGGTCTTTAAAATACTTAGTACTGACTCTTTGTGCTTAAGAGAGAAAAACAAAACAAAAACAAAAAACCCCACCTTTTTTCAAAACAATCCTTGAAAGTCTCCAAAAAGTAGCATTTTGCAGTTCGGCACCAAGGCTTACGCTGAACTGCCTTGGCTGTTTCCAGATTGCGGATTCTGCACACCCGGGGCATGCCTCGTAATCCTCATCCCAAAGTCAGCCAGACCAGGGATGTGTTGGAGCATCTGCTCCTGGGTTCCCTTCCCCCTGGAAACTGGGGTAAGACTGGCATATTCACTTGTCCCAAGGCTTTGTGCCAACATGGAGTCAAGACCTGAAAAGATTCCACAATACAGATATGACTCTAGCTTATCTTGTATGATTATGGTTGCACCTTATTTGGTTTGTAGCCTAAATGCATATTTAGTTAATATACATTACATTTGAATACTTAAAATAAGAAAATTGTTTTGAGCTGTGTAAATATTTTTTACTCAAATATTTTTTCTGTTTTCCTTAGTCTTTTGTCTTTTCATTGCTGCAGCATCGGTAGTCTTTTGTAAATTCAAGTTTGCAATCCTTTTATGTCTCTATGCAGTATTTTTGTTTAACTTTAGCTGAAAGTGAAGTATATAACTTAGGAGCCAAGGTACCAGTAAAAAGTGAACTTGAAATAAAAGGTCATTCATTTGCTTTACAAAAGAAAGCTGAATTGACTGTCAATACTTTTCTTCCTCCTAGAAATCTGTATGATTTAATTTTTTAACCTTCATTATTTCTTTAGCCCAGTGCAGATCTCATTAAACCAAAACTGGCTCCGTTAAATGAAGGTGGGTCGGAGCTGCTAAACAAGGTAAGAACTTGTCTGTTCGTGCAGTTGTGGTTAATGACCATTCTGCTTATTCAACTGAACTGGATAGCTGTTGGATAATGTGCCTGTCACTATATAGACATCAAGGTAATACACCCCAGAATGTAAAGTAAAATGCTAATAAATTAATAAATATTGTAAAGCATCTTAAATTTATTGTGCAGTTATGGTCTCTAACAGGTATTACAATATTGACCTTCCTTTTGCAAAGACACTTTCGCTGTTGTAATTATTTATTTTTCCATTTAATGAGGTGCATTAGTGGAAGGCAGTATTCGGTTTGTGCCATGCAGCTGGCTGGCTCTCCAACAAGGAAATAAATTAAAATACGTAGCTGGCTGAAATGATCAGGTTATCGGAGATTTTCTGTATCACTCAAAGTCAATCCTATTACATTTCAGTCTTTTTTCTTTTGTTAGCTGGTTAAATTCCTTCTAAAGAAACAGGCACTTAAAGAATTTGGAATTTACTAGTTTTGAAAACGCCTGATTTCCCACTTGCTAAAGATTTTCAGAATTACAAAACACATTCTAGTATTTGATGTTATCAATAGTTTTTATTAGGTATGGAACTCGTTTAGTTCAACTGAACTTTTTTAAAATGCCACACTTCTTTATGTTATCTTTACACACTTCTAAGTTATGGGCAGTCAAGAAATTTAGCAGTTGCGTTTTCTGCCTTCTAGCCTGCATTACCAAAATGATCTGTGAAGTACAGTGTCTGAATCAAATTGTTGTTACCCATTAAGATAATTAAAGCATTCAAGAATTCAGACTTGTATTTTGCTTATAGGTCAATGTAGTTCTCTGTCAAAAATAATTTCAAAATCTGTTTCACAACAGTTTTTGTTGAATATGTGCATCTGATGTCTTTTTTTCCTCAAAAATAATTCAACATTTATATGGTGAATTTACTCTGACTGATAAAACATGGTTATTTCCTGTGACACACAACATGATATGCAGTAACCTGGTATTTGTCTCTTTTAAACAGGAACTAGGAATAAATTCTTACTTGCCTGTTGATTGAAAAGACAAATGTGAGCAGCAATGAGATTTGCGTCTCTGAACATGCAATTTTCTTTGTCATGAATCTTGATACTAAAAAGATGCTGAGCTTACTAATCTCAATTCAGTAAAGCATGTGTCAAATTTAAGTGAACGGTCCTGTATATTACAGTAAAATTGGAAACTTAAATTTCTTGCTGACTGAGGCAGAAAACACAATAAATAAATGGATTACTGACTTCTTATGAAGGCCATTTTTAGAAGCGTTTAGAAGCTTGTTTGCTTTCCTAAGCTGTGAAGCGTATTTCCTTACCTGAAGTATTTGGAAAGTTCAAAATAGCACAAGAGTTTTCACAGACTTTTTCTTGTTCATTAACCCAAAGACAGTTGCTTGTCTCCAAGAAGAAAATGAAAAATTGAAGACCAGACTCAAGACCATAGAAACACAGGTAAATTCCCTGTAAGCTTGGATACTTAACGCTGTTTGTATATTAAAAAATATCTGAATAAGAATCCCATGGTTATTATTCTCATGTTTTCAATTAAAATATGTTTCTGAGGTTTTACATTTTCAATGTATCACAGGCTACAGCTGCACTAGATGAAAAGTCCAAACTAGAGAAGTCGCTGAAGGATTTACAGATGATCCAAGGAGATCAAAAGGTAAATATAATTAAGATTTCCCGCACCAGCACGCCCGTTTAACACAACTGTTGCCTGTACGTGTAAGAAGGCGGTCTGTATGGTCTGTTTCTTTTCTGGTAAATATGAAAGTTCAAGTTAGTATCGTCATGTTCATGCTGACCTTGTCGCTGACATTGTCATGTTCCTGCTAGTGTGTCAGTCAGCAGATAACCCAGAACGTTAGTTGATTTTATGACACGTATTTTGTGTCACATAGACCATGATAAATTATTATCAGAAAGTATTATTCCAGATACCGTCAGGAAGTAGTATTTCAGAGTTCATATTGACAGGGGTGATATTTGTATTAACAGATACAAATTTATTTCTGTTTGTTTCTTCCCGTTTACTAATGAAAGGATGATATCTAACCTGGTTTTTGTAGCAACGATAAAAAACTAGTTCTTTCAAGCATTTGTCACACTTGATATTGACATGGACAAGCCAGACTTGCTGCTTCTCACTTGAGACTTTAAAAACCTAAATACTTACATGTAAGTGTCCAGTGTCCTATATTCTTTAACATCAGTTGAAGTTTTGCTACAAATGTCAATGATCATGGGTCAGATGACAAATGTTTGATTTTATGTAGTTCTACCCATATCAGCGTAGTGTCAAGAATGGCTCACTGTTTATTTTTACTACTTGAAGTTCTTAATCTTTTTTGTAAATGAGGATTCAAACATGGTGAGTTGTTGCTGCAGAAAAAAACATAAGCTAGAAGTCATGCAGGTTGACAGAAATAAATCTGTTAAGGTCACCTTAGTATTTTTTTTTTATTTTGTACCTTTGTTTTGTCAATAATCAGAATTTTCTAAAGTTTGTTCATGTGTGATTGTTTCTTAATTTAAAACATCTCAGTTCAAACTTTTAACAAAATTAGAACACTTTAATCCCATTATTTTGAGAAACTGACTTTTTAAAATTCCTATAGTATTTACAGATTTGGAAGTGAAGTTCAATATCATAAAACATTTCCACTTTAATTTTCATATGTTAATCCTGATTTCTTTTTATTTTGCTGTCTAACTGGTTTATGGTATGTACTTTGGCTTTCTTAATATGTTAAAATTTTATCTAGTAACTTTCAAAATCAGTATTCAATAATATTATTTAATAGGGAACTTGATTTATCAGTCATGGCAAATCTTTTCTGTATCTGTCTTGTTAAGCCTTAAATTATTAAAGGTTTAAAATATTAATGCGGTTAATTAAATCCTGCATAATACTGTTTGTAACTTTAACAGACTGGAACCAAATCATATCCTACTTTTCTGGTTAAGCATGAATTGGCCTCAATGTCAGGGCTGCTGAGTATCTTCAGCTTTCATGTCCTAATTTGCTATAATCTGTCACTTTCTTCTCCAGCTCTTACATTTTCTATTTACAGGCATATATATGTTGTTGAAACTAGCTAGCAGATATAGTGCTGAAATGTACTACTTTGTTTAATCGATTGAAGTATTAGTTGTTTGGAGAAAATGCTAAATTTTATCTGGTTTCACTCCGTATTTTTATAGGATGGGTGTCAATAAGATCATATGAACCCAGCTGCTCATTAAAGCAGTAGTTTTCAAACTCTTTGGACAAACAAATGACTGCCAAACCATAATGGTTCTTAGGGACCAACTCTTAGCTCAGCAGATTTCTACTTTTTTTTTTTCTTGTGGCTTTTTTTTTTTTAATAGTTTACTATGGTTCCACACACCAAGTGTGAACCATGGTTTGGGAGTAACTGCTCTGTTGGATCAGTTTAACTTGAGGATTTAGAATTTTTATATAATTGATTTATGTCACAGTTTAGAAAAACGATCACTGTCTATTCTAATCTGAAACATTATAATGTAGCGCTTTTCAGCACTGTAGCTTTGGACTCTATCTCAAAATTCAAAATAAGCTTTTCTTCTGTACAGGTATTATTATCAAGTGGTTTCCTACACTCAAATCTTACCTTCTACATAGAAAAAGGAGCGGAGCTTCCTTAGTTTTAGATTTTTGTTCTTTTTAAGGTGCTGCTGGTTCAGCCTTATCCTGAGTCATTATACGTTTGAGAGTTTGAACTTGAGCTTTTAAACCTGAGAGGGTTTTTTTTTTAATTGAAATCTGTAGAACAGTTACATGAATATAATGTTTTGTGACCCAGAACTGATGGCCAGAAGTGTTTGGGTTGTTTCTTCTTACAGGGAAACAGCAAAGTTGCTTCACAAGCAACTGGGGAGGCTCTTTTTGTAATGCATCTGAGAACAGTGCAATATCAGTAGCTGATTGATAATATGAGCCTTAACACTTTCATCCTTTCCTACCAGTATTACAGTAACAGCTTTTGAAACGCCTGTGATTTATACCTGCTTTAAAAATACGTTATAGCACAGGCATTCAGATCTTAAGCTGTAATTTACTATTTCTGTATGCTAAATAACTTATTGTGATATGCTTCACCCTGTGGCTTCACCTAATTCCTAAAAAAGTGAAAGACTTAAAAAAAAGTACAAGAACTTGAAATCTCAACGTGGCAGAGAAGACATTCCAGCCATGTTTAAAAGGCATTTATTAACAATTTTTTAAAGTTATAAATTAGTTAGTGCTTTAACTAATTTTTTTTACTTAAAGCACTTCTAATTTAGGCTTTATAGGAATAATGTGAACACAATTATTAAAAATTAAGATGTACCCACCTTATGTGGAATTTTGCACTTGACAGTTTAAATATTTCTTCTCTTGCATTTGAATATTTTAAATATTTCTTCTTTTGAAGATTAATGCAAACCAGGATATCACTGAACTGGAAAATAAAGTGGCAGCTTTGAAATGCCATTTTGAGAAGACTTTGAATGACTCTACTGCAAACCAAAAATTCTTGGAAGAGAACTTGGTGACCACAAAACATGACTTGCTTAAGGTTCAGGATCAGCTATCCACAGCTGAAAAGGTTAGCTTTTATTGTAATGTAAAGATGAGATCTTTACCCATATTTTAACTGATTAGTAATTTAACAAGCATACACTACAGGATGCAGAGTTTACTGGGTCACGCTTGTGCCAGTGTATTTTTGTTATTTCAGTGGAAAAACACGTTATACGTAAAACAGCAAAAACACAACTAACTGCGTGATTATAACTAGATGAATACTTAAAAATTGCCCATTTGTCTGCATAGAAATTTTTGAATGAAAAGTGTATTCCTGGTCTTCAGAAGACTTCTAGCCTGATTTCATTAGAAAATAAAGTTTGTGTTTCTCTGTCTCTCCCAGTAATACCATTTGAATCTACTAGCTGACTTCATCTAAATTTGAGTAAGTTAGATAAACTACTATTCTGAAACTGAGGAGGAAAAGCAAGTCATCTTTTTTAAAAAGCGTATTAGCCTGGTTTTCATAATATGTAAATAATATGTTGATGTTATTATTATGTAGGAATTAGAGAAGAAATTTCAGCAAACAGCTGCCTATCGCAACATGAAAGAGATTCTCACTAAGAAGAATGAACAGATAAAGGATCTACGTAAAAAGCTTTCCAAGTAAGTGATGCTGTTCTGTCTGTTCAAACAGGATCCTTGTTCTGGATCCATGTTCTCCCATTTTGTTTTTATAAATGTGAAGCTGTCTCTAAAACATACTATAAATTTTCCCTTAAAAAGAATTTCTAGTAGGCTGTTCCCTGATTTTTGACAAGCCAATCCTTTTAATGGGTGCTAGGTGAATAGGACTGATGTGTGCGACAGCAGCTGCTGTGTAGCAAGTAATGAGAGAATTTACTACGGAGAGGATATTAATGGGTGTGGTAGATAAGCCCCCAGGTGCTATATGCAGAGGTACAGGTACGAGATGTATTGGATGCTTTGGCATTATCTTATTTCTTCCACGCTTGTTTATGGGAATGAGAAGTCCACTGTATGTAAGCAGGTTTAGGCCTGTATTGAGTAAAGAAAGATGCACCCTGGCCATTATATTGCATAGAAGACTCGTTCTGCAAATGTCATGTGAGCTTTGGCAACATGGATGCCTTAGACCTATGCTGTAGGAGGACAGAGGTGGAACTTAAAACTTCTGTTTAAACTTCTGCCTGTATTTTGGGATTTGTGGGTGAGTTCCTGGTCATTCCCTCATTCTACTATTTGGTACACTGGCCGATTTTAAAAGGAGAAAATAGTCTAAAAAGCATATGCGTTTGTCTGTGCCATAAATCATACAGTGAGCCTTGATAGGAATGCGCCACTAATAGGACTAATTTATTACTTGGGTTTCTTATTTTCTTTAGAGACAAAATGTCTCTTGGTTTTTTTCTACTCTTGTTTTAATGATTTTTTTTTTAATTTTTTTTTTTTTTTTAATCCTCAGATATGAGCCAGAGGACTAAAACTCCAAGAACATCTGATCTATCAGAAGCTGCCATAGGAAGAAAATGTAGACTGGTATTATTTTTCAATAATTTTTGTTTTGAATGGTATATTTTTTGCTTCTAGTGCTTAAAATAACCTTTTATTAATACTAATAAGATCCTGAAACTCCTATCTTACTCCCTTATAAACCTACAATTTATAGGTATTAGTTTCTATAGTCGTGTTTTTAATTGTTCACCACCGACATTCCTTGAGAAATGGAAAACAGGAGCTTATTAAAGTAAGACCATTCTCTACAAAGAAAGGAGTTTATTTTTGTTAAGAAAAGAAAAATAGACAAAAAATAAGTATTAGAGTTTTTTTGATGTCTCTGAGGTGGAAACTCCCGTTGTTACTTTTGTATAGTTAATGTAGCCATGAAATGGCATTACATGTGAAAATTGCATTAGTGGAAGTAAAAAGTAGGAGGAAAAAAAAGAAACACACTGATTCTGTAATGTTATTTCACACTGGACATCTCATACCTCAGCAAAATGTGGTCAGTAACGTTTTGCTAGAGGGTGTTCATTAGATAGTGAGGTAAATATGCTTTATAGTGGAAGCGCTGGACCTTTTCAAATAAAGCCACTAATTGGAGTTATACTTTTTCACTTGAATTTATTTGAAACAAATTTGAACATCAGAATATAGATTCTGATTTTGCCAGTATTCTTAACGTTAAGATGATAATCTGAAAAAGCATAGGGAAGTTGCTAATGGAGAAACTTTCTTGGGAAATAAGTTATTTGAGATGTTTTCATCTCCTTTCTTATTGTAACCTGAGCAGAAAACAGCTTACTTCTCTCAAGTCTTTTGCTTGTAATCCTCTGCCTTGCATTTATCTGGAAGCCTCTAAATAGTGTGTTCTACTTGTTCATCTGTCCCTGTTCATATGTATATTGTATTTTACTCCAAATAAAACCATTATGTTTTCAAACACTTAATCTTCAAGGAGCTGGTTTTTTTTAGAGGAATGTTTTGTATAGCTTTTTTTTTTTAGTATCTGTAGAAAGGAGTGGCAGATCAATAAAGAATCTTGCTAGAAATGTGAACATGTAAATTACAGATTCATGCCCAAAGCCACACCACGTCAAACAGCTGTGTACCAGTGGCAGGGCTGGGAAAAGGCTGGTGTGTGTGTATGTTACAGAAACACATTTAACGCCACTTGCCTCAGGAGCTGCTTGAACTGAAATGGATTGTTTTTCCTCATTCGTTCTCAAATGGGCAAAGTTGTTAAAATTGCTCAAGCAGTGATGCCCCAGTCAAATCTGCCATACATTTGCAGTCTATAAATTCTTTTGTTGTCCTTTTTCCCCCACTGGTTAAGCAAGACCGGTTTGGGATAAAGTCCTGTATCTATCATGATATTATCGCTGTAGCATGATAGTAGGGCTTTATGGGGTGATATACGCCTCATGCAGTGTCAGTTAAATCTGTGTTTGCTCAAAGCAATTATGTTGACACCAACAGGTGTACTTGTCTGGGTGAATATTGTGTGTTTCTTTGTAATGAAACTCATTTTAATGAGATCAGTTACTATTTCTAAAATGGCAGGTAAAGTGTGAAGAAAGGCAGAGAATCTTATGATTTCTGCTGGTTTTCTCTTTTCTGATAAATCTTTGGCTGTTGACTTAGCTAGAATATTGTCTTTGTGATAGGCCTTCATTATCTGCTTAGAAACCATTTTGACAAGAAAGCATGCTCTCAACTTCAGAATATGGATAGGTCTCAGTGAAATAAGTTGGCTGTAGGCAAGTGTGGTTACGGACCTTGTTATCTCCTCAAATGTGTAAGGCAAATCCTGTAGAGAACTGTGCAGCACAAAATTGAAACACTGACTTTGATTACCTGTCTTGCAGATTGCCAGTTTAGTGAGTACAAGATCAGTGTGATGCTGTCATCGGTTTGTGTTGCATGATGGCTAAGGTAAAAGGTCTTGTGTGGAGCTCTTGAGAAAAAAATACATCATCTGTCAAAGATGATGTACTTGTCAAAGAAGACCTGGAGCATTACACAGTAGCGATTCTCTTTTTTCTTGAGATAGATACAATATTTAGAAGATGGAGAGGGCATCTGAACTTCTCCTGATTGTGTCTGATGTTTCTAAAACTTCACTTCTTTCCCTGAAGTGTAAATTCTAATACTGCTTTTACCAGCCTTTGTTTTTCAGAAGTTCGTTATACTGCTCAAATAGACATCATCCGTTTTTTCCACTTCAGCTGTTAATTCCCTAGTTATGCCTGAAAGGAATGTTCAAAAAGAAAATTTCTCTATAACTGGCTGATCTGCAGGAATCAAATCTCTTTCAAGCTGGGTGGGGTTTTTTTGCTTGCCAACTGAAGCGTATTTTCTACAGGAATGAAATCTAGGCAGCTCAGCTTCACTAGTATTGACTCTGACAGCTAAAAAACCACCTTGTGCTGTAACGGTGACCTGAGTTCAGCAGTTGGTCATTAATGAATGAGCCAGCAGTGCTGCATGCTACCTTCTTAATGAGACAGTATATTACCTGATGTTCTGTCACTGTTCCTCAAGTACTCCTTAATCTGTTTTTCTTTTGTGGATAATAGCCTTTTTTTTAATGTCCTAAGATGAATGCTAATATATAACACTCACTTAAACGGCAAGTGCTCCTCTTTATTTGATAGACCAATGCAAGGACAGCTGCAATTTGGACATTTCCGACATACCTTGCTTTTGGGAAACACAGAGTCATCTGCCAGGCACTTAGATTTCAATTCAGCTTAGAAGTTCTTAAGATTCCTCAGTCTGATTTCCTCCTTTTGGCGTTATCAAGGACTGCTCTTGGCTTCTGCGTGATACCAAATGCTGTCAGACCATGGTCAAATGATTCTTGCTGCCTCAGGAAACAAACGTGAATTATCTTGGGGTGTCATGTGGCTGAATGGATCAAGCTTTAAAAGTTTGAGCCGTTCTAGGAGGCCAGGCCTTTTAAAATACGTTAGAAGACAATTTAACGTGCTTTGAAGATAAGTTTGTATGTGAGCAGGTAAGAATTGTTATTGTAATTGTTATTGTAAATGTTTCTAACTGGCTTTGAGCAGAGACTGTGCCCACAGGAATTACCCTATGACTGTTAATTTTGACAATGTCCCAGTGAAAGCGTTGGCCCAGGATTTCTGCCCTGCTCTGGCCGCCTACAGAACTCTCCCTAACGGCACCTAGATCTGCCCTCCTTATCAGAGTCTCCTCTCAGACATACCCTGAAACATTAGGCAGCCTATTTGGAGTCAAGTCTTCTCCAAATAAAGGTGGGTAGATACATGTCATTCTATTTCATCAGTCTTAATATCTAGAGACACTGATTTTTATAATTTTTTAATTATTATTTTTAGGAACCTGTTCATGTAGTGTCTTGGAGTGTGTGTTGTAAGTGATGGTGATGCTGAGTGGTTGGCGCAGGACTCCGACAGGGCAGCTCACAACCGACAGCTGCTGGTGAACAAGAGAGCTGCCTGGAGACCTCCCTAAACTGCAGGCAAGCTTTGACAGAGAGAAAGCATGAACTGGCAGGAGACAAGCAGAAGAGCTGACTGAATAGGCCAGGTATCCTTTTGATTTTAGTGAGATGCCAGTTTGTGGCTCTCTTGCTTTACACAAGCAGATTCTGAGGTCTGGGTGAATTAGGTGCAATTCTGTGATTCAGAACCGCATTGAGTGCACCTTTACGGATGGAGTACCCTAAAAAACCCCACAGTTAGAAGATGGATAGAGCTGTGGTGCTAAGGAAAAGCAAGGAAAATAAAAAGAGGGACTCCTCAGGCATGCTTTCTTGGGGATAAGGCCTCCATAAAGATGCTTTATATTATTGATCTCTGGGGACTGAGAGATGTGTCAAAACTGCAAAACAGTTTTAAGGGTGATTAAGGGACTGGATATGACTTCAGGGTACAGACCTCAACGGCATCATCTACAGTTAGGAACCAAGCAGCAAGTAGTAGTGATGAGCTGGGAGGAATAATTGCAATCCTAATAACTGCTCACAGGAGTAACTGTAATCTCCAATTACATGTAGAGCAATTGTCCAACAGTTGTCATGGCCTGTGAGTTGTCAAAGATCTGGAAACCCAGCTGGATTCTTTCTTTCTCCTAAAGTAAGGCCACATGGAGCTTAAAGTAGCAACTGTGAACAGTGAATCCAAACAGAAAAACTGTTATGTGGGGGCTGCAACTCTCTTGGCTGTATATCTGCTTCCCTTGATAGCATCATTAAACATTTGCTGAGGCTGTAGAGACTCTTCCATCACTTCCCTTTGATAATCATATAATGCGCTAACACACAGCATGTTTCCATTTGTAAGGGAGTGCCTCCAGGAATGGCAGGTACTAAACACCAGAGCTGGCCCCTGCTGACACTTTGTCCCCCTCCCACATATCTGGCTCATCAAGGAAAGCCCAGAGAGTTTATTTTTAAATCTAGGGGTTATAGACCTGCACTTGGGTCACAACAATCCCATGCAACACTACAGGCTTGGGGAAGAGTGGCTGGAAAGCTGCCTGGCAGAAAAGGACCTGGGGGTGTTGGTCGACAGCTGGCTGAACATGAGCCGGCAGTGTGCCCAGGTGGCCAAGAAGGCCAATGGCATCATGGCTTGTACAGAAATAGTGTGGCCAGCAGGAGTAGGGAAGTGATCGTGCCCCTGTACTTGGCACTGGTGAGGCCGCACCTCGAATACTGTGTTTAGTTTTGGGCCCCTCACTTCAGAAGAGCAGCAGACCTTCCTTGAGAAGAGCAACAAAGCTGCTGAAGGCCCTAGAGCACAACTCTGATGAGGGGCGGCTGAGGAAACGGGCCTTGTTTAGCCTGGGGAAAAGGAGCCTCAGGGGAGACCTTATCGCTCTCTACAACCACCTGAAAGGAGGTTGTCGCGAGGTGGGTGCCGGTCTCTTCTCCCAAGTAACAAGCGCTAGGACAAGAGGAAACGGCCTCAAGTTGTGCCAGGGGAGGCTTAGATTGGAGATGGGGAAAAATTTCTTCACCAAAAGGGTTCTCAAGCATTGGAACAGGCTGCCCAGGGAAGTGGTTGAGTCACCATCCCTGGAGGTATTGAAAACACCCGTAGATGTGGTGCTGCGGGACATGGTGTAGTGGTGGACTTGGCGGTGTTAGGTTGGCGGTTGGACTCGATGATCTTAAGCATCTTTTCCAACCTAAATGATTCTATGATTCTGTGTTGGATGTAACATAATAAAGTCTAGGCTACCTGGTGGAATTATCTAGGAGTTGTCTATACCAGACGACTTCCGCTGCTGCTTATTTATTATTCCTTCCTCCCTTGTTTCCATCTCTTTTGGCAATCGATCTGTTAAGCTTCTCTCCCACCCTCGAATCATGGTCCCCAACCTGTTGCTAGGACGCCAGACTCCCTTTTTGTTTGTGTTTTTAGTATCTGGGAGAAGCGCTTGGCTTCTTACTGTGCTGGTGTCAAGAGACACAAGCCCAGGATTTTCAGTCGGTACCTTCACCTAAGTACTTCCAGTTTTGCCTCAGTGAGAAATGGGATTCTCTGCTTTGTTTACCAGCTTCTGATTAGATTTACATAGGGCAGTTCTCATGCTGTCCCATCAGTCCCTGACCTGCTGTGGAGATGAACCCCTACCCTTTATCTCCCACTTCCCCCAAACCCCACACTCTCACATTTGTTAGGTACCAGGGAAAAAATTTCCTTCTAATCCTCCTTCAACATGACCAGTGAAATTATCAGAAGTTCTTGCATGTGTCTATTAGAGGCTTATCTTTGTCCCTGCAGATAAAGCCCAAGTCCTCATCCAACCCAAAGGAAGGAAGTTCAACGGAGATGAAATCTTGAATGGCATCAGAAATAGCATATTGATTATCTGAGGTGTGTATGGACGGTCCCACAGGAAGAATCTGTAAGTGTTATCTGTTTTAATACCTTCCAGTATATTTAAAACCTGTCTCTCAAGGAGCCACTGGATGACAGGCACTTTGCTGGGTGCCTGTGTGCGTGACTGCCTTTAAAAACTCATAGTAGTTTGTGATCCAAGCTGCTTATGAGACTGACATTTGTGAGAGAGGCAAGGATTCATTTCATTGCATCAGAACTTCCTGATCTGGCCTCACGCGAGCCACACCCCTCTGCCTGCAGTGTCTCCCTAGACCATTAGTAAACTGGTTTGAAATGTAATGGGAAGGAGGTACAGAGCCAAGGAAATGTTTAACTTGATTATGCTCATCAGTAGCAGTAATCTATTCACACAGAAGCATCCCAAGTGCTAGTGATGTGCTATTTTTAAGGCTGTCCTGTCTGCGAGTTATTAAATGCTGTAAGTTATTTATAAGCATCATTTGTAATAAATCCCACAGGCAGTGATGGACATTTAACTTTTTAATAATTTGCAAAAGTTTTTGTGATGTGGGACAGTTAACGTATCTGTAGCTTCTCAGTGTGTATCCTTCAGTTTAATAGCTTATGGACCTAAAATTGCCTTGGATTTTTCCTTCCATCAGAATTCAGGGTTACCCATGAGACGTATTTCCAGGGCTAGCTGGCATGTTGCAATTCTGCGGGCAAGACAGGAACAGCAAGGATGTTGCAGAAGAGCCACGAGCTCCCTCAAAACTGTACTCTGGGAGGGTTTGGCAAACCCTGATGTTTTCCAATGACAGCCTCCATTTCCAGCAGCGCTAAAACTCACAGTGAAGAATGGATTCACTTACGGGAGGTGCATAAACCTTTTGCAGTCACCTTTTCCAGCATGCAAAAAAGTGGCGTCCGACTTTGTGACTTTGCTACTACAGGTGGCTGGTCAGCAAGTCCACCAGAGTGGTTCTGCTGGTCTCAACAACGCTGCACGACGTACTCTGCAGTTTGGGCTCATGTCCAAAGGCCCCGTGGTAGGGGTTCTCACCTGTACCCACAGCTGGATGCCTTGGCTCTGCCAGTGCCTGGTGGGATGCTGGAGCACACACAGCACTGGCAGGGAGCAAGTTGCTGGCATTGGAGGAATGAGACTGACAGCAGCTGAGTGGGTCTTATTTGTAAATGACATGAAAGGCGCCCAGTCCTGGTGTGAAAGAAACCACGTTTAGACAGAGGAAGGAAGCTGAGTCCTTGGACTTGTTCAGCCCCTTTTTATTGCTACAGATGCTGCTGGTAGCCTCCTTCACTGGGAGACCTGTCTGAAATGGTTGAGCTCAAAGTGTACCTTGGCAGGGACCCAAGTGCACAGGGTTCACGTTCAGACCTGGCATCTCAGTGTGCGTTCAGATGTCCCAAAGGCCTCCTAGGTCCTTCTGCCTCCACAACAGAACACAGACACCTTTTCCCGGTGGCCTTTGTATATATTTGGTCCTTGCTGTTTGACAGTATTTTAAAACAGCAACCCCTCGGTAAAGTTCATCTGCAGCAGCAGGGTTTGAGCATGAAGGTAAGTGAAAAGAGACTGGGCTATTTTGCACTCTCTCACATACACATGTAGAGGGAGGGTAGTATTCCCGGAGGGTCAAACTTGAGTGTTGTACTCAAGGCTGCAGTAGGCTGGGGACCTGCATGGCTGATAGGGACTGTTTCAAGGCCACTTTTGGAACTGGGGAGTGTGCTGGGCTGGTTGGGGTGAGCACCAGGTGCAAGTGATGGGATGCCTGAGGACCCGTTTAGGGCAAGGGACACTGGGAATAATAGCCAGCTCTGACAGCCACTAAGCCCGGTTCTAATGGTGTGGGAACCCCTTCCCTGTTCTATCAAATCCAGGCTAGTGCCTCATGCACACAAATGCCACTCCCAGGGAAGAGAGCCCTGTGGGGAATGAGTTTCCCATTTCCAAAACCAAGCTGCAGCCCCAGTGTTATTTCTTCCCTGTGTCAAGTCGGTATGTGAGCTGATAAAAATCCCTGGGCTCACATCCTTCCCAGAAATGCCGGTCAAAACCCAAGCGGCTATTCACCCACAGTACCAATTTTATAGTTCTGTGTGTGTCTATAATCTATTTACCAGCATTCCTACTTCAGTATGTGCCTGTTAATAAGATTAGTAATTAAAAAACCTAATAGGAATTGGCAAGCATAGCTCCTCCGCCTTTCCCTCCCCTCCAAGCCGGGCTGGCGTGGAGTCTGAGGCAGGGCTGGCAGAGTACCTGAAGGAGTGAAGGCAGGAAGGCTGCTGAAACCTCTGCCTGCAAGTCAGCAATGGAGAAATCCCGGCCACTATGGGACAATCCCCTGCAGTTTGTTTTCGCCTGCATTTCCTATGCTGTGGGGCTGGGAAATGTGTGGAGGTTTCCATACTTATGTCAGATGTATGGAGGAGGTAAGTGTGGCTTAATGTTTCTTGCTTCCCTTGAGGAGGAGTGTGGCAAGCTTTAAATCCAAAAGTATGCTTTCTATGCTAATGCCCTGTCCACCCAGCAGGGTCCAGAGCAGAGTAGGAGGTCAGGCTTTTTGTTGGTGTGCAACCTCTTCTATTGCTGCATTATTTTACATATTCTTTAGCATAAGGCTTTTACCTGACAGCTGCCCCAATACAGCAGCTTTCATTTCCAAGAAGTGCAGTGAAACAGTGCGAAGGACTATGTTTTCTGAAAGGATGGAGGTAGAGTGAGAGATGTAGGTCCACATGGTATTAATTAATTACTTTCTTGCCCCATTGAACCACTCCGAAGGCATCAGAAAACAGTTTTGTTAGTTCACTTGGAACATACTGAGAAAGGGAAATGCTTATGCTGATTCAATTTAAGGATCAGCAGTATCATTTCAAGTTGCTGTCATTAGTGTGTTGTCTTTTATACAAAGCCTTACTTTAGGAAGTGATAACTTGGCTGCAAATCTGCCTTGAAGTTGGCTGAAACTCCTTAATCAACAGGAGTTCCACAGCTAAAGCCTCCTGGGAAGCTTTGAAAACAGGGAATAGATTGGTTACGGTTCAGAAAAAAAAAAAAAAAGCTCTCTGAAAGTTTATCCTCCTAGGTCCAAACTGGAGAAAGGTGATGTCTGTATCATACCAGCCACAGATATTCTTCCTTAGAAATCAAAAGCCAGTTAGTTAATTAGATTAATTAAAACCTAACACTAATAATCTAGTATATGGCTACCACTGGTTAATGTCAGTGTTTTGAAGAATCCTTATAAAAAGCCTCTCTTTATAAGACACCCCAGTTTTATACTGCTTCTCCCACTGCATCCGTTGTCGTGGTGTTGGACCCATCTCAGCCGTGCATTAAGTGACATGATGAGTTCTGCCTCATTAGCTTCTGGTCTGCTTCCGCCTTTTCTTCCTTTCAGGAAGAAACACACTGAGATGTTTAAGTGGTTTTTGCTTGTTTTGTGCTTGTTTGGTTGGCTTGTAGCTTACTTCTAAATGCACGTGTGGTGGTAGGAGTTGGTTCATGCTGGTTGTTGAAAAGCCAGCTCTGTGCTGGGACGGCATCAGAGCTGCTCTGTGGGATCAGGTCAGAAAAATCCAGATAATACACTGGGTGAAATTACAGTAGAAGCTAGATGCTGCAGTGGCTGAAGCTTTCTTAGATGTTTCAGATAGCAGAAGCGATAGATGTGCAGTAATTCTGGGTGTGTTGCTCTACACACATGCTTTTGAGGGTAAGGACTTCATATCTGATACTGAACTCTAGCACAAAGCTTAAAATGCAAGTGTTTCTGCATGCAATTAAACTGCACGTGGCTAGTTCACTAGCAGCCTGTCTTGGCAGACATCCTGAAGGACAGCAAAACTCAAGACACAGGGATCTTTGCGTGGTTTATCCTCTCCTTATCAGCCATCAGTAGTGTAGTAGATGGTGAAAATTCTCTGAAATGTAACGAAAACTGGAACACTTGATTAACCAGAAAAAAGATTCAATAAACCCAATTATTATCTGAAAAGCATGTTTTTATAAAAGTAGTTTCTTCACTACTTTTGTCCTTCCTGGTTAAATTTCCCAGGGGAGAGGCAGCTCTCCCTACTGTGAAACTAAATTCCTGACAGCAGGCTTTGCTTTTCTTAATTGTTTTTCACTGCCCTCTTAAAAAGGATTCAGTGGCTTTCCAGGGGACTGCAAAACCCCCGCAGACAAAACATCGTTTCAGGAACTTAAAAGCTGAATATGCCAGGCACTGGGCTTAGGGGGGGCGGCAGCAACTTCTTGTTTGGCACCTTCCTTGTAGAAAAGCACAGAGCTGGTCCCTGTCCGGCCCAGCAGAGCAATAGAGCCCTTATCACTGATGATACTCATAAACAGGGTATTTGCTGAGTTTACAGCCTCCTGCTTTTCTGTTCATCAGCATATTGCCTCCTTCTTCTTCCTCACTTCCAGAGAGCTTGACCCGAACAGAGCAAGGGGGGTTCAAACCTTGTAGGTGCAGTTAGTCTGTAAGCAGGCTGGGCCAGGCTGAAATGACACTGGGATGGGTTTGCAGCAGGGCGGGTGCTCAGCAGCACTCAGGCCTGAGCGAGGAACCCCTGGGCACCAGGCGGGATGCTGAGCAGAAGCCAGGGTGCTGCTGGCCAAGCCTGGTGCCTCGACCACACCCGGGGCACACTCCACATGTGCCAACTGGAGGGGTCTGGCCTGGGGGCTGGTTTTCGCAGGCGGTTGGCACTGTAGGGAACAACGCTGGGTGTAAATGAGCAAGGGAGGTCAGTGGAGCCGTGCTGGTTCACAGCAGATAAGGAGCTGGTTCATACAGCTGCCCTGAGTCACTTACATGAGGCATTTTGGTTCTACCCTTTAGGAAAAGTAGCATCAGGAGCAAGATCTGCATGCAAACAGGGTGCAGAGCAAGGGCCTCAGCCCCGGCACCCCCAGCTGTGGGGGAACACTGGGGTGAAGAGCAAGCCTGGAGGCACTCCTCCTCCTTGCAAGGTGGCAAAGCCAATGCCAAGCATGTGTCAACAGTGCTGGGAGGGCGGAAGAGCCTTCACAAAGGGCCTAATGCTCATTCCCCCTGCAGTACATGGCAAAACTCCCCTGGGCGGCTGCTGGGGCAGCTCGCACCCCATCAGGACAGAGCGGCTGCAGGAACTCTTAAACCTCCGACAGCTCCCTTGCAGTATAGGAAGTTACCTAACAGACTAACAAAGGGTTTGTTAATAACGATAGAGCCGGGAGGTGGGAAATTAATTCCCAGAATAAACCGGATTATTGCTCGGTGTTTATTTCCAGTTCTTTGCTTCAGTTGCTGCCCAGAGTTCATTCCTCTGCAGTGCTGCACCGAGCCCCTTGCAAGGAATGTTAATGCTGCAGATTAAATCCTAAATAAGAGATATTTACGTAAATATTTTTGGCTTGCTGTAAAAAGGGAAGCAGGAAAGCCTTCGCAAAAATCCAGTTTTTGACTCAGTCAGCAGCTCTTTCTAAAGTGAGCTCCAAGTCGAGGACAAGGATATTTTTTTCCAGCAGAAATTTAAGCCGAAGTGCATCCTTGTTGCCGGGTGGGAAGGTCCTTTCCCCTCCCTTGCCACCTGCCCACCTGTTCCTGCTGTTCCTCCTCTGCAGGAGCATCCCTGTGGCTCTCCGTGCCAGGGAAGCAGGGACGAGCAGATGTGGGGCAGAGGGAGGCCGTGTGCCTCTGTCCCAGGGTCTGCTCCCACAGATGGGACCCCGGGGGAAAAGCCCTCACCCCTTTGCTGGCATTTGCGGGCTCAGCATGGGTTTTGGGGGAGTTTTTCATAGTTTTGGGGTTTTTTAAGCCAGGCCAGACTTCAATATGTTGCAAAAAACTCTATTCAACGCAGACGTTGCTGTTACTTTTTCATCGAGTGCTTAGGCTCTGCCGCAGACTGTCGCACACGAAGTAAATCTTTCCCTCACCACCTTTCCCTCATTATCTTTTACGAGGTTTGGCTGGCAGTTGGTTACCCTTTAACAGCCCCAGCCCCGAACATTGCTCAAACTGCCTGCAAAGCACCTGGGCAGCCCCATTGCACCGGGGTGGTGACCAGCACATTTTAACAGCAGATATCCCAGTGCTGCCAAGGGCCCGTGGAAAATTCCCTGCGCCCAGGCACTCAGTGCCCAGCAGCATCTGGGATGCCACCTGAAACCCCATGACATGTCCCTCAGGGTTGTGCAGTGCCCTCAATACACAAGGTCCCCGGACGGGACCCAGCTCCAGCCACCTCCTGGGACACTAACGGGGCAATTTGACTAAGAATAGGGCAACCTGGTGTTTATTATGCTGCTGATCTGCTGAAGGTCATCTGTTGGGTTTTTCTTGCAGGCGGCTTTTTGATCCCATATTTTATCATGCTGATCGCCGAGGGGATGCCGCTGCTCTACCTGGAGCTGGCTGTGGGGCAGCGCATGCGTCAGGGCAGCATCGGTGCCTGGAAAATAATAAGTCCCTACCTCTGCGGTGTCGGTATGTTCTCAGTTTGGAACTTTATTTTTAAGTGCCTGGGGAAGATGGATGATTTTGAATGGAGAGCTTTATCTTTCAGAGCGGAAACCAGGCAGGAGCTGGAGTTTTACTGGGTCTCACCAGGCTGAGCAAAGCGGTCATCCAGATGCCCCATGGCATGCATTTACCCCGTCCCTCGCAGGGCATTGGGGCCAGACCCTGGCTCACTGTACCAGGTCCCTGGCCACGGACGTGTGAGTCCCCCTGCCCTCAGGCAGACTGCCAAAATCACAGCATGAAAGCCAGAGCTTAACCCAGCCCCTGCGGCTGCCTGCACTGGGCTTTGACCCCAAGAGCATCATCCCGATAGGCTCAACATTGAGTGATATATCAAACGGTGTCTTAATTTCCTACCATTGCTGCCTACCGTTTACCAATGTCCACTCTCAGCTACATTATTGTTATTAAATTACCCCGATAGCCCAAACTATCGCTAATTTGTTTACGTGCACATTTTATTTTTAATGATACATTGAATATTCACCCCCCTCAGGGGCTGAAGTATAAAATCCAGTGCAGGATAGCCCTGATGGGAGGAGGAGTGGGCTGCAGCGGTGGGGCATGCCCTTTGCACAGGGCCATGCAGAGGCAAAACTCCCACCCTCCGCCCCCCGCCAGCTGCGGTGCCTCTCCGGGGCGTTACGGGACCCTGGACATTTCGGGGTTTCACCACTGACCGAGCACCTCCCTCCATGCCCACAGGCGTCGCCAGCGTCATTGTCTCCTTCTTCCTCTCCATGTACTACAACGTGATAAACGCCTGGGCCTTCTGGTACCTCTTCCACTCCTTCCAGGTATGTGGGCACCTGGTGGCACAGCTCAGCCCCACCGTGGCCGCAGAGGGTCACAGTGGCTTTGCATTGGTGCTGGTCATTGCTCAGCACCATTGTCAGCTGGGGGGGAGCAAAAGCTCCAGAAATCCACCCAGGGCTTTTCTGGGGGGAAAAATGAGGCAGTGGTGTCCCTCTCTGGGGGCTCCCTAAGGACATCAGGGTGTCTTCTCCTCTCCACGAAACGCAGGTCGAGGCCAGTCCCGTGATCCCTTGCTTGCGTGTGCCTTGGTGGCAACGGTGTCCTGCACCCTGGGGTGGGTCTGTCCAAAGGCAGAGGAGATGGTCGGCCCTGGGGGAGAAGATCAGGAGGGTCATCGCCAGGGGAGAGGGTCAGAGAGGCTCAGTCCTCAGGGAGAGGGTCATCCCCAGGGAAGAGAGGCAGAGTGGGTCTGTCTTTGGGGAGAGGGTCAGAAAGGGTCATTCCTAGGAGAGAGGGTCAGCCCTCAGGGAGAGGGTCATCCCCAGGGAAGAGAGGCAGAGTGGGTCTGTCTTTGGGGAGAGGGTCAGAAAGGGTCATTCCTAGGAGAGAGGGTCAGCCCTCAGGGAGAGGGTCATCCCCAGGGAAGAGAGGCAGAGTGGGTCTGTCTTTGGGGAGAGGGTCAGAAAGGGTCATTCCTAGGAGAGAGGGTCAGCCCTCAGGGAGAGGGTCATCCCCAGGGAAGACTGTCAGGATGAAGGGAGAGGGTCGGCCCCAGCCCCAGGCAGCACAATGCAGGGACAAGCAAGCCCCAGAGAGAAAGCCGCTCTTGCCTTCATCCCCCCCCAGCTCCTCCCACCATGCTGACGGCGGGCACTTGCCCTGCACCCCTCCCCTCCCTCGCAGGACCCCCTGCCGTGGGCCACCTGCCCCCTGAACAGCAACCGCACCGGCTACGAGGAGGAGTGTGAGAAGACGTCGTCCACCCCGTAC
>NW_008825495.1:1588959-1593765 GCF_000699105.1 Pygoscelis adeliae | reverse complement strand
GCAGGACGGGGGGGAGGAAAAACGAGTGCCGAAAAGGCAGCAGCCATGGCTGCTGTTACTTGGGGTTATGGCTTCTCCCCAGGAGCAGCCAGCCCCGCTGCCTCTCCCAACCTGTTAAGTTGCAACTGAAGAAGGCTCAACCAAAACACTCAGTGATATTAAAAAAAAACCCCAAACCCCAGAAAAGTCCTTTAAGTGCAGGCACCTCTGCTGCAAAACCAGCTGCCAGGCTGCTGGCCCTGTGGAAAGCCGCCTGCCACAGCAGAGCCGTGTCAGGAGATGTCTGTTCCTCAGTCTTTGCAAGAAAAAAAAGACGTCGACTGGGCATTTTCGCTCACTTTTTATTCACAGCAGAAGTTATGAGGAAGTGGGGAAAAAAAGCAATGTCCTGGCTGAGCCTGCACTAAGAAGCAAGCTGAGGGCTGTAATCCCCAAATCGTATTAGCCAAACGCAGAAAGCCAAGAGACTGTAAACCAAGAATAACCTCTTAAACTTGCTGCAGCTGGCTTTGTGGGCAAAAAAGAAACAAATAAATAGGCAAGGTGCATTGAAAGGACAACTACCTGAAAGAAGGTTGTCGCGAGGTGGGTGTCGGTCTCTTCTCCTCAGGTTGTGCCGGGGGAGGCTTAGATTGGAGATGGGGAAAAATTTCTTCACCGAAAGGATTCTCAAGCATTGGAACAGGCTGCCCAGGGAAGTGGTTGAGTCACCATCCCTGGAGGTATTGAAAAGACCTGTAGATGTGGTGCTGCGGGACATGGTGTAGTGGTGGACTTGGCGGTGTTAGGTTGGCGGTTGGACTCGATGACCTTAAGCGTCTTTTCCAACCTCAGCAATTCTATGATTCTATGAAAGCGCATCGTGAAGGCAGGGTCTCATCAAGGGAAGCAAAGGGAGCACAGGGGGCTTCCCCTGCACCCCCTGTGCATTGGAAGCAGGGCTGTCCTGCTGGGGAAGGTGAAGCTGCTCCATTTCCAGGTGTGTGACAAGGAAAGGCAGATGCCCACTGGCAGTGCAGGCAAGTGCAAATCAGAGGAATATATGGTAATTGTCCATCTGCTTCTCTTCCCAAGAGCTTGGGAAGGCATGTTTTTTGTGAGTTAGTTTTTGTATAAGTTTCTGGGTGAACCATTGGGGTACCTCCCCCCCTTTTTTTTTTCACGTGGCTCTTTCCAACATGGAGATTAAACATTTAGATTCAAACTCAGGGCTTTGCTCAAAAGCTCATGGAAGACAACTGAAAGATTTAAGTCCCTCCATCCCCCATATGGGTTACGTTAAGTTAAAGTCTTTTTCACATCTGAATTTAAATATTTTCAGTCAGGTTTGAGTTTTGACCTTTTATGAGGTCGGCTCACCTTCCTCCTAGAGCCGATGATGGATGACCTTTGCCTAATGTATTCTTGACAGATGGTTGCAAACTGGTGTTACTCCACTAAATGCTGCAGAACTGTGTTTGTAAGTGCTGCAAATATTTTAAATGTCATTCTTATTTTTCCAATCAAGGAGAAGACCGGAGGGAACATTAGCACAGGGTCTTTATTATTAATACACACTTGTTTCCCTAAAACCTAAATCTATAGTTAGATTTATCTCAAATTATTTGTTTAAAGATTAATACAGGGTAACAAATACTTTACATAAAGCATTTCCATTATTGTAAGTGAGAAAGAGCTGATCTATTACGGCCAGTCTTGTGCATTCTTTACACCAAGGTACTTCCCCTCCTTCCTCCAGGTGGTCTATGTAACAGCCTCTTTGCCATACTGTGTTCTCATCATATACCTCATCAGAGGATTAACACTTCATGGAGCTGTGAACGGGCTCGTCTACATGTTCACGCCAAAGGTACAGAAAAATCGTACTGAATTTTTTGCAAAATGTTATTAGTTACCAAGTGTGTAGGTTTTTAAAAGGTGGCAATACTCCTTTTCCCTATATTGAATTTTTGCAGCAGTAGCTCAGGTGAGGCAGCTGGACACCCCAGCTGGGAGCAGCTGGAGGCTGTTCTGCCACGGTGCCCGTAAGCTGCTTGCTTTCCCCTGCAGAAAAAGACCTGCCCATGAACATAACCCGTAGTGTATTACTTCCAGACTGAGCAATAACCCTGCCCAAAACCCACCCCTGAGCTAAAACGGGTGCGCAAAGGGACCCGTCCCCGTCCCCGCAGGCTGGAAGGGACAAGTGCCGGCCATCTGTGCGCAGCTTCACACTCCCACTTTCCCCGTCCGGTTTTGCAGCTGGAGCAGCTGTCGAACCCCAAGACGTGGATCAGCGCCGCCACACAGATCTTCTTCTCTCTGGGCCTGGGCTTTGGCAGCCTCATCGCATTCGCCAGCTACAACGAGCCCAGCAACAACTGCGAGAGGCACGCCGTCATCGTCTCACTGATCAACAGCACCACGTCTATATTTGCCAGCATCGTGACTTTCTCCATCTACGGCTTCAAGGCGACATTTAACTACGAAAGCTGTATAAACAAGTAAGAAAGAGGCTGGTATTTCACTTGTTTTCCACGGCAAGCTGGTCTGGGGAAGGTAAGGGGGGTGGTAAATAAATAACAGCACATGGTACTGCCAGCGCTGCCCCAAGCCCAGCCCTAATACTGCTCTAATAAAGGTAACAGTGTGATTTAAAGCGACGAAGGCTGACATGAAAGGTCAAAGCTGGTGTGCCTTTTGACACCTGGGTGCTGCTTCCAGGCACGGGCCGAGTCAAGGATGAGTTTGCCTGGGCGAGACACAGAAGCACTTTCCCCTGCACCCCAGCACGTGCTTTGGGGGAGTGGGGGGGCTGATTAGTAAGATGCAATGATGCTCAGATCCCCCCCTTTAAGGCTAAGCCCTGTGCCAGGAGCTCAGCCTCCTTGGCAGTGATGCTCTGGAGGTGCCCAGCAGCCTGCAGGATTGTGCCCCGAGGCAGCAAGCTTGCATGCTGTCCCTGGCACAGGGCCCAGGGCAGTTACACTTTTACTCGTATTTTTACAGATTTCAATCTATCTGCTAACCAGAGAGGAAACGAAGCTGCTAGTCCCTGCTCCTTGCCAAAAGGCTCATTAAATTGGTGGGGTGTGGACGTGGGACTGGAGGGCAAAGGGGAAGAGATGCCAGCCAGCACTGGCCAGCACCCAAAATACTTGCCCACTCCCTCCCGGGCATCGGAGAGCGGCAGCCCGGGCGCAGGAGCTGCTCCCTCCGAAGCAGAGATGGCATCCGAACACCATGCTGGCTCCCACCTGGGCAGACTGGAGCCCTGGGGCTGGCAGAGCATCCCTGTGTGGGGGCCGATGGAGAAGGGGATGGGGTATAAAACCGGCATCAGTTTTATACTTTGGCCTGAAAGACATTGAATTCCAATAATCTTTCCCAGGGTGATCCTGCTGCTGATGAACGCTTTCGACCTGGAGGAAGGCTCTTTAACAGCAGACAACCTCAATGAGATGAAAGACTACCTCATGGCCACCCACCCGCAAGAATACACACAATTATTGCCTCAGCTTAAAAACTGCAGCTTGGAAGCTGAACTAGATACGGTGAGTTGCCGCTTTGTGCTGGTGCCTGGGCTTCACTCATGCTTTTCCTCCCGCCGAGCCCGAGCAGCCCCTGAGCCCCACTCCGGCACATCCGCACCCCCAGGAGCTGCCTGGCTGGGGGCTGCGGTGGGGCTCATTTCTGCACCTTGGGATGGCGGGGGGGAGGCACACTGGCTCAGCCCAGCAAGACGCTTGCTTGGCTCGTTAGCAACTGAGCCGGGTGGTGATGCGGCTGGACTGCTGGCTCCAGCTGTGGGACAGGGCAGGTCGCAAAGGTATGGGGCAAATGTTTTCGCTACGAGCGGGACTGTGCCAGTTTCTATCCAGTTTGAATACGTCGGTGACGATCTCGTCTGCCTCTGCTGTGCAGAACCGCCACCACGGGTGTGTTTTGTCATTGTGGAGGATCAGTCTCATATGTCCCTATTCTTTTGTCCCTTATCGAGCTGAGGAGCTGCCCGTAACTCACTTCTTCCCCCCTTCTTGCCGGCAGGCTGTCCAGGGGACGGGACTGGCATTTATAGTCTATTCTGAAGCAATCAAAAACATGGAGGTGCCCCAGCTGTACTCTGTGCTCTACTTTGTCATGCTGCTGATGCTGGGCATCGGCAGCATGCTGGGAAACACCGCCGCTATCCTCACGCCGCTGACCGACAGCAGGGTCATTGCTGCGCATTTCCCCAAGGAGGTGATCTCAGGTAAGCACCTGCCATGAGCAGCATAGGCCGTGCAGGGAGAGAGTACGTGTGCAAAAGTTTTGGTGTCCCACAGCTGTTGAGGGTCCCTCTTTGACCTCAGGTGGAGGACAGAATATCAAATACGCTGCCGGAAGGGTTTGCCTGCCCTCGGGATATCCTGCCCAGCCTGTACAGCACTTTCCCTCGGAAGCTCTCAAAGCACTAGGGCAGTCGCGGCTGTGTATGTGCAGGCTTCCCAAGACACCCCAGCTCCTTCAGACTGGTGCCTACTGACCAGTGAAACTCAAAGAGCCAGGAGACATGTCAGGACACCTGCAGTGAGTGGCTCTTCAGTCACATCACTGTTATCCCAACTGCCAACCACCTGTCTTTGGCCAAGAGTGATATGCGCTCCCATTCGGGCGTGGAAATCAGTTGTCCCACCTTAAAACCTGTTTTAACTGGATGCCCAGCAGTAACAGCAGGTGCTGCACATGCACACGACAAGGCTATAGCTAAGACTCAGTTGTCTTTGCTGTGGTCATGTGCTGTGACTGTGCAGATCTAAGGAGCAGCAGTTTAAGGATATGCCAGCA
>NW_008825495.1:1578775-1588884 GCF_000699105.1 Pygoscelis adeliae | reverse complement strand
CGCGCACCCCCCCCCCCCCCCCCCCCAAAAAAAAAGACAGGCCTTTTCCAAAGGGCAAAAAAATTATCTTTCTCCTCCGAGAAAGCTGCTCCTGGACAGAAATCAGTAGAAATCCCACCAGCTTTATAGCCACAAGAAGTGCGACATTTCCCCCGCGCAATTAAATTTCCAGGTGTAACGGCAGGGTCCCCATTTTATCCACGCAGGTGCTGTGTGTTTCATTAACTGCATGATTGGCCTAATCTTCACCATGGAGGCTGGAAATTATTGGTTTGACATATTCAATGACTATGCAGCCACCCTCTCACTGCTGCTCATCGTGCTGGTAGAAACCATTGCTGTGTGTTATATCTACGGGATAAGAAGGTAAAACCTTGAACCCGCCTTTCTTCATAGTGGGATAGCAGGGGTGTGACCACTGGCCAAGACATGCAGGGCCCAGAATAAAAATACCACCTCTGGCTGAATTTTTCTCCTACGCTATAGTATCAGCAAGGCAACGGGGTGCCCCCTGCTCTGCAGACCCCTTCCAGGGCCTCGGGTTCAGGGCTGCGTGGGGGCCAGGCTGGGCTGACACTTTCCCTGCAGGCAAGGGAACACTAATGAGCCGTACACACTGCTCCCTGCTCTTCTTGTCTTTGGTCTCAAGAGCACCTTCTGCCGAAACTCTGCTTCTCCTTTCACAGCAATTCAGCGCGAGCACAGCAGTGCCGGTAAGTCTGCTTTCAAACCTTGCACTTCGCTGGTCTCCCAAGTCATCCCTTGCAGGTGAAAGCAAGATTCGGCATCAGGAAAGGTTTTACACAGCAGAGGTGTTTGCGCTTAGGGCACCTAAAGGAAAAGGCTTCCTTTAGCCTTCCTTTAGTGGACTAACAAAGCAAAGTATTTGCTTTGTTAGTCCACTAGCACAGTACATGTACAGGCACCTACATTGGTATCGCGTCCTCGATGAGTTCAAAGCCTTCAAGTCAGATCCAGGTTTCCTGCGTGATTTTAGGTACCACCCCCAGCATTAGTTCTTCCTCAAAGACAGTCGCGTAACAGCGGTGAGAACAACTCCACTCCACAAAAACGAGCAGTGTTTTCTCCGCATTACTTAAGCATAATCGCTTTTCTCCGTCACATTACACCAATGACAGTCTGAACTTACTTACACTCCAGGCAGAATTTTGTTGGGACTTTTCCTGCTGTACCTATTCCTAGCTACTCTTCCACAGTTTGGGATCCTCTCGGAAGCCCTGCTATCTTTTTCATTTCAACGTCTATATGTAATCCCGGTAAACCAGTTCTTCAGACAATACCTCTCTGCTCATTACTCTTCTGGTCAACTGTACTCCCCTCTCCCATATTTAATTCTGTAGGTGGTTTTGAAGTAACTCAAATCGAGGTATCGATTCAACATACGCAGGTGTTCTCAAAAACATGTATGCTTGTTTTTTTCTTAAACACAGATTTGAGAAAGATCTTCACACCATGATTGGACGCAAGCCAAACTGGTATTGGAAAATTATGTGGGCTTTTGCTAGTCCTTTGCTAATTATAAGCCTATTTATATTTTACCTCACCGACTATATCCTCACAGGAACGCTGCAATACCAAGCGTGGGATGCCACACAGGTAAAATAGTTCTGGTTTGGGGTGTTTTGTTTTGTTTTTTTTTAAACTTTCCTTAATTCCTGCAAGGACAGAGTCTTCCTTCCTAACTACCCGGTTCCACAAAACTGCCTTCTGAAAGCTTGCAGCTGAAGTCGGGGCAACTCCTTAATTTTGCGGAAAGGGAAAACTTGACCTAGCGACAATGCCAGGGTTCTGTAAAATGGGAGTAATTTCCCACTACAATTCTTAATTGATCCCTTCAAACAGTAAAATTTTATTCACGTTGATTGAAGACCCACATATCGTCTTAAAAATACTCTTTGAACAGAAAAATTACTTTCACAGTGTAGTATTTTGAACAAAATTAGTGGCATTTTAACAGAACTGAGCTGCTGTTGGAATAAATAGTTTTCATAAACCACTCTGGTTTTCATAATTTCCATATACGTTTTTCTTCATGGCTAAAATGCTTTTGTACGAATGCTGAACTGTGTTATCACAGGAAAATTACCACTGGATAAGTAATCACTGGTTTCATAACCTTTTGTGGAAACGTTCGTAGCACACAGGAACAAATTATGCCTGTTGTTTTCATGTCTTCACTGATTTGGGACCCGTGGTGGGCCTGGCCACGGGTGCTGACTGGGTGTCAGCACGAGCGCACAGCCTCCAGGAGAGGAATGCAGAGACCTGACAGAGGTCAGGGCCCAGCCTCCTCGTTAAGAAACATGAATCAAGCCAAAATCTGCTCTTTACCAAAGCTTGCAGAAGCTTCCCCCCAATATTTTTGTCAGCAGCTCTGTTCTCGTCAATTTTAAGCTTGTACTGAGGACAGTCACAGGCTGCTGCAGCCTGCAAGCGCTTCCCAGGTGTCCGGTTTAAATACCCAGCTTTGCTCCAGACCCGACTCCAGGACACTGAAAACCAGATCCCACAGATCCTGCGCTTCTTCTCTCCCTTGCAGGGGCAGCTGGTGACAAAGGATTACCCAGGCTACGCCCTAGCGGTGATCGGGCTGCTGGTGGCGGCGTCCACCATGTGCATACCCCTGGGGGCACTAGTAACTTTTGTAAGGAAGAGACTGAAGAGGGAAAGCGTTTCAACCGTTGCATGAACGCTGACAGCTGGATTTGGGACGACTGTACCACCACTGGCAGTGACCAGGCACTTCTGGAAGACAGCAGCAACCATTACTTGTAGCAGCTATTTATAGAGTTGAGAATGGTGGGTGCTATATTGACCAAAAAGTGCTCTTAGGAGGTTCCACAATGGTTTGGAAAAAAAAAGCTCTTCTGTAACAAGATGAAGCTTTAAAATGGCCTCTGTAAGAGAGGGAAAACCAGAAGGGCAGTTCCAAAATGCTAGCTAGCGCAAGTTAACCAGCGTATCAACCCATTACGCATTAGGCAATTCTCTTCCACTCTGTTGTAGCACACGGGCAACCAACTGAGCACGTTCCTGCACCACATTACCAGCAAGTACCCTTACCATTCAGGAAAGCCACGCTTAAGCATGCATGTTATTTGAAATGACATCTGTATTTCATCAACAGATGAAACTGTTGAAGTCTTGCAGTGCGAATGCAATAATCCCTTTCCTACAAGGGAGAAGTCAGTAGGGTGGTATTCGAGATGAAGGTGGCCAACACTGCTTCTTTTATACTTGTGTCCAGCAAAGCAGTTTTTATATATATATGTGTATATATATATATATAAAATGAGCTGCAGAAGTTCTCTCATCTCCAGAAGTAAACTTCCAATTCCAGCATGTAATTGTGCTCCGTGCTGTACTTCGTACTTTCTAGGGATGCGCTTTATCACAGATTTCTTCTAGTGTACTTAAAGCTGCTTTACAAGCCCCACCCAAACAAAAGTATGCCATATAATTAGCTGTGACAAAGTTCATATCCAGGTACACTTTAATCATGAGATGTAACAATCCAGCAGTTCCACAGACCTGGTTAATTTCCCTACGTGAACGTTTTATAAAGAAAGCAACATGTTTAAATTGTAAGCTTCATATAATAGAAAACAGTACAGTTGTATCTACAAACTTTAAAGAGGTTGCTCTGAAGAACGACATTAGACACACACTCACGGGATGCGGGTTCTTAATATAGTGTCTTAGCTGCGTAACCATTAGAAGATGGCAAGTGCCTTATAAAAGAGGAATTAATTTCAAACAAACTTGTTAAAGCACACCAACACAAAGTCTCTTGCTTGGGGCAAAAAGCAGGAGGTAATTGTACAGCCTTCAGGGGTGGGTGACAACCAACACCAACCAGACATGCTTAGTCTGCAACAGCCTCTAGAAATAGGCCATGCCTCCCTCCCCATACTCCACTAACAAAGGGAAGACAACTTTTTCACATTTCAGTTTATTAAAAATGGACACCATAAACAAGACCTGTACAAAAAAAGAGCCGGTTTGTATTTATCTGTAACTGCCCAGAATTCGGAAACTGTTGCACGGTGGTGAGAAGTTATCGTCTTGGGCCCCCTCTTCCTCTTCCACGACCTCGGCCTCTCCCACGGCCTCTGCCACGGCCTCTCCCGGCAACTTAGCAGATGAAACAAAAAGGATAAATCAAGTGAGACCCAGGAATACTTTCATTTTGATTAAAACATTGTGCACCAAAAGCATAAAACAACATAACGTCTCATCACAGGGAAGCGGTAAGTCAGCTATCAAGTCTGTTAATTCTCAGTAAGTTTCAGACAGTATTTTCATCTTTTATATTAGGTTTTTCAGTATACAGCTTCCACAGACTATCTGTCTTTGGCTTCCCTGCAAAAAACAAGGGGATCTAACAGTTGGCTGCTCCCAAATGCTAGGGTAAGTCTGACAGAGAACTATGATTCCTCTTTTTTTTTTGATAAAATCTAGTTTTTCAGGCATCGGAAAAAGCATATGCAAGACAAGAGTATTTTTTTACTATTCATTACAGTGGAAAAGATTTTTTCTGGCCACAGCTCGCATTGTGGTTTATGAGGTACGCTGCTAAAGGGAAAAGCGAGTTTTATCACGCTGTGAGATTCCCAGGCTCACCCTTTCCCAGGCACCATGTGAAAGGGCAGCATTTTGAAAGGATCCCAGCACCAAGCAGCTCCTGCTGTTTTCAGTGATGCCTCTGCCAATTTCAAACATGATTCTCAGGCCAAGGTCTTGGCTGTGTGCTCCTGCTTTTAAATACTGCTCTTTAGTGGTAAAGGGAAGACAGAATCACAGAGTAATTCAGGCTGCAAGCAACTGCTGGAGGTCATATGATCCATATGATGATCACATGTCATTTCACCCCTTTTTCCTAAAGAAATACGGTGTCCCCCACCAGGTTGCAAGGCCACCCTACAAACTTTGGAAATTACTGGTTAATTTCAAACAAGTTTGTCAGTGTAAGGCTCGAAAAGATACCAAGAAACTTCAAATTCTGTGGAAGTGGGTGGCTGGGCAAGGGACACCCAGTAGCATCCACATTCAAGAAGCAGGCTCTAACAATTATTCTGTTCCATCTGAGGGTACGAGGTTAGAAACGCAGTGAAGACAGAAAGAGCAGAGGCACAGGACAAATGTGCGACAAGGAAGGTGCCACTTGTTTTGCCGGTAATGGTTTGACTCTTTGAAAAACAGATGGAAGCATCAACACCTGACTAAACGATTACAGCACCTACATGCATCAGTAGATAGTCGTGTTCACTAAGTGCCAGCACGCTCAGACCCAAGGCACGCGTGTCACGTACATCTCAGCCAGCATCCTGCCTTCCAACCACAGCTTCATTTGTTTCATGTGTTCATTATAACATTATTATAACAGATCACGTGTTACAAGCTCTTGAAGCCCAAGGGCGTTTACAGATTAAGGGGAAGTGCAGCACAAGGCAGCTGCGGTCCCAGTGTGCTTCAGTACGGGGAAGATGCAAGGAGTATTGAACCGAGGTAAATAGCGCTATCACAGCTCCCCTTCTTTCTTCAAAGTTAAAAAGAAATAGTCACGTTCTTGTTCACATCACATCGTGAGGTTCAGAAAAAAAGCAATCCAACCACACTCCAATTTCTCCATGTGGTCAGATTATTTTTAATGGACGGTGTCCCCCACCACCACTTTTGAGAGGAGCAAAACACTTTCAGGAGCTTTATCCTTATTCTCTATAAGGACAGCAGCTGTTACGCTTGCACTTTGTGATGCACACACCTGAGGGTTCCTTATACCATTTCAATAAGGTAAGCACACCAATTCATAATGTACGCATGGATCAAAGACCGCAGATCCAAATACTTAAACACTAATTACAGGAGAAATGGTACAACATTATTGTAGAGCACAATTAGCTTTCACTTCAAGCTTATTATTTTAAAAACACACGGATTAGCCACTGGGCAAAATATATACTGCCTGAAGACAACCTACAGATTTTCTGGGGTTTACTGGATATTAATCTTTAACAGTGTGGATTAAAACTGAATTACTCTCTATACTGTTAGGCTTCTAAGGAAAAGGTTTTTCTTCAACAGCCTTTTGAAAAAAAAGTTCCAGGAAGAGCGCAGAGTGGAACACTACTGGGAGTCAAAGCTAGAGCGCTGCTCATCGGAATACAGCCTAGACTCCCCTCAGATTCTCAAGTCTCAAATTCAGTTCTCTGACAGATTATTTTTATCCACTACCAAGTGAGATTTCAGTGAAGCATTCAGCGCTGTTCAAGAGGCTGTTCTGTACTTTCTCATTAGGCTATGTGAAGTTCCCCATACAAACCGGGGAAACACAGCAGACATTCGGAGAAGAGGAAGCGTAAATCTCTTTGGTGTCAACTCTGAGACTGCGACAGGTTAAGATTTACTCAAGCTTAAAAACACTTACATTTTTAAAAACAGATATATGAAAAGCCATACACGTAACTTCACGTGAAAGAAAGCTCTACAGATGCTAAGAAGGTGGACAAGGCAGACTGAGCCAGTTCAGTATCAAACCCTCAAAGATGAAAGAACTAGCTGCCAAACGCAGATACTAAGACACTCAAATCAGACGTCTTCAGATTCAGAGTACTAAAATGCATACAACGGCAGAAGGAACACAGACTGGGAAAGCACACACTAACCTGCTTCTCTTTTCTTGGATTTGACTTTTGGTTCAACATCCACTAGCAAAGTATCCAGAGGCAAACTGTCTGGCAGAATGAAGTATCGGATGTTATTCCCTCGAATGCTCAGCGTCTCCAGTTGTACCGGTTCTCTGTTCTTCAGCGTCATTTTCACTGCTTTGAGATGCGTATTCATACTGACATCCACTCCTGAAACAACACAAGTCTAATTTCAGGGATGAACGCCTGTAAGATGGTCCCTTGTTGGCTATTTTTAAGTATGCACGTGCTGCAAGATTTATCCTGTTCATTAACACCTGCTTCTCCCATTCATTAATTAAGCCTCTAACTGAAGGAAACTACACGTCTTTTTCTCTCTTAAATTATGCTCGCTAATTTATCAGTTGCTGCCTTCAACACCTCATTGCTAGAGATCTTTAGCTAGGTCTTAGCAACAGCCGTAGCAATTCCATAAATGGTTAAAACAATTCCTCTGAATAACAAATAAACCGCTGCTTATTACAGAAGTCCAATACTAGTCTTCTGACTCTTTTAAAAAGAAGCAAAAATAAACCTTTGAGGAGGAAAAATAACTTGATAATTTCCTCTTTCTGTAAGCCTTAGAAAAAGTCCAACTGCCAAAGAAGCACTTGTTCTCTGAGTGTGGTATCTTCTATGAAAGTAAATAAAATACACTACTGCGAGGAACAATCACTGTGGTTACAAACTCCATGAACAGCCAGTACGTAAGAATTGTATGGAATCAGTACTGTGCCCACTACGCAGTGCTAAGCATAATCCAAAACTAGGAAAAAAAGTCTCAGTTGAATGCCTGTATTGAATAACAGCCCTAAAAAGCATTAAAAAGCATCCTACATTAATTTTTATTTTGCATATCACAAGTCTTGCATAGGACTTGATCTCAAACTATGAAGATCAAAATGAGAGTAACTTTTTCAGATCAAAAATTTAGGCAAAAGACGGAAATTGTAGTTTACAAACACCTGCTAATTCACTGACAGGGCACCCACATGAGCAAAATCTTTTGTATGTTCAAACTTCTGTACAAACAACCCTTTGTGGTAAAAACAATTACTGTCTCGTTTCATCAACACATAAAGACAAACTGTCGGATGTCTTACCAAGGTAAATAACGTCAGCGAGTAGCAGGCCAGAACCAGAAGAACTGTTGTGCTGCGCTCATTCCATACATTTTTCTGTCCTCTTCCCTTACTTCTAGGTTTTGCACGGCTCTCCGACACCTGCACTCCACCTGACCTGCCCCTTAGTTTGTGTGAGGTATGCATTACATGGCACCCGCCCCTTCAGCATGGCTGCTCTGGCCAACCGACACACCGAGAGGAAGAGGAGATTGTACAATTTGCAGACCGCACAGCAATTATCAACATAGTTCACGCACCAGTGTAAAGGGAAGATTGTAATTTTAGAAATACATGGATTGCATTCGAAGTTTTTACAGATTCTTAGCAGAAAATGAGACTTTGCTCGACAATTAAGCCTGCAAGAGCACCGAGGTCAGGAGACAAGCAGTTTGTTTGCTTCCTACCTAGCTGGGTCCAACAGAGCATGCTGCAATCAGATACCAGGGTGGTGCATTCAGGCCTAATCAAAGCTGATGGATCCGGCTGCAAAATAATGCCATTTTTTAACTGCCAAATCTCAGCAGATTGCTACTGGCCAAAAAAGCACCTAAGCAATCCCCTGGAATACAACTCTGCCAAGTTTGAATTTTATTTTTTTTAACAGTGTCTGGGCAGAAGAGCTTCTAAAAGTAGCCTGGGGTGAGCGAAGGAAAGGAGATCAAGCACGTTCATCAACTTAACTGTAAGGGTTTGCTTCATTAAATACGATGTGCCCCACCCACATACCTGATCCTCTCTAAAGTAATGCCAACGTGAATGTTCTCAGAACAATATCCTTCACTAATATTACTAAAGCAAACAAAATAGTCCGCACATTTTTCAGTACATATGAAAACCGTGTAATGAACCACCAAGGCTTTTCCTGCAACTATCAGTTCAGTGATACAAAAAAGCACCTCCTAGACAGGCCCACAAACTTACATGACAGACCTTTGCCAACAGCAGGGGACCAGATTCTTGACACCAGGATTCCTTTTTGCCCTGTATTCCCCATCAAGCTATGTTTTCAAATCAGTTTCATGAAATCAGTGCAAGTATATGCAAAGATGCATTTCCATATAAGTTCACCTTAAGCAGAGCTAAAATACACTCAACAGAAATAATTAATTTTTAGATTAAAATTGCCTACAGAGAAAGTTTAACCGATTTAAGACCATATCAACACTTAACATTTGCCATTTATCTGTACCACCATTAAAAAAAGTCCCCCCTCTTCTGACGATTCAGCTGTAACATTTTTATGTGACCATAGCTTATTACAATTTCACAAATGAAAGTCAGATCTACTGAAAAATCTTATAAAAGTTCAGCTGTCTATCCACTGCCAGTTTGATACGGTAGTAAAACTACCTCAGCAGTATTATCGTGCTGCTAAAATTCTAAGAGAATATCATGCTTACACCAGCTTCACCAACGGTTTGGAAGAATTTACTTCCTTCACCCCCAAGCCTGTTTGTAAGCAAAGCCTGCAGTCAGGCTCAGAGGCTCCCAGGACTACAGCAAATTTATCGCCTCCCAGCAACTTCTGCAACTGTCCAGACTCTCCTGCAACAAACACACCTCAAGCTTGCACATAAAGATGTGAATTAAAAAGAACACCTCCTGCATATTGTAATAGAAGGAGAAGGTCCCCACAAGAGGGAGTACAAAACAAAAAAGCTCGGCCCCAACCACGGCTGCCCCTTGTTAGCAGAAAGGTAGCAGGCAATACTTTGCTGTAGCCTCCCACCCTGCCATACCTGTGATAGTTCCGTGCACCTGTGTCCCATTCTTCAGCTCAATGGTCACAGTCTCATGGCTCAGCTTCATTAGAAACCTAGGAATTAAAAAAAAAAGCTTGTTCACTCCCACGTAAAGCCTTACACGTTTAACATCCTGATACAGAAAACCAATATGCACCAAGTATTCACGCATCTCCAGCTTCCACAGACAGCGTTCCCAGAGCCCACGGATTCTGCCCAAGACGTTTAGCAAAGCGTTACACGAGAGCAAGATACAAAAACCCGAACAAACCCCACGTCCTACCTAACCACCGGCCGCGGGGACACTTGACTGACACACTGTTGAAGCCTGCATCCTGCTTCCAGGCCAAACAGCCATTATCGTACAAAGAAGGAAACATTTTAAAACTTGTTAATACCTCAGGAAAGAAATTCTAACCGAATCTGGTTTCTTTTCCCCCCAAAGAGGGTGGCTTTACTGAGGAACCTGCGCAGACCCCGCTCCAGGAGCCCCCCAGCCCCCTGCCGCACAGCTGTGCCAGGCCTCCAGTCCAGGA
>NW_008825495.1:1572317-1578163 GCF_000699105.1 Pygoscelis adeliae | reverse complement strand
CAGCGGCACGGAGGCGCGCTGCAGCCGCCGGTCAGCGCATGCGCGGAGTAGGGCCGGGCCCCGCCCGGAGGGCAGGCTCGGCTTAAGGGGGAAGCCCGCGCCTAAGTAGGGGGGGGAGGGGGGGACGGCCTTGGAGGGAAGGAGGCGGCAGGACCGGCGGCTTCATCCACAGACGCGACCGAGCGCCAAGCTGGCCTGTGAAAGCCGGGCTCTTCGTAAGACTTCACCGCTACTCTTGCCCTACATTTTAGACAAAATTAGTTAAAGTATTTTTAAAGTATTTGGTTTTAAACCTGCTCTGAGCTTCAAAAAGAAAAGCTTCCAAGCAAAACAAACAAAAAGTACAACCTGTAAAGAATTTATTTTAAAAAGTTACACAGCTTCAGGGTCCAAAAATTAACAGTAATAATTTTGTCAGTGTAGGAACCAGTTACCTTGTGAAGCCCGACCAACTCAAAACATACACACTAGGCTGGCTCTTTAAGTATTATTTCATCAGGGATTGGGAAAGGCCCAGCTCAGAACCTGTGCATTTGGGCAAGTGCATTTCAAGTTTGAGTTCATGAACCATCTAACATACCACAACACAACAATGACAAAAAAATACAAGAAAGCTGATGCACGCCTGCAGTGCAGGAGGGAAAGGGACAAGACAACTTGAATTTTCACCCCCAGCACCTGTTGCTGTGGTCAATAAAAACCCCTCAAGCAGTCTCGTGAGGGAAGAAGGAAAGAGCCACCAGTACTGAGCAGAGGTAGGTGACACTTGTGATCAAGCATCAGAGAAATCCAGCCACAGTAGCCCTCAGACTGAGATCCGGACCTGGCAATGAAGACAGGAGCATGACGCTAATGCAGACTCTTACATAGGGTACAGGTGCAAGACCATCGATATTTAAGCACCGAATAGCAAGATCTTCACACGCAGTGAGCAGAGACAAAACCGAAGCATCCTTCTGGTGATAAACAGCTCCTAAAGAACAACTTGGGAAAAGTCCACTCCAAAGCACAAAATGCACCACAGACAGTATATCTAGAAAAGTTGAACATTTTATTGTCATTTACGAGTACACCATTTGTGATTTTAGAAATACAGACTCTTTGCAAAGCACTGAAATACAGGTGCCTTCCAACTTCTAAAACCTACATTATTCTATGTCTTAACAAACCTTTTACATTAGCAATTCAAGTTTGGCTTTTGCCGCAATGAGTTCTTCACCAAAGATGCAAAGATTTAGTTCTAGACTGCAAGACAACCAAACCCAGTTTCAAATGCCACCTACCAGTGAGCCATCAAAACCACTACTTTCAAACACTGAGTCTACGATGTTCTTGTACTTTGTGCCCATAATGGAGTTCACCTTTGAAAATTTTAAGTTAGAGGATGTTCCAGTTAACCATCAACTGGTATTTCCATTACAGCATCTAGAAGCAAACAGATACTAGTGCTTATGAACAGGTTATGACACAAAACCCAGAGAGGCCTCCAGAAACATTCAAGGTTAAAATGAACAGTTAACAGTTGCAAAAATCTGTACATATTTTCAGTCATAACACAAGGAAACACTGGAGTATCAGTGTTTTGTGTTCTAGCTGCAATAGTGACAACTGCGCTAGTCCTAGTATTCTATGTGTTTCTCCCTTCCCCCATTTAAATTTTATAATTGCAATCTGAATATACAGCTGTACTTACAGGAAATATTAAACAATGCACAGCGCCGTAAGCAAGTTCCATATCTGGTTTTGAACAAACCATATAAAATAAGTGACAAAATAGGTTAAAATTGGTCCTTGATTAGGATTACTTACTTTTATACAGCTTGGAAGCACTAAATTTAAAGACACACATTTATTATTAGCCAGCACAAATTATTCTGTAGCGCTTTTTTCCTCCTTTTTTTTTTAATTTTAAGAGTGTGTTACAGTATCATGCATGAAAAGCAAGCTGCTGCTCCCAAGTGCAAACATGGAGTTTAGACTACATGCCTTCTCCTCAGGTTGTTATTCCTTCTTTCATAAGTTATTTCAACACAACCAAGAACAGAAGCAGCTGACTAGCAAAACAATATGAAGTTCACCTTTTACATTGTGACCCATTCTTAAAGTAATGGAATACTTTGGACCTTTAGCATAAGGAAGGTTCAATAAACACAGCAAAGGATTTTTACATTCTTGGATTTCATTTACATCTTTAGAAAGAAAATTCTATATTTTAACTTGCTAACTAATGAATCATCATCTGGAGACTAGTATTGAAACAGTGCAAGACACTTGCAACTTCAGGAACATCCAATTACACTGTCCTTTCACCCAAACAATGATTAGTAGAATATTGCATCAGTCCTCGATAAATAAGACAGGACAAAAAGCTCATTTTAGAAGACCATTAGGATTCAAAAATCTTTTATATTTAGTGAAGAGAATCCACACACAAATATGCACAAAGGACTCCTTAACATGGACTTTATCACAACAAATGTAATCCAGCTGTAAGTCTTAGAACTAGACTTTTTATTGGTATGAAGCCATATTTGTTCAGACACCACGATTAGAAGCTCCATTATTAATGCTTCAACATCTGGGCTTTTTGACACATGAACAGCATCAGAGCGCTCTCCTGTCAAGCCAGAGACCAAAAATTCAGCTGAAACAGTCCAGGTGGACTATGAGCTTAAGCAGTCCACTTACGCCCTAAAACATTCCAGGCACCAAAAAAATGGCTTTCATCTTTGCATTACCTCAGTTAAGAGCAGAGCCCCCTCCACTAATGCAATATTCCAAAGACCATTGCAACTAAGACTGTCAAGTCAGGTCTCAGCTGAAATCTACCACCACCAAAGGACATTCATTATTTTCTTTCCCCCTCACCCCCCACGCTGCCAAGGAAGAATGTTAGAGAGACCACTGTTTGGTGTGGAAAGCAGGTCAGTAGAGACTCCAAGTGTGGCTTGAGGAATCCTCAGTACCAAGCCGCTTTCCACACACACAAATTCAGTCCATCTTCTCTTTCTGGACCAGCTTGGGTGCATCTACAAAATCCTTGCCATTGTAAAGGATGATAGCGAAAGTTCCAAAGCTTGCACTTCCCCAGAAAAGCACATAGGCCAGTGTCTCAGTCCATGTATCACCTGTTAAAAGTCAGATAAACATTTCAGTTCGTTATCTCCAATTACCAGAGAGAGGGTTTTTTTAGTACCAAAGCAAAATATTTCCAGCCCTCCCTTAGAGATCTGCTGTCCAATGAAGTTAGAAGTCCTCCATGGGTACTGGCGTCTTTTCTTTTTCCTATTTCCTTACTTAGGAAAACTGTGTTTGCCACACAGTCCTTAGAACATTTTGAACAGACAGCTACAGAAGTCAGAGTCAAGAACTCTACTGGCACTAATGTTAGAAAATTCAAGGCAAAAGCAGAAGGCAAAAGCCTTCACAACTCCCAACACAGATTTATATTAGGGGGACATCCATCAGAACAGGCTTATGCCTGTATCTGACTTTTCTGAACTGTCTTTCTGCCCAAAATGAGGTAGATATTCTTCTGGGGATTCATCTGGCCTGTAATAAAGCTAGATGTCTACTCAGGTGCAACTAGATTTGGGGGCAATTCACTGCCCCTTAAGTGACTTCTACAAGTTTTAACATTGTTTTCTATAGTACCTCAGGTTTTTCCACATTAATGATACAGTGCTAACCCTCAATCTCCAGAGCCATGCTCAAACACCTTTTGGTATGACTGAGAGGCAATTTTATACTGAATAGTTTCTGGTAACCATTTATAGAAAGTCCACACACAAGTAAGCTAATTTTGTGAAATTAAACTCAGTAGCGACTTACCAGCCATTAGCAAACAAATAATGCACATGGAGAAAGCAACCACCATAATAATAGGCAACTGGGGAAAAAGAAAAAGAATAATCACTTGATATAGTAGCACATATATTCCTTAATTTCCTTTCAGATGGGCTGTACTGTAAAACTATTTACTTGCTTTGCAATAAAGTTGCTTTAATTGCTGATTCACCTGCTGTCAGGTACAACTAAAATTTTGGATAGTTCCAAAATTTGGAAGAGTGTTCAATAACGAGGTTAAGAATTAAAATACACCTTCTATCAATTAAAAGAGAGGTTGAGGTTTCTGTTTTGTTTTAAAAAAAATACATCAGCTACTAATTAAACCCATAATGTCCCCAAATCCCATTCCACAAAATAGAAGGGAAAGGAAAAAAAGGGGTTTTTTTTGTTACAGTCTATGCTTCTGCACGAAGTAATGAGAAGAGATCTTCACAAGTTTCTTCTGCAGAAGGAAACAGTCATTGATGGTGACTAGCAGAATTTCTCCCTTTCCGCTTGATGAAGCAGATTTTAAAAAAAGAGCAAGCAGCAGTTTTTTCAATACCTCAAGGACACTCCATTTTCTGTCAAGGGAACAGTCTGGGTTTAGTCCTATAAGCAGGTATCATAGAAACATAACCAGATTATAGGGACGCTTCATTACTACATAGACAAGTTCTACTTAGTCATATGAAGCAAGTGACTAAAAGGTTGTATGTGTTTCTCCAATCATGAATAAAGTCTCCATACTCACAGCTAGAAACTTCCAATCTTTCTTGACATGTAGAGGACTAGCAGGTTCTACTTCATCCACTGAATAATTTCCAAGAAAAAGATCAATCGCATCCTGGATGAGAAACGGAGAGCAAGAGTTAAAATGCACAGCAATGTTTATCAAATGCATTTCCCCACAGTTAAAAGCCTAACTTACTTGTCTAAATCCATCAGAAAAGTTATTTTTGTAGTAACGTATTAATGAGTTCCAGCCATCCATTATTAAGCCCCACTGAGTTCTCTTCCCAGTTCTGCAAAAAGAAGTTTAGAAAAATATTTAAAATAGATTTATAAATTCAGGAAGATAATTTCAGATTTACAGTTCTTTCACTGTTCAAATGTGTACTATGTTTAATGAATACCTGCATGTAAATACATTTATCTAGTGCTGCCTCTGCATTATTACCACACATAGTTGTAACAAAGTTTGAAAGTAAAATTACACTTCTCTCCATCCCACAATATACGTGTGCCTTGAAGAGGCACACTTTCTTGGTTTTATTTCTAGATAGCCTTTTCTCCTTTCATATAAACACAGTGAAGAACAGAGTTCTTCTGCAGATTTTAGTCTGACGTTTTACCAGTTGAAGCATTGCAAGACTCATTATGGTCTAAGCCCCAAATTAATAACCTTCTCAGATATGAACACTTAAAGAAAATCCCAAACATGCCCAAAAACCCAGAAGGCCTTTACAAAAAAGCTGACTTGCCTTGTGTAATCTGTCTTTAAGGCACCAGTTCCAGCATATTGTTTGGCACAAGCATTAGCATTATCAGCCCATGCTGTGAATAGAAAACATTAAGAAAGATCAAGGAAGTTACATACTCTATTTGGAAAAAAGTGATTGTTTGAACTCTAAACAGCCTACCGTTTTTGTAGATTTTCTCAAAGTCTGCTTGCTCTTCAATTCTCTGTCCAACATGCAGAACACCTAGCCTCTAAAACAAAAAGCATATCGAGGCTCACTAGTAGTTTGCTAGAAAAATTAGGATTTGCTTTCAGAAAAAGCTATATTTATTAAACTAGAGTCTGGCCAATGCATTTCAAGTAGTACAGAAACTCAAGTATGCAAGCTCTTATTGAAGTGTTAAAATTACATTTCCTCTCCAAACGGAAAGCCCCTCTCCTCTTCCAGCTTGCTAAACAAGAATAACATACTTACCTGAAGCTGGGCTTGAAGAGATCGGCGTGCTAACAAGCTCTGAATCACATTAGTCCGATCGAGGCAGTCCATGCAGTTACT
>NW_008825495.1:1557439-1572276 GCF_000699105.1 Pygoscelis adeliae | reverse complement strand
TTTTACCATCGGAATCGACTAGAAAATAACTAATACATACAATCCACTTAAGTATTTATAGATAACAGTCCATATAAACCACACATTTTCAGAAGTAAATATTCTAGCAAGCAAAACACAGTTGTCTCGAGCATACGAGTAGTTCTTAGCCATGTCGTTGAACTTTAATGCCTCCTTGAATTCTTCCCCTCCCACACTAAAAACGGCATCAATATATGGATATTTAATAATCTCAGGGTAGTATTCCCTCTTAGCCAACGAGCAATATTGAGTCATATACCACTGGGAAGAGCAGCTTCTGGTGCAAAAATCAGTGACTTACATTTTATTTTTTTCAGTTACTATAGGGTCCTAGCTCCACAGATATCAAGATCATTAGCAGAGTGTAACAGCAGAAGTAGCCAGATTTGTATATACCTGGTCACCTGGTTCAATCCAGTCACCACTGGATAAAAAGTCATATAAGCTGTCAGGCACACTTCTTTAGGAAGGTAATCAAATCTTTAAGGCCACTACTGAAAATCTGCTACTGTCACATACTCTCTTCTCCATTATGTGAACATCTGGGGGAACCAGATGTTCCCTCTTGCAACTGCATATGCTAATTGTTACCTCAATCTTTTTAATCAACTAAACCAGGTGTTTCTAGTAACTGATAACAAAGAGATCATTTTAAATACTGAATTGCACGCAAGTATTCTGATAACTGAGCTGGTAAAACAAATACGCCGATCGAGTTGGTTATGTGAATGGGAAAGAACTATACTTGTCCTTCTGCCACAGCATTAAACTTCCAGTTGCCTGAAGATTTACAGATCATATTCTGTAGATTAAGTTACTCCATTATGAAATTATTAACTCTGAATGTGGACTAGCACATGATCCACCGTTACTGTACAGCATTAAAGATCATAAAGTCTTAGAGTCATGCAGTACTAAAATCAAGAGCCTTCAAAGCATATGTATTTACTTTGATCAACCTTGTGTTTACAAGACCCATTTTCGTCATTCTTGGAGAACTAGTTTTGTTAAACCGAATTTTACATTGTTGTATGATTAAAGGAGACAACACCTGTGAAGTCTTCATTTTCCCCCTTCTCCCCCTAAGCTTTACCTAGAACTGGTATTAGGATAATTAGTGTAGTTGAAAAGTAGATATTTCTGGTTAATGAGACAGTTTAAGTGCTGCATCTCCTATAATTGCTCAAAAAAAAAATTAAAAACACGCCCCCCCCTCCAAACCAAACACCTCCCCCCAAAAAAACCCAGCAAGCCAGCTCTCCTTTCTGACAGGTCTTTCACAACTGGATTTAACCTGCAGAAAATAGTCATTTACCTCCCTCAGGGTTGCAGAACTTATTTTCTAAGAAATAGGAACAGAAAAGTCTGAGTTATTATATAGTCTGAGTGACTATATTAAGCAATAGTCACTCTAGATGAAACAAAACCAGGCAAGGTAGAGCCAACCTGATGTTGAGGAAAAGCCTTCATTTTTGTATCTTGTTTTAGAGACACATGGCCTTTTTTTTTCCTTTCTTTTTTTCATTTCAAGGAAACCTGGTTCTTTTGTAAGCCTCCAATAGCAGGTGACAGGGAACAAGTTATGTGATTCAGTATTCACTCTAAGAATAAAGGATCCTTGCTGCACAGGCAACCTACATGCTTATTTCTCCTTATTTGAAGTGCTCAAAGCCAATTTATTCTTCAGCTCTTCAGGTGTTTTTTAGCCTTTTTTTTTGGTGGTGGGCAGAGAATATTCACTATCATCTGATTAATTTACACTATTCCCACAGCCTTCATTCTAGGCAAGAGATTTCATTCATGAGACTCCTGTTCTAGTCCGCAGCTTACCTCATTTTTTTAGGCTAGAATATACCACTGCCAGTTTTGTACTGTTTTAGCTGATCGACTTTGTGCTTTAGGCACAAGACTTTAGGAACGGGAAGGAAGCAATCAGAAAAGCAGAACAAAGTAAACAGTTTCCCTAACAATCCACACATCTACAAATAGCAAAGACCAAGAAGGGCTTAAAACCATACAACTGTGGGCCTAAACAAGATTTAAGTTGATTTGGACATTTCGTCTTTTATATGACTAAACAAAATGAGAATTTGTTTCCTTGTCGGTTGCTTATGTTAGCAAGGGCTGACAATCGGTGCCAGTGCCAAGGCTTGGTACCACAATGTGTGTTAGAGAAAACACTTTTTTAAAAGACAGCAGGTGCCTGTGGAAGGAGCACTATGTAGCAGAACAGTTTGCTGTCAACACCACATGGAATTACTCTTGGATGAAAAAAAAATCACCTAAGGAGGCGCTTTTTTTTTTTTAATTAGCTTCAGTTGTATGCACGCTCATTTCTTTGTCTAGCCTTTTACCCAAAGGTACAAAGGCAGCTCTTGAGTCACAATGCAGGGTTGCTACAATTCTCAGAACCATTTTATTGGGACATAAAAAAGGCTCTATACATTACCCACTACTACGTCTGTAATCTTGCACATGGTATCAGCAAGAGATCAGAGATAGAAACACTAATGCATATGAATGCATCTTCTTTATAGAAGATTACAGGTCTGTTTTACTGTCCCTTAACTCAAGACAATAGAAACTATGAGAAAGTGGTCTCATTTTAACAGTACGGAAGTAAAAAGAACTGCAGAGCCTTACCTAAACTCATCCTGCTGTTCTGCTAATTGATCCATCAAAATCTGGAGTCGATCCCACCTCATCCGACTGCACTCTTTATGGAAGTCAAATGCTACATATCTGTTCAGAGAGAGAACCATCTTTTCAGATTACATACGTACTGCAGCGAAGGTCTCAAAACCCCACAGGGAAGGGCTGATCTATAAAACAGGTAGTGGCAGAGGATTTGTTTTTCTTTAGAGATGGCTTCCAGCAAATATCTGTGGATTTTGTCAGTGCTCTGTAATCTTCCTGAGGCTGCACCCTTAGTGTGCATGGTGACAGCACTTATATTTCTTCACAAGATGCCACTAGTCCAGGGAAGCACACACTCAGTTCCAAGTTACTCATTCTACATTCTGGCTTGTATTTTTCCTCCAGAAAGTATAGAAGGCATATGCATCTGATTTCATCTTCTTTTTCCCCACCAGGGTTCTTTTGCCATCCTCTCTTCCAAGCAACTGCATTGAGAACCTCAGTTCATTTTTAAAGAGACACAGGTGTTGAAATGCAACATTCTTTGCCGGCATACAGCATAATTCCCTTGCTAGCTCTCTAGAAACCTGCCACAGATTCTGTTTAAACAGCTAACCTTCTCTGTCATAAGAAAATTAAACAGCTACTGACCTGGAACAAGATGTTAACAGCCAATTCATTTCTGGTAAGAAGTGCTCTAGATGAGCAGTGTTTGATTCAACATATTTATATATATACACACACACACTTGCTGTGAATTACAGGGCATTACATTCCTCCCCTCAAGTACTCATAATCCAAGAGTTATTACTTGCCAAGTTTTCAAGACTATTTGCATGAAGAAAGATGGTATATATACACTGGAAACTCAAGTCAGTCTGGCAGGTAAACGCCATCAAGACTGATTAACAAAGGAAAAGGATTTTGGTAGCATTAAGAAAATGGGGCTGACTAACACCACTTTAACATATACAGAACAAGCAGCATCTCTAAAACACACCCCGACGGAATTTTACATCTTGGTTTCCACCACATGACTTTATAGCAAAGATGCACAGAATTCCACAAGCTTTTTACAGCTAAGGTATCAATACCAGCCTAGGTGTGAGAGTGAGGAAAAAACTCACCTTAGAAGTAGTCTTTTTTAATAAAAACAAAAGAAAAATCTACACCCACACACCAATAACACACACAAATGCATCCCTGAGGGTAGTAAAAGAAGCACACAGAAGTGAGACAGACATCTGTAACTACCCTGGCAAGGGCAGCAGCAGGGCATCACACAAGCAGAAAAAGGCTTGGACAAAATTCAAAGTACGTCAGGATTTATAAGGGCATCTTGATTATACTCTGCAATTCCTTAGTTATACTTTGACAGAAATGAGTCCTTATTAAAACAGGATGCCTTTTTGCTTACAGGTAGGATTTTGTCCTTTGACATACCTGAGATGACAATAATACTTTACAGCAATCTCAAGGAAGAGATAGAGGTAAGTATCTGTGGAAGTTGGATGCTAGCCCTCCCTCTAGAAGTTAGCAAAAGCAAGCACAGGCAGGTTGTAAAATCATGTACTGCACTCAAGATTCCCACAAAGAGATGGAATTTCTCTTGCGATTAAAGCACATTCTCCACTCTCTTGGCCCATTGTTACACCAAGGTCCAGACATTTAAATTACATGCTCCCCTTACTGTTTCCTCCTTTATCTCAACACTGTTTTGCTCACACTCAGCACTCCCTTACTAAGTTACCAATATAACCAAGCCCTTTTGCCAGAAGCTAGTTCTACAGGGCATGATTTCTTTTTCCTAAAATGCAGATCTCCACAGTTCTCAGAGCATACTATAACTCCAATACTAGCATTACCATTGCCTCTGAGCTCCCTTCTTTATTCTGTCTCCTCTTTGTCCCATATTCGCTTCACAGTCTCACTTCTGCTTAGAACGTGAGCTCTGAGGTAGGGGCATTGGTCATATGCAAGTTACTTCATAAAAATAAAACTCAAATCAGACTGTTGGTAAAGGCCTCCAAAGACCTGATCACTCTGTGGGTCTCAGAGGCAATGCTCAACTTTTAACACAGAATGTATCATTTCACTTCACATGTACCTGACCATTCTGTTTGCCATACTGTTTACCATTTTCGCAAATGTTTGCTCAAGAGGCTTCTCTGAACCTTTTTGGTTAACCTGGGAGAAAGAAAAAACCAAACAAAACAGTATTAGTCAAAAGTCTGCTTAAAAGAACAGCAGCTTTTTCAGGAAGAAAAAGTGAAAGCATACCAAGTTGACAATCATTTGTTTTCCATAGCTAATTATTTGCGAGTCAAAATGTCTTTGGAAGCCATCCATCTAGGAAAAAAAGGAAATGTGTTGACAGATGTACGCTACTATTAAGATCTGTGATTTACAAGAAATCTCTATAATCATATTTTGATGATACCACACAGCAGTTTTATAACTAAGAAACGTGTTTGGTGTTCTCTATTGTGCTAATACATTTCTACTTTCATCCCCCCAGTTCATTCAGCTCCATTAAGCAAGCCACAGATAACAAGTATTGTGCAGCTACTAAAACTGTGGCAAAACAGAACCAAAGAGAAACTACCCCCATTGATGTCTGGAATGTTTTCAGGCTCTGAACTCATCTTAAGGAGTACAAGGCTTCTTGCTGCTACTTTTTAAACATCAAGCTCAATCCAGTACTGCTGATTTTTATTCTTCCTGTTACAGTTTGCTACCCTATCACACAAACATGAGCCCAGAAATATATTAAAACCCCAGGACACAACACTCACATACATGATTTACTGACTTGCTGATCTGTGGCTTTGGCTTATACTTGAGGTTTGGTCTTTGAGACCAGAAAAAAGGAATTGATCCACGGGTCTGCAAAAAAATGGAAATCGTTTTAAAACAACAAAACTTACAAAGTCACTTGCCATTTAAAAATAAAGCAGACTGCCTTAGTTTGTTTATTTGTGCACAGGCACATCTTGTATATAATCTATATTTAGAAACACAATGCTATCTATCTATATATCTTAAGCCAGTGAGCAGTTCCTTACACTGACTTTACCTGAACGAAGGATGCTTTGCTCCCCTTGTAATGCACAATTTGTTCTGTTTCAACAAAGTTCGCAGCATGTCCTTCTGAATCAATACCTATGTAGGAGAAAGACCTTGTTAACCAGCTCAGACTGGCTGCAGAACAGCAACAGTATATCAGCAAAAGGCTTCCTAACCCTTCCCTTTTGAGCTCTCACAGAAAGCATGAAAATACCACAGAGCTGCCTGGAGATGGTAAATTAAACACACCTTTGGCAGAAGTTTAACATGATCTGTACTAAACTTAACTTGAAGCAGCACAGTTGTGCTTAACACATTTTGATATCTGTAGTCCTAGAAATTGAGTAGTTTAATACAAAATGAAATACAAGTGCTTGGACACTGAAATATTCACAATTCAATAGCAATGGCACTGCAGAAACGGATCAATTTCTTCAAAAGCATGTATGTTGGGACTAAGAACAGAGACTAATTTAAATCCATTTCCTTGTTCACTTTTTAACTTGAAACAATTAAACACCACCACTATTCAAGGCTCCCCTGCCAGCACCAATGATGCACTTAATTGAATTTACTGCTAGGCCAAAAGGGCTATTACACACTTGCATTTACTTCAATAAAAAAAGTAAAGTGTTAAAAACCCCTACAAAACTTTTGCAGTTATCTCTAGGAGGAGTAAAGAGTCAGCTTTAATAAATACCAGAACATGCTTCAGTTTATCATACAGGTTCCTAATATTTTCTTTGGAGCAAGGACCTCGAGACAAAATTATAAGCACTTTTTTGTTCAAGTCATTATACAGAAATTACTCTTAAAAGGTAAGTCACACGTATAGATGGAATTCACATTATTTTAAAATAAATCAATTTGCTATTTTACCTCTTACATAGTAGCGTACACCAGCCCTGAAACAGCTTCTTCTGGAAACAAGCAGCCAGTCAAAACACTTGCCATTAATAGAACAAGAATGCATAGTGATAACTAATGAATAACACTAAGGAAAACCCCCCCAAATTTCATTAGGGTATTTTGATATATCCAAGAGGTAGGAAACATCAAGGAACCAAGCAACCACATTCAAAGAAACTTGTAAACATTTCTCACACCAATAACAGTTGAACATTAAACTTGAGAGAGAGGGTAACAGTATTAGGATCAGTATGCGCATCACAAAAGGACAGGCTATAGGTGATGTCACTGATGAACACACATTAAAACTGCTATAATTTTGAGAAAACGGGATTCTAAAGATTAATCTGGTCTTATGGTCCTATGTATATCATTAAACAGACTGACTTCTGAAGTTCTATTCACTGCTACATCTATCTCACCCATGATTTTATTAAGCTATCTTAACAGTTTCTTGCCCCTATTGCTTTTAACAAAAAATACCACTCCAAAACTTTTTTCTAGGCTTTTAGAAGAGTGAATATCTTGGGCTGTTATACCTTGCACCTGTAAGTGCAACATACATCACATTTACAGATGCCAGAACTAGCAGTAAGGTAGACTGGCTTTCAAATCCATGCCAAGAAAAAGAATGAACGTGCACCAAGTCTCCCGTGGGAGCTTCTTACATAAGAATGCTTTCCTGCTCGGGCTGGATACCCAAAGTGGCAGATACACCATAATCTGTGACTAATCAACAAACAGGGGCCACTGACAACTAGTTTCAGTTTTAGAGTCTTGTTCTGTGATGCTTATAATTGCCTTTATTTGGACTACAGTAAATTACCAAGTCTAATAGAGACCAACATTCATTATGAATAACTTCTCCAGATAGATTCATAGGCTTTCATCCTTTGCCCCTAAAAACTGAAACCTACAACTTTAAAGCAAACAAAAGATCAAAATGGTCAATTTTTGCAAGCTGCAGTATTAGCATACTGCAGTCTTCTATTCTTTGAGGAATCTAGATACTTTGTCTTAAAGTTGGTAAAGTAAACAAGATGTATTTTCTTTTTTAAAATAGCACATTTTACAGTGACTCTGTATGATTCAAATGGGACATAAAGCAGCTGTGTCACATGTGAGCACCTAAGCTATGTTAAAGAGCACACTGACTGCATACATGGAACATCTTGATTTATGAATGCATTTCTGCTAATACTGTTTGTTAAAAGTTAAAAATATTGGCCCTACATAATCCAGAATGTTCTCACAATTCATAAATTAGACTGTGAAAAAGACCTATTCCTCTGCTTTCTTGGAAAATTACTGCCAGGTCCTACACCCTTTAATCCAACACTTACACAGCCAACAGTTTCCTGCAAAGAAAGGTTACCTCTAAACTCAGCTGCTTAGCAATAGACAGCCCATTTTCTGTCTGCGATCTCCGTCCTAATTTAAATGGCAACTTGCTATCAGCTACTTTCCACACACAAAAAAAGGAAAAGACATAATTTATTGTTCTTTAGAAGGGGTTTTTTCCTGGAGCAGCAAGGGAAATATTAAACGTAGTTTAGGCTTTAGATGATCAGAGTCTTGATTACCCAAGTCAGTCCATTATTTCTCATCACTGCAAGACTAGAACCCCAGTCCAGATAGTTGAACAAAATATATTTAGGTTTATATAATATATTTAGGTTTATATGGGGAAAAAAAAGAATCTTTGATTTTACTGAAATAACTGCTAGTGGCGCTGTAACAGTTCTGGTTAGGGCTCCTGCTAGCATTTTCATCACTAAAAATCCAGTTTCTTTGAATTCCTGGGTTCTCTAAGGTGCTTGGTTAGTATTAGAATTACAGCAAAACATACATTACTTATGCTAATTATTTATATAGCAAAAATAGGACAGAGGAAGGTGTTAATTGCAGTCTGCAAATTGCTAATTGCAATCCACCCAGACTCTTCCACCCAGGACCTGCAGACAAGGATTGGGTTGTTCTGACACTTCCATTTTGCTATCTTGCCTTGCCTCTCCACCTACTCCCACAACATTTTCCATTAAATGAAGTCACAGGAAAGAAGAACTGGAGATCTGCCAGCTGCTAACAGTCCTACCAGAACAACCGATCCAGTCTGGAAGCTGTTCCCTGCACACACCTGAGGGGCCTTTGCAACGGAGAAACTAAGGAGAATGTGGCATGAGTTGCTCTACCCAGTCTCGCCAGTCCTTTTCATGCTGCCAGTCCAGGAGCACCTGGCACTTATTGTTGATCACACGCTGCATGAGGAACACTGCCTCCAGAAAGCATTAGGCTTACTCGCAGCATACACCCCTTCTCAAAAATAAACTCATGACTGCTTTGCTAAAAAGGCTGTTACCCAAAGCATTGGTGCAGGAAAAGCAGCTGGCTAGAAGCATTCCAGGAGCCTTCAGTAGAACTCCTTACCCTTTCATTCATCAACAAGAACATCTATAAGCACTCCAAGTCAAAACTGTTCTCCCTTATTTTAAATCCAAAGTAAATGCTAAGTGAAGGTATCCTTATAGCAAGATAAAAAGTACTAAGGCTGATGTCAGAGCATTTGCCATATTCATCTTAACCTTCAATCCCACTGAAAGACAGTTATGCAAATCATGCCTATAAGATTAAATACATTAAGCCTTAAAAGCAGAATATTCAAGTGACTTAACATATGAGTGGGCTATCAAACAGTACACAACACTCATATCTGAACAAAATACAACTTAATTCTGACACTGTGTTCTATGTTGCCAACATAGCCAATAGAACAAAATGGTTGCTGATGTGGCTGCTCTTAGACTATCATATTCAGTACCAAGCTTTACTACGTAAAAAGGATACATCCGTGCATCACAGGCGTAGCAAACCTATGGATCTGAAACACAAAATAGATGTTACAAATATTAAACGCTAGTAGCCAAAAAAAGATAAGTGAGTGACTATGCTTTGTCTAGGAGGGTTTTTTTGATAGTTTTATATACTTTATATCCTTTACTTTTTGTTGAGGGTGCAGTAATTCTTTGAGAAAAAAGTTCAAAGAAAGACAGCAACATATGTAATCCTTATTGGCAGCAGGGAAAAAGTGATAGTCTAATCCTAATTAAGTGACCTTGACAAAAAACCAAGCTGCTTTGTCCTCCTATACATGGCATTTACTCTTCTACAAACATGCCAGATATAAAGCAGTACACACTGAAAACCTTTTGATATGGTATTTGCTGTACCTCCACAGTAGGATTTAAGCAGAGATAGTAGTAAACAACACAGGGCTTCAGTAAGGAATACTTTTATGTGATTAATACTTGAAATGCTTGTTCCAGGGTTCCATCCTGCCACGCCTGAATAACTTGGTCTTTCAAAAAAATTTAAAATAAAAATTTTCCAATACTAGAAGTCAGAAGTACTACATCTCATTACCTAAAACTGTTGCTATAGCAAGCCACCTGTAGTCGATATCAGGTCACGCTTCCCCTCACATATCAGTTATCTCCCTTTTCAACTTCTGTGTTTTGCCTCCTACGTCTGTTTTCACCAGCCAGCCACACTTGGCTTTCTTTGCTATTCCCACCACAGCTTCTCTTTCATTTCCCAAGCTTTGTTTGCTTAGCACTATCCAAACCATATACCCAGTCATATGCCTCCAGAATATGCACAACAGCCCTTTGCTAATTCATATCGTCACATTCCAGAAGCACTGCACAACCCAGCCTTTTGGAACAGCGCTGTCTAATGTAAGAGCACATCTCCACAGGTTACCAAGACAGAAATAGAAGCAGTGCATCATCCACTTCGATAAATGAGAAGTACTGATAGAGAGAAAAGGTTCTAGCACAGACAATTCAAGTAGTTTAACGCACATCTGAAGTCTCTAGCAGGAAGGAGTTTACATCAGTCTGGCCACTGAGGTACTATAGTTGTGGCTCGTGGTTAGGCACTTGTATTTGCTGGACTAAGTGAATTCAAAGGTCTTCATTTGAAGTAAACTGAAAGAATCCAAACTGTCAGTCTTACTCTTAATTCTCAGCTTTATGACCTATTCACTAGACAAATGGAGTTTAAACTCCACTCATGGAGAAAGATGCTAGCCACTCTTCGAAAAAAGCGATGAGCTGAACCTTGCCTATACCTAAAGATAAGTAAGTAGCTAAACTTCAAAAAAGCTTGAGATATGCTGTGCAGTGTAACTTCCCCTTTGGTTTATATGAGCACAGTCTCAGCACAGTATCTTCAAATGCAAACATTTCCAAAGAGTCAGCTTTACTATATGTACTACTGAGGACATTGACATAAAGTTGGAAGTTTGAAAGCAGAAGACTGTCACTGTGCTAAACTAGAAGGTGAATAGCCACGTTATACTAGATTCTGGCTGTCTGAAGTAAGAGACAGAGTTACAGGAAACTGTTGTATACTTACAGTAAAAGTATATTCATCCTCTATTAATATAATCATTACAAAGTGTTTACCTCCGGTTGAGCAGCAAATTCTCTAAGAAGATGTCCATTCCATACAAACCGTGGATCTGCCTGCCGCAACAAAAAGCCAACATGCTTTTAGAGACTGTCAGTTCTGTTTAACACATCATAAAAGGAATATCATAGTATCCATGCATTACACAAGTTTAGGTGAACAGATGTACATGGAGATGGAACATCCTTCTTTTATCAGTAACATCCATAACCTCAACTAGAAATCTAAATAAAATAAAAATAGCTATAAGAACAGTTCTCTCCAATGTTTAAGGGTGTTGCCTGACACTTCAGGCGTGCTGAACTGTTAACAACTGAGCTGCAGTATCGGAACATTCCAGTCTTTGCCCTAAGTAAACAGTGCTTGAAGAGATTATCCAAAGTTTTAAGAACAGTAGCAAGGTAACTCCTAAAATGGGCAGAAGGTAAAAATGCAAGGAGTCTTGTATGCAATAATCAACAATTTGAGAATTGAATGTTAAAACAATACTTGTAGCTTAAAAGACAAAAGTATTTATATTCCGCTGCATATATGATCCTCTTCAACTTTGTTTATTTCCTATTCCTAAATTCACCTCAAAAGTGTCTTGAGCAGGTTGCTGAGCACATTCCAGAAAGCTACCAGATCAGTCACAAAAGTGACATTTGCTGCAGAGCACAGTGCAGGCTCCAGCGAAGTGGCATAAATCTCAACTTTAAGATGAGGCAGGCAGACAACACATCACTGAGGATGAGGGTTAATTCAAGCTCAGTGTTGGAACAGTCCTTTGTCTAATAGAAAACAACAAATACAACTACATGCCAGAAACTGATCAAATCCTACTTGCAGTATCTTGAACTAGTGAAAGAACATGACATGATGCTTTGGTGCCCCTATATTGGGGCTTTTTCCTTCTACCAGTACTGTTTAAAAAAACCCAAACAAATATCAAACCAAAACACCCACACAAACACAGACCAGGCTTCTCTTGTAGAGGTGAACTGGAGATGCCCAAAATTGCCACCATCCTTTCGTTAAGCCATTATACTGCAACCACATGAGTGTGAAATTATGTTAGAATTGTTTTAACCATTTAACATCTGAGTTTACTTGAACCTTACACCTTTTTACCGTACTTTGCCTTTCAAACAACCTTCTGAAGTGCCACAATTTTAAGGCAAACCAATCCTTTCATGTCAGCAACTGCTCTCCCTGGCAAGAGTACTGCCAGAGCAGCATTTGATAATGCAAAATAGTCCCCAGCTATAAACTGATTTTTAATTTTTTTTTTTTTAAATCTTGGAAAAAGTGTACTGCTTCCCCAGCTTAGACAGTTTCAGTAACTAAGAGACAACGTCTCATGAGTCCACTGCCACCTCTTCAGCAAAGGAAGGAAAAGTGCTATTGACTTCCAAGGCTTCAGTATTTTAGTGCCTAGGCAGTTTAGACCTTGTTTACACTGCAGTATAGTAAGTTACCAGACTAAAGATTCTGGAACTCTGTAAGCACAAGAGAATTTTAAGCTCAAATTGCATTCGGCTGTGTGATTCTGTTGTCTTTAAGATAAAAATCAGCATATTAAATTAATGCTTCAAACATAAGCAATAGGCATCATTTAGACAGAATGCAGCATCCTAGGGCCAACAGCCATAAAACCCACAGTTCTGTTCCACGTTATCCTGGAAAAGAATTTGAAGTCAAGTGCCATTTGCACACTTGCTTGGTTGCTTCTTTTTCCTCTCACTGTCAGCTTCTTATTCCAGAGAACTGCCCCAGTACTCAATTGACAAGATCAGAGAGAGTCTAGTTACACAGTTTAGCAACATAGCACTATTTTTTGCTAGTTCTATTATAAGAATTTGCATCTAAGCAACATGTAAATCTGTTTCACTAGTTTAAATTAATGATTAAAATAGTAAAGCCATTTTTAGTTTAACAGAGGACCATAAATGCTTTAACAGTATCTGCTACCATTTAGCATATTAATTCATTAATTCATTAACTCATTTCAAAGAAGGTTTCATCTCAAGTGTAATGGGACCACTGATTTCAGCAACATCATCCTAAGCTTTACGTAAAGTTTCCCTTAGTTTGTGATAGTTTGTTCTGACATTATTTAAACACCAGCTGCATAAGCCATGCAGCACTGATTGGTAATGTCTAGACACTGACACTAAGCAAAATGAAATCCTTACCCTCTCTAGGAGGCTCATTTCCTGGAACTCTGGGCTCGTGTTGGCTAACCGTTGCAGAGTGTGTGTTAGGTCGTACGTTGTTGAGAAGTAAAATCCATCCACGCTCAAGACATGACTAAGCATTGATAAAAATACTTTATTGTCCTGCAACTGTTGAGAGGAGGAAAAAAAAAGGACAGAAGGGCTCTCATTTATTACCGTCAAACTATCTTATTCTTAAGCTACCACTACTTTTTGAAGTGATGAGATGAACTTTGCCAGTGCTCTAGCAACACATGACATCATCCAGAGATTACCACATAAGAAGGAAACCATGAGATTGCAATTTTGATACCAGTTCACTGGAAACTTACAGCTAGCACACTGCAACCAAATTCTGCAAGAACAGTGGAGAATGGAGAACAGTATTCCTGTGAAGTAAATAGCTACTGATATTAAACTAATATTAGTGACTTCCAAGCAAAAAGGAATCCCTTAGTTTCCCTGAAAACCATTCAGTCAAAAAAACTGAGACAAGATGGCAATGCAAAAGAAAGTATATAACTTACTGTCATGATTACCCCAATAACTAATCTGTATTCTGGTTCAAGTTTTGATTAACCTCATTCCTTTCCTGAAAGGGCATCAGATTCCCTTTCAGCTCCATTGGTTAGACACCCTTATCTATTCTTTATCAACCCACAACATATATGTTTTAAACAATCTTCATCCTTTCCTTCCCTCTCAAAAAAAAGAAAAATAAATTCTTCCCTGATGGGTAATTATGTAATCGAACAATTCCATAAATTAATCAAGACAGATAATTAGATGACAGTAAGGCAGCTTATTGTAGGGGCTATGAGAATAGTAAAGCTGTGAGAAAGGCGTAATGAGAAGAGTGTTGTGATTTTGTGGATTGGCTCAGGGAGGCCTGCTTTGTAATAGCCTGCATTTGTGCAATCTATTACAAAGCAGCACTAAAACACCTCTGCAGTATGCCAAGCAAGCAAAGCCTTCATGAAGGTCCTCAGAGTAGAAAAGATGATACAGGATTTAGGAACAAGAACAAAGCTGCAGCAAGACACTCCACCTCATCCTCCTATACTGTACTATCTTAAAAGGGGGAAAACGCACAATACACAGATCAAACTCTGGGGGTGATATTTTAAGTTGCACAATGTGAGTTTGTTATCTTGAATGACATAACTTTATATACATCTATACCCAAATATTACATCAATTATAGTAGCCTGAACAAATCAGAGAAAAAAGTATAGTTCAAAGGGCTTCTTAAAAAAGTTTTCAGTTTCATCAAATTAGGTCCTGTGGTAATGGACATTAACAGAAGATAACATTCCCCCACACTCCCCTAATCAGTCCACCTACCTGAATATCAGTTAAGTGCAGCATGGTCTTTTTGTAGGAGAGGATGTCAAAGTCTGTTGCTTTCCAGATTGCATGACTGAAAATCTCACCTACTTTTTTCTTTTTTGTTATTACAATAAGATACGTGCCTGTAAATCAGAAAGAGCAAAGTTAAAAAAAGATGCATATATTAAGAAAAGCAGCCTATAACCACAC
>NW_008825495.1:1544789-1557414 GCF_000699105.1 Pygoscelis adeliae | reverse complement strand
TTTCTTCAAGTTACACCAAGGACTTCATATTCTTAACAGTAAGGGGCTGGAACAGAAACAAAACGCTCTTGCTAAGCTACCCACTTCTCTATGCTCACAGATCTTGAGCTACTCATTAATTTTAAGGAATTAAGAAAAAGGACAAGATAAAGTGTCAGCTACTCTTACTTCAGACCAGAGACAGTCTGAAGTAGGCTTGCAAATGCAGAAAGAGGCATGGTCTTGAATGCGGTTTGGAAAGCACAGAGCAAGTCAGAAATACACGAAAGGAAGCATGCTTTAGAATCCAAAAAGCCTATTCATCTTATGCTGAAAAAAACATTTATCCTAATAGGTTGAAAATGGAGGAAAGAGAAGGGGGTGTCTCTTAATAATTTAAGTCATGAAGTTTGCTGTTTTCCTGGTTGCATAAGTAACAAAGCAAAAACACATAATCGTGACAGTTCACTCAGAGCAATTAATTTACACTTGCAGGTAAACACAACGTAGCCTTATTTCCAAACCTATCAGATTTCAGTGCCATCTTGTTTTTGAAGAAAAAGGTTACTTTATTAAATCAGACATTGATGGATAAAAATGTTTCATCATCCACACGTTATAACTATTAAATGCTTACAACTTCAATAGAGCAAAACAATGTGCAGGCCATACAGAAGTACAGAACCACAAATCTAGACTTTTTTACTAAAGCATTGAAAGAATTCTAAATGTCAAAGCAGAAACAGTTCGTGTTGTGCGCAGTAAGTTTACTCATTATTTGTATTTACTACTATACCTACATATACACCACGTTTTATGGACAGGTGAATTATTATATAAGGTCTATCTAGTTAGTCAAAGAACAGGTACCACCCCCACTTTTTAACCTCTGCAGCTCTAGTGTTATACCTTTCATTTGGGTGGAATTCAAGCACTTAAGAATGCTCTAGCATGTTTGCATCTCAAGTTATAAGTATTGCTTTTGGTTGGTACGTCAGAAGCATCCAGATACCTTACAAAAACAGTACGTTACATCCACAACTATGCCACAAAGATGCTACACAAATAGATACATTTAATCTGACATGAATTTTCAATATTGTCTTTTCCTATTTGGGTATGTAATGTTCTGTTTAGATTTCAGAGCTTCAGATATTACTTCCACAATTTTTTTCCCCTCTAATACTGTAACAGGCAAAGACTTTTTATGCTTGTTAAAGACACTGCATTGCTACATATGGAGCCAGTTTTACAGTTAACAGTGAACTGCTTAACAACACTTAGCTAAACGTTTACTTTAACTGATACTATCTTTAGTTTGACAGCTGTATACTAACAATCAGTGCACAGCTTGGGGGGGGGGGTGGAACCAAGCAATTAAAAGAAGTTACATACTTCTGTATTTTATATAATATTCAGTTAGATGAATGGAAGTCATTACCAAGCCTGTAAGTTGTGAGAATTCCCCTCTGGGGCAGTTCAGTTTTAACAGTCAGGGCTTGTCAAGTACCTAAGGCACAGGTGTCCATTACATTGCTCTTACTCTGCAAGATCCACAATTCTTTAGAATATGAGCACATAAAGTTCAGTAGTTTAAGACCCTGTCAGAAGTTACTGCATTTAACTGATACTTTGCTTCAGTTGAGAATATTGCAATGAGTGAACTTAAATCCTTTCTATGTATGGAGACTTATTCAGTACGCATGCTTATTACATCATTTTTCAGACTACTCAAAATCTAATAAAGTCTACCCACAAAAGATCTTTTGAATAGCAACACTTACCTTCCTGGAAGCTTAGACTTTATGCATCACATTTGTGGCAGTGACTGTTTAGATCTGAACATCACTGAGATACTTGGAAAAAGCAGACAACTTATTCTTACCTTATCCTACAACTCCCTAAAATTTAGAATTGTTCCAGTCTGTCCTTTTTCTTTTAATGTTGAATTTTCTTGGTATTTGTAGGATAGCTGGAACACAATCATTACATAAACAGCTGCATCTGCTAGTCTATCACCCTGTCACTCTCAGTTGTGTACCAAGATTATTGATTTAAAGTCAAACTTTACAACCCAATATTTGTTGCATCAAATCCTGCAGCTAAGATTAAAACAGTTATGAAGAGTAAGTAGATTAAGTTCTTTGCATGCATTTGAAATGCATTCCTTAAAACTCAACAAGCTGTCAGTGGGTTAACTTTTAGAGCAGCTACAGGTTTAAGAGGTACATGAACGTTCATGATAAACTATATTTTGATACTCCATCCTCTAGCAGCCACAAGGAAAGCCCATCATACTGATGAAAGTGTAACCTCAGATACTTGCAAATACTATTTTTTGTCTTTAAAGCTTCTTTAGCAATATATTTTGCCTAAGTATTTTTAAAGAGCGCAGTTCTCTTTTCCTTACCTGCCACCAATCGGATTGTTCCCAAAATACCATAAATAGGCCTTGTAACAGCTGAAGGAGGAACATCTTTCTTAACTGAAAAGCAGAAGAAAAAAAGGCAGAATTTCAGACTGCTTCTTTCTAATTATATCAGAAAACTATTAAAGTAGGTTTGTTAAAGTTTCTTGGTCAAATCTCAAGTTTTGCTAGAGTCTTAAGTATAAGAAGCAATGCATCAGAATTTCAAAGCCTGATGCAGGGTAGGGCGGAAGGATGTGGAAGTATTCTAACGCAATTTCTCGTGTTGTTTAATCAAAATAGTAAATGAGCTTGAATTTATTAAATTGAATTACATGACAGCATAGCAAGTAGACCCCTCAATAATGTATTGTCCTGCCAGCTTCCAGGAACTTTTTTGTTTTGAAGCCATCAAGACAGCAAGGACAAACAAACGAGAAATGCTTGTGCCTCCCACTTTTGACTGCTTCTTCTGAGCCTCAGCCTATTTCCACTTCAGAAGACCTAGTTTACTTTTTGGTCTATCTCTGCAAAACTACCAACAACAGCATAGATGTGGCAAGGGATACAGTATTTCAAACAACATACCAAGAGATCCAAAAGGTATCGAAATATCAATTAGAAGTCCTAGCATGTTAAACTTTCACCTATCCACATTTCTAGAACAGCAGAAGGGATATTAGAGAAGTTTTAAAAAAAAAACAACTCCAAACCACCCACACCAGAGTTAGGCATTTTCCCAGAGCTTGGAGAACAGAGAAAGATAGCACTTGATTTTTCCTTTGCTTTAAACACCTTGCAGGTTCATCTGATAAAACACCAGTAATGAGAACAGGCGAAGACTAATAAAAGACTTGGGACAGCTATCTTTACAGTTTTGAAGGAACAACTTTGAAGGAGAAACTGAAGTATTATACTACAACACCAAAATTATCAGTGGGATGAGCACACTGCTCTTACATGAGGTATACAAGAGACCTAATAAAAGGAAGAGAATGACTGCTTTTATATGAATATTACTGTAGCATTTCTGTCTGTTTAGAGATTAGTAATACCAGGTACAAACTCCTGAAGTATCAAAAGGGAAATCACCCATTACTTCATTTCATGTTGTCATTTAATGCAAATTCTTTGATTGTTTTTATGCATTAGTTTCACATTCTTAAAAAAATCAAACTAAAGTTTTGAAGACCTCAGCATCAGTATGCTTAAGACTACTTGCACTGACATTTCAATCCAGATTTGCAGCATAACTAAGTTTACAGTGAGGGTCTTTTACTGTTCTTGTTTCTAGAGACTTTATGAAAATTCAGGTTTCAGTATTAAGTGAAAGACAGCACTGAGACAATTTGACAAAAGCTGCAGAAGCCCAACGTTCAACCCATCCTAGATTTAATCTTGGACTTGTAGCACCAATCCCAACTAGCTTAGATGAGTCAGTTTTTACTGTTGTCATGCACAGTCTTACCAAAACCAGGCAAGCACTATCACCCTGGTTAACCGCAGCATCAGTCCCACAGCAAGAAGGCATTTCAAAGTTCTTCGCAGGACAGAATACAAAGCACTATTTTAAAACAGTAACTAAAGATAAAAACAATTCTTCCAGTACCAATTTAAGGTTCTGAAGATCTTCTGGGAGTGCCTAGAGCAAAAATAATAGACGAAAGAGGCCTATATTGAGAAATACTGGTGAGGAGAATACCTGTAAGAGTGACTTCCGTAGAGACTCTATCAATAGCAAGCACATCATCCGCTCCATCATCACAAGCTTCCACATAGAATTTCTCTGGTGTTATATGCCTTTAACAGAATAGATAGGAAAAAGGAATTTGTTTAGCAACGCTTACTTTGGGTTTGTTTCTTTACATTTAAGCACTTCACCAGCTGAAGATAGAGCAATCTTAAACCTTATTTCAGCTGCAAAACTGAAATTCTCACCGGATTACTTCCCAACAGCCACCGATGTTGACAGTGCATAAAAAGCAAATCAAACTAATCAGTTACTGCAAAATACATGGCTTGTTCAATAATCTCAATTCTTATTTAATACTGAAAGTTAAAGACATGAAAGTGAATTTGTGTACATAGTGGTCCACTTTATAATTCATGTAAACTGGAACTATGTCACTTAGAAGTCTGATAAGCCAAAACCAAACTTCAAAAGTTTTTTAATGAAACACTTCCTAATACATCAGAAACTAAAGCACCACATCCCTGATGCAAGTCTAGTAAACAAAAATAATGTCCAAAATTATAAAAACACCTGTTTCACATTAGAGTGTTCCAAGTATTGTAAGAATCCACTGGAAACAACACAGGAAAGAAAACAGAAGAGTTAAAGTCACACACTAGTTTATTGAAGCAGGTGCCTCAACACTACCATTCCCCAGATTTGTTAGCCAGGTCTATGTGACACACATGGGGTAACCTGTATCCTCACCATCAGACACATTAGACACTGACATCCTGTTCAGACTTCATACCTATCTTTCCTTTAGATAAACTGTATGCAGTACAACACTAGCCATAAAATTAAAATTTTCAGAAACATTCCTTAAAAATACACCTGTTGAGATACTTGCAAGAAGCCAGACATGTTATACTGTGCAACACCACAAGAGTTATGCAGAAATTACTTGTAGCTGTACATAGGAAATGCTAAACAACCAACCAACCCCAAACACTCCTGAACTAGTGTTCTTAACTCTCATAATGATTTTTCTTAGTTTAAGGCTTTACAAGACTAGGGGTCAGAGTTTTAAACATCTTGTTCTGGAAACTTCTTCTACAGGATAGATATTTCTAGGCTCCTTCTCCCTAAATAGATCTTGCATTTCTTCACATCTTTTGTATTTTTTTTAATCCTTCAGAAAGGTGAATTAGAATCCTAATTTAGATCAGAAGAGCCCTTTGAAAGAGTCTAGACGACCTCTCTTGACATGCCTAACAATCCACCTTCCACTCACTAAAAGCAGGGCCAACTTCAAAGTTTAGCCAACTTCAAAGTTAAAACCTATTTCTTAGGGTGTGTTTTGACTCTCCCCAAGGATGGTGATTCTGGAACCTCTCTGAGCAATTACAGGAAAGCCAGAGAAGACCAAATGCTTAACTGAACTGAAAAAAACCCACCCAAAAACTTAACTATTGATTGCTTTACCGTTTGTTGTGTTAACTGTTCATCAGGTAATTTAACCTCTTTAAAGGAAAATTAGTCTATGCGTCCTAAAATGGGAAACACATCAACAGTATTCCCCTTGTAAGTCATCCTTCTTAATCTTTCATGTACACATATGAAATGCTTTATCTTTGAAACTAAAAACATCAGAGTAAGAAATACAAACATGCAGTTCGTTGAACACTGAAGCCTTAAAACCCCTACTTTGCTTTCATTACTTCTGTTTTTGATGAAGTGCACATGTGCACCTCTGGCTCTTTACAGGGGTTTCATAGGAATAATGGAAGCTGTTTTTATGGTGAAGAGCAAACAAGCTTACACAGACAGAACGGGCAAGACAAGCTTAAGGACATTTATAAACCTTCCATTTGTTAGAGAATTTAAAAAGAAATGAGGATATACTATTTAAGGTGCAGTCAGAAACCCATTGCTAGTTGGCAGGAAACGGTAGTAGACATTTTTTCCACAAGAAAAAGCTGCAGCTACTTAACTTCCATTGGTTTAGTTGAATAAAAAAGTTAGCTTTTTCTGGGAGGTCAGTTGACACTGAAGATTCCAGCTAAAAAAACTGGGGAAAAGACACTGCAAAGTTTAATACTGGACCTGCTATGCCTTTAACACAGATGCTTATGCACTCTTACTCATGTGACTTGACTATCTTAAGCAAAATAAGTTGGAAAAAAATCTTTTAACATAGCAGGTTGTAAAATAGCGTCCAAACAAAGCAGTGAGAATGAGAGTTTCAGTCTTTGAATACTCTGTATAAAGAACACAGCATAGACAAGACACCTATACTCACCATACAGAGCACAACTAGGCATTTCCATCCATGATCCGTATTTTTAAAAGCTGCTCTTTTCATTATAAAGTGCAACATGGGCATAACTGTATTATAGTCTCAGCACTGAGATTCACTTGCATATTAGTTAAAGCCTGTTTTCAAAGAACTGAGAAAAAGCTTACAGGTGTAGAATATTTGTCAAATAAACAAATTTTCTATTTACTACACTCAAGAATAATAATTTCTCCCTGAAGAACATGAAGTCTTTTACCGTCATCATCCACGAGTTAAGAAAAATGAGAGAATTAAGGCTGCCAGTGCAAATTATGCCTGACCTCTCAGTATGTGTCATATGCCCTGCTTCGCTAGACCAGCTCCCAGCATTTCTCTCTCTCTCAAATCCTAGCCCATATTTTGTCTCCTGCCACTACTATTGCCCTTTTAACAGGTTTTTTTTTTTATCACCTTTATCTCCTCTTACACAATGCCTGTACATTTCTATCTTTGCTTAAACTATGTTTTACCCTCAACACACACAGAAAAGAAAACTTTGCAATCAAAATCCTCCTTCTTAGGGTCCTCTCCAAGACCAGATTTGGTGACAAAAGTGTTGTGGAGAACACAAGACAAGCGATCCCTGTTTTCAGTTCAATGGACCAAACCCGCTCTAGGCTTCGGCAGCTTGCAGCACACTGGAACCATCTTAGCATCGACTATTTTGGAGTTTTGGGTGTTTTTGTTTTGGAGGTCTTTGGGGGAGGGGGGCAGGAGGAAATTAGGTTGCCAGTGTATGAAGTTGAGACAACTTGAACTAATACTTCTCTGTTGGGATCACCATTAAAAACTGCCTAAAATACAACTGCATAACACAAACTGAAAAGCCCAATGCCCTGCAAAATGTTAAATCCTTTCTTCAGAAGAAGTGGGAGAATTAGTGCTCTTTGAAGTTTTTAACAGAAAGATGACTCACTCAGTCCTGGCTTCATTTGTGTAAATAGTGGAAAGTTTTCTAAAATAAATATAGTTGAAGAGGCCAAGACTCAAAGAGGTTTCAGCCCAAATGCCGATTTACAAACTTACCAATTACCAGAACTTGGCTAGTAGGCTCATTCTCATTTAGATGACCTTTTCAATCGTAAGATTGCTATAACTAAGTTGATTGCCTCCTACTTCTCTTCCAGGAAGGAAGCTGATGAACATTGCATGCAAAAATGGTGTTTTTCCATAGACTCTGCTCAGTACCAAGTCTGTAGTTCTATCACAAGCTTAGAGAAACAACACACATGCTTATTTTACTGATCTGAGAAGAAGATATTAAAATGCTGAAAGAAGGACCATTCACAATGATTAGGAATCTGCAGACAGATTAATTCTGTTTCTTTAATGAAGTAAGGAACAGATGAAAGTCCAAGTGCTAGTATTATAACAAAAATAATAAAGAAATCAGTATTTTCTAGAAACCTATAATCTCTGTAGTTACTTTTAAAATTAGTTTTTCATATACCAGGCTATACTCTGCTTTTGTATAGCCTTCGTATTTGACACTGGAGCCTGCCTTCTCCTTGGCTACGTTGTCACTGCTGCCTATAACCATCCAAAACATCAAGAACTCTTAACAGCAATATCTTGCTTCCATTACAGCACATAAAACCTTCACAAAATCTGAGTTACTCTCAAATACTTTTTTTTTTTTAAACCTGACCACCATTATCATGGACTATTTCTCAGTGTTGCTAAAGAACAAAGGGTATATGCTTATACCATGTATACCTGTGGTATATGGTATATATGGTATATGCTTATACCATATAAGAATGGAAATAGTTTACATTGATAGTATAACTCATGCTACTCAAGAAAAGGAAGGTATTGAAGCACTGCAACCACCAATTTCAAGTATTACTGAAGATGACTTGAATTTCATTTTGAAAATCTTTTCCAAATGAACCTGTGGATTGCTGCCAAGAGATAAAGCAACTCATTCAATAGTTTTCATCCCTACAATTCAAAGTTGAGAAAAAAGTATCTGCAAGTGATTTAAAAGATGACCTGGAAGGAAAACACAGCACAGTTACACATCAGGCCTCAGTTTGAGTTTGGTTGTTTTTTAAATAAAAGGCACTTTTTCATTATTTCAGCTCATGTTGCTGAAGAAGCAGTCAAAAGGAGAACCTACATAAAAAGGGTGCGCAGAGGCTGCAATTAGAAAACGCTTTCAACTATCTTGCCTTTAAGCAGCAAAAAGAAAATTCAGTAAAACTCTCACTAAAAATTAAGCCTTCTGATTTTCTAGTTTCTTCAGCTCAGGCACTACCACTCTTGTGAAATCATTCTAGTCATTGACATAAGTCAGTACCCCTAGTAGCATAGTAAAACAAGAGAAAACTACATGGCTCTACTGAGGTTAGTCCCCATACTCTCCAAAGCTGGGCTAAGTACTGTGTTGCAGTGTAAATTTTTAGATGCAAGAGAGATATTTTTTAATGCCCAGACAAGAGACTGTTCCACATGGGCCTGAGAAGAGGAAAAAAGGACAAGAGTACCTATGACCAGTTAGAGTCTGAATGAGTTAACTCAGTATCTCTCATTTCTGTAGTTATTTCAGTAGCATCCAAGTCATGCTTTGAATAAAAGATGTTTTCCACATTTATAGTGAGTGTCTGAACAAGGTCAGTGTTATGTCAAGAGTGGTTTTCCTCCAAAACTTTCTGAAAGTTCCTACAAAAGCAAAGATACTTTGAAATTACCTTAAAGCAGGAAGTTTCACAGGTTTTGTGTTTTTTCTTGTTAGCTACTTATATTACAAAAGATTCTCTATTCTTCTTAATTCAATTCAGGTTTACTGTATTCCTATGCTTCATGAGAAATTAACAGAGGAAGAAATCCTACCTCAAAACCCTTGAGCTGCATCTCAGGATCTTCTAAGAAAAAACATCTTCTGTTGTTTTAACTGACCGCTTTCATGGATCTCTTTTTAAAGACATTGCCTTCTCTTTTTAAGCCATTAATCAAAACAAGAGTTGTCCCATTTAATAATCCAAGGCAAAAGGCTGCCTTACAAAAGTGTTGATTCCCAACATAGAAACATAAAAGAAAAAACAGAAATATTGTTTGCTTATACCATATATAAAGTCAGCTTAATTTACACTTAAGTGAGATAGATTTTTAGTTTGTATACTTGTGAAGTTTCACTTCATTAGTTATATTATAAAGTAGCGTTGTACATCATGAAGATGATGCAGTTGCATCCCACATTTTAATTAGGCAGATCTTACAGACAAGATTATTCCTGCGTTCAGATACAGCATGAAAGACAACCCATCATGCTCTAATGGCAACTAAAGATAGTACTTCACTCAATATCACTTAAGCCTTCTAGCCAAACCCTTACTTCAGTAATTGATTATTTCACCATAAATACTTAACAATGCTCTAATGCAGGAAACTCTTTGATGTCAGCCTCTAAATACTGTAATAAAGCAAGCCAAAAGCACATCCTGTACTGCGCAGCAATGCATTTGCTGTACTCAAGATACCAAAGTGGTCTGCAGTGAGATATAGGAAAGACATTAGCATACGCACAGAGTCCCAACAGTGTGTTAAGTAACAGTGCTAACACGCTGATGGTTTCAACACTCCAGAGATTCCAGATTTTCTAGGTGAGCAGGTGTGCTAATTATACATCTACAATAAATATTACTCCTCACGCAGAAACAGCTCAAGGAACTGGAACATCTCCCATGGAGCAGTAGTTGTTGCAGGGAGAAAAAAGGGAATATAATCCCAGGATTAAAAAACACACTAATGGAAATACCATTTAAAAACAAAAAAAGGTACGTATTAACAGCACAGCTTCATAATAACTATTTCCAGTTAAGTTTCACTTATGCAGTAAATTATTTGTCATCTTGAGTTAATGCCCTCCTCAACCAACATCCCTAAGCTTCACCATGACAGCCACTTAGATTGAGCAGAAAAAAGGATGTATAGCTGGTCTTTCTAGAAGTATTATCCAAACTCTGAAAACTCAGTTTAGAAAACAAGCAAAAAAAAAACCCAACAAAAGACAAGATGCACCAAATACAGACAGGCAGAAGGCACTGTGTTCAAGTGCAGTAGCTACTAATGACCGACCAGTACATTCACAAAGCATGTAGGCATAACTGTGGGCAGGAGGAGTTAAATTTGAAACACAGCTAGTGTCAGAGACCCACAGGATACTGAGAAGGCTATCAGCAAGATAAGTCTTCACCCAAGCACGGAAAAAAAAAAGTTATTTTAAGTGAGCCAAGAGAACAGCCAGGATTCTCTCTATTCTGCAGACAGCTTTACCAACCAGTTTTTATTGATTAATTGGACTGGTAGCTTTACTACCATCCACTAGCTTACTACCTGCAATAGCTGTTTGAATTTTACAATTTATTCCTGAGGCTACAAGAGGAAATTAAATAAGTACAGCAGTGACATAGATGACAATTATGGATAGCAGTCTTCAGGTTAATAATTTTCCCCAATAACTGTTGGTGTAACTCAAATAGTTCCAATGATAGCACAGACACTAGACATCAGCATTTTTACCGGTATCATCTGAACTTGACTGATGACACTGGTCAAGGCACACAGGGTTTGAATCACCACTTTTGATAACATGAGAAACACAAAAGGCTTGCATTTAGAGCTAGAACCTGCAATTGGATGTACAGAATGGGACCCCGCAGAGCGCTACAGTCAGTGAAGCTCCATACAGGGCCACCAGACTACCCAGAAGATGTATAGCTGCAAAATCCGACCTTTTCATAGTGAGAATGAGAAGTCAGTTAAAAAAAATGTGACTGTTACCACTAAATCCCCAAATTCAAGTCCAGCCTGGATTTCTCAGAAGAACATTCTCCTCTGACCTTGCCAATCTAGTAAGTTTGGCTCATCACCCAAGTTATGGCCCTGTATCTTAAAATGCTTGGTAGAAAGCCTGCAGGCATTACTGCAACTGGGTGTAATGAAAGCCTAGTTTTCAGAACAGAAAACAATTCTGTTTTCAAGTTTATGAAAAAATTCATGTTAAACTACATTTGACACAGCCTTGTTCTAAAAAGATCAAAACTTACTTTTAGTTAAGATTGAACTTTAAATGAGAGAATTCTTTACTAGCCTGTATCCAGAAAAGTGCTTTTACTTAAAAAAATTCTCAGTCAAAAGGACTGTGCACTACAAGCTATATAACTGCTACTCATACAACTCACCTTTTCTCCTCTGCAGGCAAAAAAGATGACAAGTTCAGCTTAAAGAAAGACAAACATCGTTTAGGTGACAAGAGAAAAAAAAAGCTGTCTGTCAAATACGCAAGTCTTTCAGCCATCACTGATGATCCTACTCTTCAGTAATACTCAATTATCTCCAGTGTCTGTGTACCCTTACACAGCTACCTAATCAAAATAAGGAAAGAAGCCCAGTGATTTTTAAACACATAACAGCATTATGACAAACTGTTTGTACAGATCTCTAAGAAAGATCCAAGTATGTTTGCTCTGAATCCAAAAGATGACTATCAAATTAAATTTAACACAGCATTAAGTACAGTTAAATCAGACTCAAAAATCACTTTCAGATACTGCTGCCTGAAAATGGCATCAGTAACTCAATTATGGAGTTTCAAGCTAATATTTAGAGGTCAAAAGCCTAGGAACGCCTTTAGGACACACAAGGACATTTCACTGTTGGTTTCAGACAGCCATGAAGAGTCTCATGCTCAGAGTAATTTTTTCAGGAGTTTCAACCGGCCAGTGTGAGGGCTTATAATGGAAACGCCTCTTCAGTTTTAACTTTGTATTGCTTTGGTTATGCAACTTCTTTTGCTGTATAAAGGCAGCAAGCAAGCATCTGGCACATGCAAGTTCAAAGGGCTACATTCTCCCCTAAAACCTTTGTTTTAGTGAAAAAAATTACACCAGGAGGTTAGAAGAATTTATTTGAAAAGTCACAGTTGGCACTACACAGGAGAGTCCCAGAAGTTCAAAGTCATCAACTGGCATCAAAACCATACCACAAAACACCTGTGCCACAAAGGACTGATGGGTACGTACACTTTAACGAGCCTTCTGCTGGCAAGTAACACCGCATACACAGAGCTTTACCTTAGCATCACTACTCGAGTTTCTACAAAAGTCACCTAAAAAGCAGAAGACAGTCTAGGTTCCGCCGCTCCGTGCGCCACCTCCTCTTTACAGACCAGGAGTTACTCCAACATGCCCGCGGCAGAGCGGCCGCTCTCCCAGCAGCGCGACTC
>NW_008825495.1:1541497-1543656 GCF_000699105.1 Pygoscelis adeliae | reverse complement strand
TTTTTTCCTCCTCGCCCTCTCTCTCTCTTTTTCCCTCCTGTCCTCCAGCCCCAGCGTGCTCCCTGCACCCGCTCCGCTCCTAGGCAGTCCCCCCATTCCTGAACAGACCCACCACGGCCGCCCTCATGCCCCCAACGTGGGGGTCCACCAGGTGCAGGGGCCTCCAAAGCACCCCAGGGTGGGGCGGCGGCGCAGGGGCCCGTTGCCTTCTGCATGGCCCTCGGCAGGCCCCCCCCCCAGGCACCACCTGTGGGATGGCTGCTGCAGGGGAGGCCGGTGCCTACCTGGGGGGGAGCCCAGGTCTGGGGGTTCAGCACAGAGCAGGCCTGGGGCACGTGCTGGCCAATTCCCCACTGGATCCAGCCCTCTGGGTATCATCCCCCGGTTTTGGGCAGCTTCTCGCCTCAAGGAGGGGGAACCCTAAAGTATAATTATAATTACAGGTAATCCTATTTATTAGCTTCATTTTAGCTGGTAGCTCCATGCTGCTGTGGTGCTGCTCAGCCAGCAGTACTTAAGCATCCCGTCTTGAGACATGAGGCGTCATGGTCACTGATTGCAGTGAAGCTTATGGGGGCACCACATGGCCGCCTGCCTCTCAGAACCACGCAAACTCTCCCCAAAACCCTCCCCACCAATGCTGCAAAGGAGACCCCTGTGCTGGGACTGGAGCCTGCTCCCACCCGTAGCACATCCCTCCCCAGCTCCTCACCTGGGGACCAGGGTCTCCCCGGAAGGACACTGGAGCAGGACGGCCTCAGACAGGGCCGCAGCAAATCCCAGCTGCCTGCAAAGGGCTGGAAATCCCCAGTGAACCCCACTAAGAAGGTTTCCCCCTGCCAGTCCCTGCTTCACCTATTGAGGCAGGAGGAGAGAAGGAAGGCAGAAGCTGGGAAACCATCATTTCACAGCATAACTCCCTCCCCGTGGACTCCGAGCAATGACAATCATTGCAATTTTAGGAAAGACTTGACGCTGAGCACTGCTTTACAGTATTGTCTTTAATCACTGAAATCACAACAGACCAGCGGCTTTGCCCCCGCTGCCAGCCCTCATTCTTTATAAATATTTAACAGCACAGAAGAAAAGAGGGCTGTGTTCACAGGTGGCTAAGGTTAGTTACACCAGCACAAATCCTAAAATACTCTCTCCTGGAGTTGAGCTTTGAAGGATACATAAACAAAATAATTAGTACCGTTCAGTATCATTAGCCAGGCCCTGGATTTGCTTTCCAGATACAGCCTGCATGTGTGCACCTGGGTCCCCATCTGGCCGTTCACCGCAGACCTGCTGCGCGGGGACGAGGGTCGGTGCCAGCAGGGCTGGGAACTGCAGCCCGGTCATCCCTGCACTGGGGCCGCAGGGCATCCCTGTCATCTGCCTTCAGGGGCTCTACACCATGTATTTTCACATGGGGACATTTTCTTCCCGTCTCTCATCTTGTCTTAGCGGGCTACTGATGCATATTGCCACGCGAGCTTCTGGCTGCCCTGGAAGAAAGCAGGGTGAGGATTTTTATTGCTCAGAAAAGCTTAATTTTGCTTCTCCTTAGGATGGGTGAGCAGCTCAGGGCTCTGTCTGGGCTGACAGCAGGAAGACACCTGCCCGATTGGCTCTGGTAAGTACACCTAGTGCCACTGCAGCCACCGAGTGGCATGACGCAGAAACGGAAAAGAAAAATGAACGCACAAATGCAGTGCGATGAGAGAGGCAAATCCCCTCCCAGCTTCTCCCAGTGACGCAGGCACGCGGCGTCAGAGGATGGGGGAAAAGGGACGTGTATCTGGCCGTAGCCCTTCCCTGCCCGCAGGTACTAACTCCAGAGATGTTTCTCCAGCAGTAAACCTGGGTCAACTTGTCCTTACATTCATGCACAGAAGGTTGCTCAAAATGCATCTACAAACACTTGGCGTGGGCACAGGGGCGTGAAAGGCAGGTCTCTCGCAAGCAGCACGTGCCGCATGTCCATGTGCACAGACACGACAGCGCACATGACCCCAAAAGCGGACACAGAGCACACAGCCAAGGCCAACATGGGAGAACCACAGTCCAGACCAGCATACACAGGTGCGCTTCCCCTCAAAACTCCCTCTAATAAATATCCAGGGATACAACAAACAAAAGCAAATCCCCTCCGTGCCACCTTCTCCCCTGCTCTC
>NW_008825495.1:1527687-1541360 GCF_000699105.1 Pygoscelis adeliae | reverse complement strand
CCCTACAGCTGCTGTATTTTTTCTGTCACATCCTCCTTTCCCCATGCATCCCCACTGCGTCAGTAATTATTTTTGTTTATTGAACAAAAAAGGTGGCAGTCCATTTCAGCGATCTTTTCGAGGCAACTTTTACACTGCCGCAGATTCATCCCCAGGTATGTCTTGTCTGTAATAAAATCACTCTGCCCTTGATCCACCACTGACCTACGCACACACATTGATTTTCATGTGCGCAGCCTTACTGGTTTCAGTGGGATTGCCTGCCTGTGCACTTCAAGATCAATGCAGATAGAGTCCTTCATGTGATTTTCTTAGCAACAGCAGCAGAGTACAAAGCTGCCGCTGCATCGACCAGCAGCAGGCTGATACTCAGGTAATTTGGAGGATTAGGTCAAAGTGTTCAAGTAAGGATGGGGAGTGTGTGTCCAGTTTCCGTTAAGCAAGGACCCAGTTTTGCTGTTGCTTAAATAATAAAGTGGTAAAATTTCCAGGGAAATACAGAGTACAAAATCAGGGCTAAATTAATGAGTAAGAGTGCGCCTGTGATCCTCCCCAGGGCTGTGAACTCACAGGAGGAAGAGGAGGTCACAGCAGTACTTACGAACAGATCCAAATACTGAAATTCAGGGATGCCAAATATTTGCCCAGTGCTAAAAATCAGCACAAGGAGAAAGCACAGGAAGATATTTACTTTCCTCTCTCAGCAGCTAGAGATACCCCTTCCTTTCGAACAGCCAGCCAGACCTGTACCAGCTCCTAAGAGCCCAGTTTCCCCCTTTCACATCTGCCATAGCACACCTGATGCTGATGAGACTCCACCATTTCCAGACCAAGGAGCTATTCACTTTGCAGTAAAAAGATCTACAAAAAAATGATTTAAACCCTGAAAAACTGTGAAAACATTCTAAAAGCCCCCAAATGAAACTCAGAAACTGAAGAGCCACAGACCTCATCAAACGCTCCTCACCAGGGTGTTTGAAAATGCTGTTCCCTGCATTTAACATCAGGGCAGTTTCCTAAATCACTTTGATCACAGGTGTTTCTTACACTTTAAATGACACAAAAATGTCTGCTGCTTCTATAGCTGGGGCTTTTCCCCTGGCTTTTATGCAAAAATCCCTATTTAAATGAGTTTCTGTATTCTAAACAATTGAAATTTAACAGCATGATCTGAAAGAAAATATCTATTAAGCTCTGGCTCCTGAAAGCAAGTTTCAGGGAATTCACTTAACAACTACTTGCATGCGAGTTACTCATTACCAGCACAATGGGACTTCCAAGGGTCCCTTACCCTAAAACCAGTCAGAAGAGCATGCTGGGGGAGAAATTAAGACTAACTTTTCATGGCACTTTTCAGCATCTTAATAAATAAAAAGACAACAAGGTTCATGTGAACAGCAAAACCCAATGCATATCAGCCAGGTGACAGGCAGAATTTAACCCGTTTTCACAAATTCTTCTGCAGAGCACGCAAAAGCCTCACATCTCCAGCTCCAGTTACTTGCCTGCCCGTTTTTGCCTTTGGGGGAGCTGCCTGAAGGCAGGCAGTGAGGGCTTGCAGCTCCACAGATGCCTGGTGGGGGGTCCGGAGGAGGAGAAGCCTCCTCTGTGCACGATGTCCCTGCCTCCCCACCAGACCCACCATCAGGCAGCTGCAGAGCTGGGGACAAGCTGGGGACAATCAACACGGACTCAGACACCCACAGCCTAGGAGAAAAGGCAGGAATAATAAGGAGCTTAAATGAATTCAAACTCCCAAAGATAAAAGCGGTGCAAGTTAGCACACGTCGGGGAGCAGGGCAACACAGCAGACACTTTAGCTTCAGAACCACCAACTCACACGGTCCATTTTCAATTGCTTCACATTGTTGTTTCTAGCTCTTCATAAATACAGGAAAGGAGAGCATTCGCACTTAATAATTTACACTGGACCTCAAAACTGAAAGTAGGGCAGCCTTCATTTCCCCAGCGCTGAGGGATACGGGATGGCTGACAGGAGTAACAAGACACCTTGTGGGAGCAGAGGCCAAACTTTCTGTTGATGCAAAGGAGGCTCCACAAACGGGCTGCTCGAGGCTTTTCATGAAGGAAAATTGTCCTTCTCCCCCTCCCCTTCTCGCCTGCTTATTTTGGGGTTGTTGGTAAGGCTGCAAGAGTGAGACAGTAGTTTAAACCGCAGCTTAAAAAGAAAATATCAGCCCCACTAGTGTTTTCAAATCTTCCCAAAACAAGGCCAGAAAATGTGCGTGAGGGGCTGCTCTAAAAATCAAGAGCTAGCAAAAGCATGAGCCATGTAGTAGCTGGCCTCTCAGAGACAGAACGACAGATCAGGGCTGGTGTTTCCAGCTCACTTCCAGAAGCCACTTTGATATCTCACGGTCTTCGCTGCCAGAAGAAGCTCAGAGAGGGGAACCGCCGGCCCAGAACTATCTGAATTATTTACCAGGGACACTCAGCTGGCGTTATTTCCCACTTCAGTCCCTTCAGACAGTCCTAAGATTATAGTCGCATCTTGAGATACCTCCCACCCACCCCCATGCCCAGCTGTGCTGCAGGACACAAGCTGACACGCTGCGCCAGGGTGAGAGCACTGCAGGATCTGCCCTGGGTGTTTCGTTGCCCCCAATCCATATTGCCTGGATACAGCACCAGTTATATTTTGTGTCGGTTCCCATCCCTTTGCTATCCAGCATTCGGAGGCCAAATTTAAGGCTCCAGGGAGCTCACATATTTGGGGTCAATTTTACCTCCTCTAAAATCACAGATAAAACTCTCCGCATTATATATGCCCCAGAGCCATGTATACTGCAGTGGGAAAGTCCCCCGCCTTGAGCTTTCGGCCACTCACTGAGGGCTTGCATGTCCCCGGGAGAAACGGCACCAGAGAGCCAAGCTACATGAAAGCTGGGGCTCTGGATGGTTTCCAGCGCGGCCCCGACCTCCAGCCACGTGCCGCTGTCCCCATCCTGAAGAGCAGCAGCAACAGGTGGAGGCGCTTGCAGCTGGATGGGGCAGAACGCTAGAGGGTCTGCCAGCCCAGTGAAACTCCACGCCAAAACCACCAAGCTCCTGAGGCTTGGGCAGTTTCAAACGTTCACACTTCAGCCAAGGCAAGCTGATACAGACGTGTAGGAGGGTGCTAACAAGCCACTGGTCTTCATCCGTTTCACAGCAGATGCTTGTGCCTCTGTTTAATACTTAGCGCAGCAACTTGCACCACTCAAAACAGAGGCCCGTGGTATTCATTAGCACAGGCAGAGACAGGCAGCTTGCTGCAGCCGGCACCTGTGCTGCTCCAGATGGGTACACGAGGCAGTCTGACTACATGGTGTGAAGTTCAAGCACCTATCTAGCTACATTCATGCTATGGGAAAAGAGGTTTGATTGAACCATAGTGGGTTCTTGGCACAGGCTCATGTCAGGAGTCCCAGTGCCACTGCTCAGCTAATTTATTGTAGTTTCCTCACTAAAAAGACCTTCAAGAATGTCATCCTGTCCTCTATCAATCAACTGACTTTACATCTTTAGCACGGATACATTAGGATTTAACTAGTTTTCCACACAGTACGTCGGAAAGGGTAGCTAAGATCCCTGATTGCATCTGAGACTTTAAATTAAAAGCTTTTTCTTAAACAAAAACTTTGTACCTGTACACAAGGGGCTGCACAGCTTTGGTACCTACAGAACATGCACTGCAGGCACATCTATCTTACATGTAACACACAGCAGGGGAGCAGATTTCTCTGACTATAAAGCAGGGGGGTTCAAAAAGAGAAATGATCTGCTTTTCTGCTTTCTCAGCAGAACAGAAAGCAAGGGCCAAACTCACTAACCCCTCGCTCAGATAAGCTGTTGTTATTCATGGGAGCAAATCTGTTTATACCAACATACTCATTTGAGTACAGGTTGTGGAGCTGGGCTCTAAATCCCTGTGTAACAAAGCCTCCATTACAAGCCTTCATAACCATCTCGAGTTTGTTCCCAGAGCTCTAAATAAGCACCATTATGAAATGGCTTTGTGCTGGGTGAACACCACGGCAAGGAGTGGCCAGGCTGGGGGCTGAGCTGTAGGGACAAGCTGAAAAACTCAGGCAAGTGTCTGTGTATGGAGAGCTTTTTTCCAAAGCACGCTCTGCAAGCAAGAACACGGCTGGATTTCCCCAGTGTCCACACTTTCAGCATGCCGACCTTTCCTTTCCAAATACAATCCGCTATTCAGTCTCTGACACAGCAGACTGGCCCCTGTGTATCATGCTGACACACAAGCCTGGGCCCCAAGTCACCGGGGTAGCTTAGCCTAGCTTGTTCCAGTTTTTTGTTCGCTTTGAAATGGGATGTTGGCCTCCACCTGCCAGCCAGCACGTCTGGTTTGTGCTTGGAGAGTTGGTGCTTTTACAGCCAGACGTGATACCTGAGTTCGGGGAATTAACTGGAAGGTCTGAGCACGCCATTTTGCACAGACCCCTTTCTTTACTTTTCCTAAAGAATTAATAAAAAGAGAGAGAGTGTTTAAAAACTGGTATTAATAGATTGATGTCCTTCAGGGAATCTGATGAAATGTGCTTGTCAGGAAACACTCAGTGGACTGATGGGATGTCTCCGGCAGGCAGGCAGGCAGGCAAGCCAGCCTCTGGCTTTTTAATTGGGCATGGCACGATCTGAGTTCATAGGCACGACAGCAAGTTGTGCTTTCACTGAAGAATCTTCTGAAATGAGCGAAGAGGAATCTCCAGAGAGCAGAAAAAGGCACGTAAAAGTAAACCGATCAGTTTAGATAACATGCCACATTCTTGGTCAAGTAGACATGGTTTGATACAGCTGGAACTCACAAGCATACAGACTCTGGGAAACCAGCAAAAATCTCTCATATCCTTTTACAGGAGCATTGCCGACTGGCGAAAAACATGCACAGGAAATCAACTGAGGGTGGGGAGAGGGAGATCACGTAACAAGTCTTCTGTCTGGGCTTTCCCATGTCGGCCACACTGGCTAGTAGTGGTGCTGGTACACAGCTGCTGGGGTAGTGCCGTTCTCTATGTGTTTCAGATGACAGGAGTGACAAAGCAAATGTTCATCTAGCGGGTAACAGCGATGCCCGTCTTCATCATTCAGTTCCATCCCACAGTCCTGCAAAGAGAGGCCGTGCAAATTATTAGAGCATGTGTCCATCTTCCAGTGTTAAGCGGGGTCTGGCTTCCGGGAGCGTGATTTTGTGACAAGGATAGGAGACACCCAGCCAACAGCTCCTTCCTAGTAAGTCCAACATTTGCCACAAGAAGGAAAGCATCTCACATAGGCATTTTGAGGGGCAGCCTTGTACAAATTTGTCTTATGCAGTTTTACTGAATAAGCTTTATCTCGTGGCGAGGTGCAACCCTACGTATTTTAAACGTGCTCGCGTCTCCTTACACTCTCAGGTAGGATTCACCTCTTCACATTACATTAATTGCAGTTGTACTGATGTGAAACCGGCCTGCTGAGTCAGGGCCTCTTTCCACTGCATACGAGCACAGTGAGAGAAGACATCTATTTATTTTAATTCACAGAGCAGGAGTATGAAGGCTCTCTGGGAAGCCCTGCACAGAGACCAAACGGTGTTTAAGAGCTGGCATCTCTTGGGCTTTTTTTGTGCAGCCATATCCCTTCTCCAGCCCCAATGACACATTCACTTCCCATGAGAGTGAAGGTAACTTACACCAGACAGGATCAGTCATCACCTTAGCATTTTCGAACCTTCTGACTTGGAAATCAGATACACTAATGTGATCTGGAGCTCAAGGCTTCTGAAAGGCAGCAACAGAACCTTACCAAGTCACCACGTTTTCTTCATTAACAAATAAACTGCCAAGTTTAAAACTGATAATTAACTCTTTGCCCATAATTTTATGGATAGCAAATGAAATCGCAGCTGAGACACATTGCTGCAAAACCTTTTGTCCTTTAACTGGAAATTTCTCAGCCACTGATAGAAAGGGTCGCACAATGCAAGGTTTGAATTGCCCATCTACTGCCATTGGAAGGGAGGAGATTTATTTCCATCTTAAAAATAATAGTAGTTATCACTATTAAGTGCCCACTCCCTGAGAAAGCTGCTGACCTACCTCGCAGTGATAACATTCCACATGGTAATCCTTGTCCATGGACACAACCCGAATGGTCTCATCAGACCCCTGTAAGCATTCAAGCAAAAGAGAAATTACAAAGGATTACAGCAGGATCAGACACATGCACTCTGTAGATTGCTTCCTGCAACAACGTGAATGTTTAACAAACGCATTTGAGCTGCTGGCTAGCCACCACAAATAAATCCTGCCACCTGCAGTTATTTTTACAGTAAAGCTTCATCGTCGACTGCAGATATCCTCTACAATGTAACATCAGAAATGTTAAATTCTCTCTGTTTAACAGTCACATCTATCCCAAATGAGGCTGTTAAATGACTAATGATTTGGTAATTTCAATATATCACATTTCTCAGCATTTTAAATTGGTTTTGCCCAAAATTCATCTCCTTCAAGTATTAAAATGAGTTCATCCCAGAGGAGTCACACAGAGCTCACTCATGAGCACCACCAGCATTTATTGACATGAAGGAAAGGTATCTCGAACATAAAACTAACAGCAGTATAATCCTGCGGGAGGTGAAAAAAGCAGCCTGGCTCAGCAGAAATAAGCTTCGTTATCACGAAAAAGAAGGGTCACATCTCAAGGGCAGTGTATGAGCCTGGGTCAAAAGGTTGCATGCTGGAGGAAGCAATCATCTCTCCCCATCCCCAAGGACATTCATCTTGACGTAGGGTCAAGCGTGAAAGAGAGCAAGGCCTGAGACATGATGCTCCCTCCCCAGAGGGGATACGAAATAAAAGGCTCTCACCTCAGAGGGCAGAATGGGAAGTCCACACGCTGCACACTTTGGAGCTAAAACTCTGGAAGAGCAACGAGAAAGTGAAGGCAAGTTATAGATCAACATAAAAAGAGAGGCCTGTATGTTCTCAGTGATAAGACGAAAAGCTGCAGCTGTAACTAACTTATCCAAAGGAAAGCTTTACATCTCGAGATCATAAATTCATTTTAGGATTGATTGTAAGTAATGCTTGGCACACATTGCTCAGTCAGGAAAAAAGAGATTTTCATTTTACATTTAGTGCCAGAAAAAAAAACAAACCCACTGTAGAATTCTTGGCTGCTACTGAGAGATTTGGAAGAGAGAGTGAGAAGAAACTGAGCGGGACCCTCCCCAGAAAAACACATTAAAAGAAATGGCAGCCTTGCACCGGGGCAGGAAACCTCAGGGAAAACACCATGGGACCGTAAGGTTCCCTAAGGCCTTATAACACAACATAACGTGATAAGTAAATAATTAAATGAAATAGCAAGGAAACGTGCATCATCTCAGAACAACGGTGGCACACGGAGGCAACTCTAATCTTGGCACAACACAGAACGGTTCCCGGGGCTGCCTGAGCAACACTTAATACTCTGCCTGCTCAAAAAATGGAGCAAGGAGCAAAGCGAGCCAAACGGACACTCAAAATGCATGCACTCTAATATCATAACTACCAGCTAAGAGCACAGCCATTTTATTTTACTAAATGACAAGTGGGTTTTTAAGTGGATTTATCAGTTGTTTAATTTAGAGCTGGATAAAAGGTTCACTTTGATTTCTAAAAGCATTCTTTAAAAGTCAAACTCAGCCCTGCAACTACTCAAAAAGCAACTCACGTTGATTTCAACAGGCATTCACAGTCTTACTTTAGAGTGGACTGACTTCTTACATCACTGAACACTTCATGAGCACTATTTCTCACTATCTTTGCTTTGCAGAAGGGGCAGCTGAAGCCAAGGGGTTAAGTGACTTCCTCAGAGTTACACAGGAAGTCAATGGCAGGGCAAGAGGAGAGACATCAGGAATTTCTAGGGTCTAGCCCCATCCTCAAACTTCTACCTTCTAATCCTGTCCCTATTTTACTAATCCATGCTTCCTAATTAGCTGAAAAGCTAAATTAGAGGCTTGTTGATTGGAGCATCTCTGCTGTTTATTTTGTCCTTACTTGTGGTAATCTCTGACACAGTAGATTTTGTTTTCAGAGTCTACAGTGAATGGCACTCCATCCAGACACTCGTTGCAGACCACGCATCGGAAGCAGCCTGGATGATATGATTTCCCTAGAGCCTGCAGGATCTGCAACAAACCAAGAGACAGGAAAAAAAGCATGCGAACAGCCAATAAAGGTGAAAATAATAAACACACAGCTTCACATCAGACAATGCTGCATATTCATCAGCAGGGCTGTGTCTTTTTTTGGGCATCTCATCTGAAAAATGAGTTAACAGGGATGGAAAGGGCAGCTGGAATCAATATATATCACCTGGTTCCAGAGAAATGAATTATTAGCGTGGGTAAGAAAACAATTAAGAGTCTCAGTCAGGGTATTTAGCATTACAAAGGATAGAAGTGACAGAATCTAAAGGAAATAAAATAATTTCTGGAGCCAACAGTTGGAGAATTCTTAGCAGGATCACAAGGCAAGACGTACCAGGCCAACAAAAGGAAATACATCTTTATATTCTCCATGAGAGGCTGAAACAAATACTATTGCTAGGTTTTCATAATGGCTTAGATATCCAAGAGCTTTGTACTCACTAGCCTGGCTTTCTAATTAACACAGACTATGGAAACTGTATTGAACTCAACAGCCGCAATTCACCTGCTGGCTTTGGGGCAGCAATTACTACCCGGAATACCACTTCTGAGTGTAAAATAGCTTTTCCAATTTTAAAGCTATTTTGCCAGTGTAAGCAGGCAAGCAAAGATAATTAACGATAAGCACTAGAAAATCTTGGGAGGCGTGCTGTGAACTAACCACTCAGAAATTCCTAACTTCTTTGCCTCAGCTGTAGCTCACCAGCTACATGACCACGAATTTGTCTCCCTCTGAATCACCCACAACTGAATGCTGCCCGGTGCTGGTTAAAGGCCAGCTGACTCCCTGAGCTGTGACCCACTCCGTGCAAATCTTGAACGGATGGTACCTGTTGTAGGCTAATGAGAACTGCCTGCCTTCAGCCGGATGTCCACACATCTCCTGAACAGTTTTCAAGGACTCGGACAGATCTGAACTGAGGTCTGGATCACATAACTCTGGGTCGAACCTATTCCCCAAGCTATCAGCCCAACACCTTCGAGCACCCACAACAAGCAGCAGCTTCATCCTGAAGGTACGTGGGAAGCCACGGCTTGACTACAGGAAAGACAGGCTCAGCAGAGCTGCACTGATGCCCCACAGCAAGGGAGCACGGCAGAGCCATGGCACTTCTGAGCAGGAAGCATTCACAGGATTACAAATACACTGTCCAGGGAAGCTTGAAAGGGGATGAAAGAGATGAAGGCTCTGATTTTCAATTTGCACTGAAAACAGGCAGAGCAAAGTCTCTGCATCACATACAGCAGGGTGCCAGTTTTACTTCCTTGCAAAAATCAACAAAAGGCTTAGCGGATTTTCTTTCTGCTACCAATCTCACACTAGGCAGACTACCAGATGATAACAGACAGTACTGGAAATGAATATATTTCGCTTTTGATGCATTCTTCTAAAAAGCTGTGGGATTTTTTCTCCTAAAGCAATTATCACTTACCATGTCCATTATCAAATGACCACAAATGAAACACCTGTCAGCTGACTGCTGGAAACCAGAATACTGCAAGGATAAAAAAGAATTGGCTTAAAATTTCACAAGGCTAGTTGAGCATAAACAACAGCATATTATGGGACGTTATTTGCTTGGCCTTTTTCTGTACTCCTTACACAAGCTAAACTTTCCAGTGCTTTTTTCAGTATATGAAGCTGTGGATGGGTCCCCAGAGGATATTCTATAAAGACATCAGACTTCCACTGTTCAGAAGGCACATGAGTTCCTGTAACTTTCAATTTAAGTTTAATTAAGTATATAAGTAAATACCATAAATGCACATGCAAATAAGGCATTTGCTAATAAGACTTACATTCTTATTTGACCATGTGGATCTACACGCCAGGAACTTACTTTATCACAATGTCTGTATATACAGGCTCAGAAAGCCAAATTCTTCCTTTGGTTACACCGTTATAGGTCTACTGGAGCTCCTCTGAGGTCAGTGGTATTGTCCCAGCTCTCTGGTAATATAACATTCAAGTTTGGCCCAGAGCACCTTTCTTGCTGCTATTGCTAAGATCTAACGGTAAGAAACTGCCTGTCATGTCCACAACATGCACAAGACATCATCTGTCTAAGGTTTCAGTCCTGTCTGAATGGTGGAAATGCAAACTGGAAAAATGAAATACTTTAGATGCATTTAACCAATCTTTCCATTTTCACCCTGTGTAGAATATACTGATGAGAGCAAAGAAGATTAACTCACTTCTGTCTGACAGAAATCACTAGACTTCCCCAATAAATAGGCAAATATGACTTTTTCAAGTCTCAATGAAGGCTTAATCTACGAGGGCTTGAGGGCAGGGGGGTATATGGCTTTTTACCTCCACCAGCCAAGGAGAGGACCATGGGGTTGCTTCATGCTCAGGTATGTTCACAGAAAATCCACTGAGGGCCATGGAAAGATATCCATTAAGACGCCCAACCAAAACAAGTTCATTGGAAAGGGAAATACACTCATTGATTCTTCTGCAGCCGTTCATCTCGCTCCTGTCTCCACAGCATGGCCACAAAGATACACTTCGAAGGAGCCATCGCAAGAGGCTACGGCTTCAACTACAGGCTCTGCACTGCAAAACCATGGTCTTTCACTCAGCTACTTCCAGCACCACACGTGGGTGGCCACCATGGCTGGGGCTGGCCCTGGGTAAAGGGGAAGCAGAAGGGCCAGGCAGGATGCCGGACTAGAGCCGTGTGAAACATAGGCAAAGTTTCCGGGCAGAAAGGCTGCGCGTCTGCCAGAGGGGCTGAGACGTGCCAGCACAAGGGTCAGCTGCGTGCTTACCAGGAAATCTTCTTCACAGAACACCTTGCCATTGACAAAATAAAAGGCTTTTCCTCTCAGCTTTCGACCTGAGGAAAAACCACAGAGAGAAGAGAAAGGTCAGCAGACAGCGGGGAGAAAATGTGAGCAAAAACTGGCTGCTGAGAAGCAAACAACAATGAGGACATCCAAGCACAGCTGCCGCACAGCCAGAGAAGAGCATCCAACCCCAGCACAGGTCTTCCCAGCCTCCACGACTAACCCCATCCCCTCTTCCACTGGCGGTTGCTGATGAATGCCAATCGCTGGATCCCAACAACAGTCCCACCTCCAGGCAGGAGGAGGTACCTTTGGAAGCCTGGACCACCTCCTGGCAGATTACAACACAAAATAACCTGGCAAGAGCAAGGGTACTCTGACTCACGCTGGAAAACACCCCAGGAGAGGAGCAAGGAGAAGAAAGGGCATGCAGAGGGTGATCCATACTTGACATCATTCCTCAAAATGTCACCTCCCATGCTGTTCCACTAGAAGGTGCCACCAACCAGCAGCTGCCGGATAAGCCACTGCAATACCCGACCACCAGGTCTGCCTCCAGCAGAGTGCAACACCAGAGCGCCAAACACGCTTCTCTCTGCTCCCTACCAGCATATTCATTAATGCAGCTGCCAACAAAAATTTGAAAGCATTTTAAAAAAAAATTTTTTTTTCAAACCAGAATGTCCTAACAGAGATAAGATGACAAAGTTTTTCCAAGAAAGGACTCTACACATGCGGAAGATTTATATTTGCTGCAGGTTTTGTGTTTATGCCTCACATTCGCCGTCTGTTTTCAGTTCCACATAACTATGGCAACACATGCTCACGCTGCCGCCACATCTTCTAAATGCCCTGCCTTCCCCCCGGAGAAAGGGCTGGGTTTTGTTTGTTTATAAAAAGCTGCTCCTACCTCTTTGCAGCCCAGTTTCCCTATTCAGCCAGGGGTTTGAAATGCAGCCTAGCACTGGAGTGGCTCTGCTTGGTCTGCTCCATCAAGGAGCGCCAAGCACATGCCCGGAGGCAGCACCCGGGGCAGGGGGAGCAGCACTGCCCAGGCACAGCCAGAGCAGGTCCTGCCGCAGGCTGGTTTTGGGGACCTGCCAGGCATTGCTGGAAGGAAATCGGAACCAAGACAACAGGGCCCAAAAGCCTCCTGTTTGATATGCGTGTATAATTAAAAAATGATCATCAGCTGCTAGGTGTATAAACGCAGATGACACACAGGACTGGTCTGGAGCTCACTTCTCGGTGCTTTATGGCATGCACCTACCTGGCAGCCTTCAACGATTAACCACGCTGCTTGCAAAGTATTAAGAAAAGGAGGAAGCCAAGAAAAACTACTTCGATAAATTAAGAGCTTTACTGTCTCCTGCATACGCCAGAGGGCACTCTCAGGCTGGGAAACAACTCACACTGCCTCTTGGGGAAACGGAGATGCTCCAATGAAGCTCTAAAGTTTTGCCAGTGAATTCAGCCAGACCAACATTTCACCGGTAGCCCTTAGTGCCCTGCCCAGGTTTCAGCCAGCAGGGCAGGTGGAGGGCATGGCAGCGTGTTTCTCAAGGAACAAGTCCCGGTTTGCACGTATAGCAGCTTCGTGGTTAAGCTGCAGGCATTGCTCAGCCGCATGTTTCCCGGGTGGCATAGGAGCCAGAAGCATGCCACCCCGACACGCTCATCGTCCCCTGTTCTCCTCTAATCCCTGCTGGGGACAACTGTATTACCCGGAGGCCAGCCCATCTTTGCACCAACACAGGCATCGGACAGGACATGGAAGAAAACCTGACAAACCCAAAAACATCCCGCTCTGATTTCTCTCACCCACCCTGATGCTTTGCCAAGGTTGCTGACACCAAAACAGGATCCAGAGCCCAAAATAAAAAGTATCTAACCTTGGACGCCTTAGCTTTGTGGCCCATAACCCAGGGTGCGTATTTGTATGATAACCCCTCCTCTGTGCCTGACCATGCACAGGTAAGCCCGGCACGCTCACCAGCAGTCGCAGAGTCCCAGTTTCTGAGGAGGGGAAGGAGAGGCATGGGGATACCTGGGATTTGCAGCACCCTTGTCAACGGTGGTCCTAAGCAAGTTAACAACAAGCCTAATGCAGTGAGAAGTACCCCTGAAAATCTCCCGCCGATTTAAATACAGCATTGGGATTTGGCACTCCTAAAAACAAAAAACATTTAACTTTGATTTCAAATTACGTGGTAGCGTGGACTCCAGTTTAGTGTGATAGGGAGGTACCCAAGTGACTTTCCACCTGTGTGCAATGTCTCTCCTTAAAGACAAGCTGGCAGCGGTGAGGAAAAACATACACGTGGAGCCACACAATGAGACACTTCTTTGGACAATGGCCGGTACGCGAGCAGCAGCCATCACAGCAGAGGGGATGATGTTTGGATCGCTGCCACCACGTCATTCTTCCATGGTGACAAAACCAGCATTTACCGGCCATTCTGCACCTAGTATATTTTTAACCCTGTGACATTAGCAGGTCAAGATTGATGGCAACAGACCTTCAGAGAAGGTGCCACAGCCAGTGCGCTGTGTCTGGGCTTCTCCTGCAAGCTCATTCAGCAGAGGGATAAATCCTTTTATAAAGGATTTATAATTTGGTTGTTGGTGTTACATGGGCCCATGAAGAAGAGGTGCTGACACCAAGAGCACTTTGAGG
>NW_008825495.1:1507720-1527637 GCF_000699105.1 Pygoscelis adeliae | reverse complement strand
TCATTTTGACTATTTTTAGCTCCTCTCCACAACTCTCTTTAAGCCCCTGGCACAAGCGTAAATGGAAATTTGCCAAAAAAGCGAGTAACTAGGTACCCCTGCAGCGACCACGGGAGTGGTGCTTGCAAACAGAGCCAATTTCTTCCTCTGCTGCTCTCAGCCTCTCCCTGCCCACATCAGGATGGACTTCTCCTCCCACCACCCCTTTGAGATGAGGAAGCATCTCCTCATCGTACACATGGGAAAGCAAGATGCAGGAAAAGCTCACTTCCCCAGGCTGCACTGGGGACCGTCCCGGTGGAGCTGGGAAATGCACGTTCTGGCTGCAGCCACACCAGTAAAACAAACCGTGCTGGGACTGCCCCACAGCACAGAGCAGGGCGGCAGCAGCTTCCGTCCCTGCGCTGAGCTCCCTGCCACGGGACAGTGCCTTACATTAAACAAGTCCCTCTCAAAAGCGATACTTCTGACTGTGTGCCTGCAGAGGCTGGCACAGGTTTCACTTGAATATGGAGATGCTGTCGTAATTTCACCGAAAGGAAGGACTGAGAACTTAAATGGCATATAAGGAATCACATATTGATCACTGCCTACTTTAAACATGCATCAATTTAAATATGCATCATGATGACCACAGAGACGATATCCTTTCATAAACCCAGGAATATTAATGTGTGGCTTGCTGCTTTCAGGATCACTTGCTCTACTACATGTCTTAAGCTGCTGGCTCCTAACTGTATTTCACTTTCACTTCACCCTGAATTTAGCTAATCTCTCACCTGAAAAAATTCAGACAATTAAAATTCTTTGGCATTTCAACCCTACCATCTTCATTCATTGTTACAAGATTTCTTGGTCCTCTTCCTGAATGGAAGGTTTGAGCCTCATGCTTTTATGTACTGCTCATCCCTAACACATCTGTCTAATCTGTTTAGCTGTGGGACCTTCAGGATGACCTCGAGGTCATTTAAGCACTGATTTCAGAATAATTCAAGCTTAGTCACTAGTGCCTTTGTGCTAAAATAAACACACTTTGCTTAGCAGCTGATAATAGGCATACCACCAGGCTGCACTCCCAGGATGTGGGTGCTTTTGTCCATCATTTTCTCAAATGACAGCTCTCTCCTTTTGAAGTTCATACAGGGAGGGGTTTACCAGGGACTTGCAACGGCCCAAGGAGGATGTTGGAAGATGCATCATTTGCTTGCTGGGGAGCTGGACTCAACTTTCTCTTTTGAAGTTGCTTTTCCTTTATTTATTAAAAGGACAATGGGGTCACAAATCCATGTTCAAAGACAAGAGATTGCTCTCGATGTATGTAATGGTAACAGGGCCATGTCCAGATCCCAGAGCCCTATGGAGATGCATGACCAGGACCCCGCATTGCTGGGGAGGCAGTGTGGACCTCACTTATCTAAGCACCATGGAGCTCCCTGCTGTATCTGCACAGCAGATGGGTGAGAATCACTGCAGACTGGCAGCTGCTCCTGGGTCCCTTCCACACTGACAACTCTGGGCCTCTGTCATTACAAAAATCAGTCCTTCTTAGAGCACCACAGCTGTAAGATAAATTTGGACATGTGATTACTAATGGCAGGTTAAATACAAAAGGATTTCAGTTTCCGGATTCACTGGATGTAAGCTCCTGACACGCTAGTGGGACAGCAGGCTGGAAACACCATCAGTCTAGCTGCTAAGGATCGAAACAAGCTCCTCCTCAGTCCCGGGTGGCTCTGGCCCAAGCTGCAGTCCTTCCCCCAGTTTTCATTTCCCCCATGTGGAAGTATGAGGGGGGTCAGATCAAGGAACCTACTTGGGTCCCTGCAGACAGCACAACGGGCGCAGGCAGAGCCCAGAGGCCTCAGCTCCCCCATACCATAGAGAAGTCCCTGCTGCCCACAGTTCAGCAGCACACAAGACCCACTGGTGCCCAGCCAGCACACGCATTTATGGAGCCCTCCGTGGATACTGACTTTGCTGACAGGCAGTACAGTGTACTACCGTGCGCAGCAGACTAGGTTGAGCATCAGAGAGCTCTACTTAATTTCTACCACCTGTGCTATTTCTGTTGGGTGCCATGAAAGCTGGATGTAGCACTGAGTCTGGCACAGAAGCGTCAATATTTCCAATCCACTCTTGAACTGGGGCTGCACGGAAGAGTCACTTAGATGCCAGCACATCCTCCAAATCAGGTAAACTCAGACTGTGATCAACCAGGAGATGCCCCAGGTCAGATCAAAGCCTTGGTGAAACCATGGGCAGAAGGATAAGACGTCTCTTAGAAAAAACTGCGCTAAGACACAGTAGCTCCATTACCATTAAGATGTTCAGTCTCTCTCTCAACTGTACCAGCTGTCTTGTAAAATTGCAAAAAACACCCTCCGCACTCTCACCACACACACATTTGAGGTGGTAAAAAATCCAACAAAACTCTGAGAAAATGATCTGATGCCTGAAAGCCAAAAGTATGCTCTGGCACGTGTAAGAAAAGGTCAGCCGCCTCTAACGGCAAAACAACCACAGGTGAAGGCAGAAATGGCTCCTCAGAGGGAAACACTGCAAAACCACAGTAAGCCACACAACTGAGCAACACCTCTCCCTTGCTGATGGCAAACCGTTGCAAGAAGATACTCAAATGTTTTTCTTTTTAGGGAAAACCCCTTGAAGCTTCAAAATTCAGAGGTAAGATAAAGTCACCCTGGGACAAAGCAGCACCACGATCCGGGGAGTCCCGGCTGAGGTACTGGTTTTCAACCAAGTGCCCAGCTGCTTTCTGCATCACTCCAGGGACGGCTGCCCTGTTCCCCAAAACGCACCAAAAGCAGGCAGCCATCAGAGCTGGCCTCCCACTCCATCACCCATCAACTGTCATCAAAACACACGGGGGCTCAGAGGAGGAAGGAGGGGGAGGCAATCTCTGTGTCCTCAGTGAATGTAACTCTGCATTGAAACTATACAAGAAAGCAATTTTTAAATTTCTCTAGGTATGGAAGAGGCCTCAGGGCTTACAGAGCCACTACTCAGAAAATTATTTCTAGGTACCATTAAAACATTATAAGAAACCGCACAAAATCTTTACAGCACAATTAATCCTATGCCTGTTCTTAACAAAAAACAGTACTTTGACAATGACATTATAAAATAAAAAGACCAGAAAGACTGGAAATACATTCCATTAAAGGTTTCAACCTTTTTTCTCACATTGTCCTGATGATTTCAGACTTTCAGCCAGCACTAAAACACGTGCAATTGACTCAAACCACTAGCATATTGATAAAACCCTGACTGCATCTCCTGTGGGTGAGCTGAACATTTGTACCTTTCCAGCAGGGATATCTACCGAGGACACCTGGACCATGCCAAAGCTCCTTTCCAGCTCAGACCCCAAAGCACTACCGCCCTGAAATCTGGCCAGGAGAGGAACAAGTACTGTCATCCTACCATGAAAGCTGCCCCAGCGTTTCTCATCTATGGCAAGCACTTCTTGTGCCAAACGGCAGGGATTTGTCACCAGCGAGCTGAGAGACTGAAGACAAAAAGTCAGCAAGAACAAAGCAGCAATTTAGACTGGAGCTGAAACACGCACTGATGCCTTCCCTGTCTCCCAAACTGTCGGGAGGCACGGCTGAACCTTTTCTGAGATTACTTTTGCTAAAAAAATATATTGTTTACTACGTGGACTCTTGCATGATAATTTTATTAAAGGGATGCTGAGGAAGTATTACCAGCAGTACTTTGCACTCTCCACTTTGAAGATCTGTGCATTTCTCACGCATGTCAATCACTATAGTGGTTTTATATCCAATTACAAGCAGTAAACTCTGCCCCCACTAGAAGAGCTGGTAGTTTCTGCATCTGCAGATAACCAGACACATACATGCGCCGCGGGGAAATTCACTTGGCAAGGCTGTCTGTCCTGCAACCTGGGATTAAGTCGCACTCCCAGAAAAAGGTGACTTTCTCCTTGTTGAGTTATTTAGTGATACCAATAAAAAACACGGCCTTGTTGTTCCAGGGGTTATATACCAATATGGGGCATGCTTATTCAACATAATTATCCCAATGACACGAAGAGCCACATCGCTCTAAGTAGCCATGCTTTATAATCACTGCAGCGAGACTAATTAGCCCAAGCAGAGGGCTATGCTCACAGATACACTGCTTCGATACCTTAGCCACCTTGTTTAGTAAATGACCCTTGATACCTCTAAACACAACTACATTGTGAAATATTAAAAAATACCCTATATATATCCCCAGATGGTGGCAAGAGACAGCCAACTCATGTTATTTCAAACTCTGCCACTGGAACAGCAGCCTGTTAGCCTTACACAGGCATCAACATTAATCTGAGCTTACAATAAAAAAAGAAAAAGAAAGTAAGGTAGTAACATTGAGATGTCAAAGGTTGAATTCTGTAATCTGGCAAACATGCAAGGTTTCCACCTCTTTGTAATAAGGGGTCAAAATCTGGTCCTCATTTTGGACCTTCTGCTGCAGTTCAACATCAAGCCCTCCTTCAAACCACCTTGCAATCAGTTCTTTCTTTCTGACTTCCTTCCTCGCCTACAGATTTCCTTCACAGTCATCTCTGACACTTCCCTTGCACTTTTTTAGCTTTCAGATTTCCTCCGAGGACCAAGCGGCTCAAGCACAAGACCCCTATGCTCTAAATTACACTGCCAGCAGAGCTAAAAAGGTCTGTTTTCCAGGCAGTCTGCAGCAGTCGGATGTAAGTCTGGCTGAATCCTAGAGAAAACACTGAAACACCACAATAGGTTAGAGCGATACTGTCTAGTGAAATCTATATAATTTATAAGGTCTCCTTACTACCTAAATAATAAATATTGACAACTGGAAACAGCTGCATTTTTTGTGATCTGAGGAGGTATAAACAGGTGATTTAACTTAAATGGTTAATGTGTAACAAATCATTTGATAACTACAACTGTTTGTCCAACAAACTGAAAAAAAAACCAAGACAGAAACAGACACTTTGAGCTTGCAGGAAATAGCCGTATGAGTTTCGAGGACTTTTTTTTTTTTTTTTAACCTACTTTCACGGTCCTCCTGTAAAGCAAATATAATTTATTACTAATCCTGCAGAAAGAGCCCAAAGTTTTTTCCTCTCCCTCTCTGCAAAAAGCTGCCTTGTTTGTGCCTCTGCCCTGTGACAAACAAGAAGATAAATGAGACATTTATGCCAAAGTAATCATTCTAAATCTGTTGTTTTGACCTCTAAGCCAAATTTTCTGCATTACATGCCAGTGGCTCAGATAAAACAGTACATTTTTTTTCCTGACAACTGAACCCTGTAACGTATGCGTAGCTCTTGCTCAACAAATTGCTCTATCATTTATCTCTGAACATATGTGTATCAGGAAACAGAGAGTGTAGGAAATTTGGCGCCATGAGGTATCAACACCCCTCCCCTCCTTAGACCCTCTTGGTTTTCTGTATCTGGGAAACTAATGCACATTTGGACACAAATCCAACTACGAGCAAAATTAGAAATCCTCACTAAAATGAAAACAGCAGGACAGCAGATATAAATATCTGGAGGACAATATGCTTTACCTTAATAGGTAATTTTGTATATTTTATTTATTGGAGCGGAGATATTCAGCGTTCCACCAGAGCAGAAATTTTAGGATTGAAATCACAAGCAACCTTGACTTCTCAAAGACAAGATTGTACTGGATGGTGTCCAAGATGAACTCCACTTGACCTTAAAAGCACTACTTACTTTTCAGCTGGAAACCAGAGTTTCCACATAGGCTGCTCAAGACATGCTTTGCAGCTAGACAGACAATACTGTCCGGACAAATATTTATTTTTCTGGCAGATAAAATGGTCTCATCATATTTACTGCAGCGACACAGATGACAGCAAGCCTGCAGAGAGGCACGCGCTCTCTCTGGGTAACGACAGGGCTGTGTGCCCTTCATTCATCTTGCGGCCGATGGTCCTGGGGACTGGGAAGTGACCTCGGTCTGCGAAAGAGGGGATTCCCCTGGGGTACATTTCCTCCCTGAGCGCAAGGGCAGGACGGCATGTACCAGCCCAGACATCAGTTAAGCAGCTGCAATGCAAAGAGGCTTGATGAATCAGAAAGTCAGCCCAGCTATGCCTTCACAAGCACAGCAAGCCAGATGGCAAAGCACGCTTTGGGGGGGGGAGAATACAAATGCCCTCCCTGTGCCTCCCAAGCCCCTGGAGCAAACAAACCCCGCACGAAGGGCCCTGCAGACGACAGTGGCAGCGCAGGAAACCACCCCCTGTACTGGAGGGTTTCTTGTAAGCCTTGCCACTTTCACGTGCACATGAGAGAAACTCCGCTACTGCAGAGGCCTCCCTCCAGCACCGCTCTCCTTCGAGTACCAGAAGTCCCACGCCATCACACACGCTCCTCTCCATCCATCCATGTCGGCCACCGCTGCGTCCAGCTCCCATCTTAGTACGGCCGCTGTCCCAATGAGAAGGGCTTGAGCTTTCATGAGTAATTACTCTCCTGCACGTACCAAGACGGAACAGGCTCTTGTTTATACTCATGTGGCTTCCATTCCCCTTTTTTATCTCATATAGAAATACAGCATTTTCTACTCAGATAAATATTATTACTCCCCTCCTTTCTTTTTTTTTTTAAACTAGCATTTTTACTAGCCTTTTTTTTTTTTTTAAACTTTCCATTTGAAATGCTTTGCACATCTCCAAAGAGATTCCTCAGTTACAGCCTGGGTTAGAGAGAAAATGGGCTTCACTTTGCTGAACTTAGGTTTTTTTCCCATCTAAGTCTCACCCAACACCCAAACCTTTTCATCTTGCACTGGAAACCTCTAGAAAGGGTTGCCTTTTAGAATAAGCAGCAAATAGCTATTCTTTCAGCCCTTACCAACCCACCTCATTAGAAATAGGATTAAGCTATTTTTTAACCAAACACAAACAAACATAAACAGAAGTAACCACTAATACCTCTGCAACCACAAGTACCTCTCTAGTGCAGGTCTCCAAATAAAGATGATAAAATCCATTCTAAAAGGAGGATTGAAAGTGTTTCTTTCTCAAGCACCAGTTGCACAGTAGTAATTTTAGACATTTAAGACAGCTCGAACCTGCTGCTGGATTATTTTTAACAGGAGCTTTGTGTGCAAAGGCAGTTTGGAGGCCACCCGGCCACGGAGGGCAAAAGGTCCCTGAAGCAAAGCTCTGTCTGCAGCCAGGAATCCTCTCCTCAGGAGAAGATTTCGAATTAGTTTATATGAGGGGACAAAAGAGTGAGCTGTGCCTTCTGAGCCTTTAGGAAACTGCCACCACACGCAAACACTACTTTTTCTTTTCAGTTTTCCCGTCTTTGCTTAGATGACGGTGAAGTGCTCTACTGAAAACATAGGTAAGGCAAGGCATCTGGTGTCGGACAGCTGGGAAATGAGCAGAGTTCAAGGTTCAGCTATTATTAAAAAGCACACACATCTTTCTATATTTATTCCCACTTTACAGCTCCAAATAAAACACATGCAGTCCTGACGAGTTTACAACTCTAAATACAATGCAGGAGAAAAACCCTAAGACTCATCTGGGAAAACCAAACTGATATATACAAAAGCACCAGAAGGATTATTATTTTTTCTGCCACCACATATACAGCTACATTTCTAAAAATATGCTACTAGCCCTAGAGTTAGACATAACAAAATAGAAAAAACACTGTCTTACAAACACAGCCACAATTTGAAATCAAGTGGCCTGGTTCCTCACCCCATCATGGACCTCCTCAAAAAGCCGCTCAGGAAGATCCATACACTGCAGCATGCTATACACTCCAGCAAGCTTCATGTGTGGGTCTGACATGCAGCAGGGAGCTCGGCAGGGCCAGCTGAACTATTTACGCCGCTTCCTGGGCAGATTTCACAGGGCTCGCCATCGCTGCTCCCAGCCTGACACCTCTGGCACAATAACTAGCTCCCTCCCTGCAATAACCAGAAAGCAAGCCCGCAGAGACATGTCCCTCATCTCAGGGCACGGCTCCATTTCTCTGAAGAAAGAACAAGCAAGATGTGTAACCTGGGGAATTCATGCACTTAGATGCTTTGACCGGAGGTCCCTCAGAAGGGCAAAACAATTACAGCGAGTAAAGGTAATGCACACAGTGAAAACACCATGACTGGACTGACCATGCAGCAGCTCCATCTGAAAAGGTGTCTCCAGCACTCGCAGAGCCCGCTGGTGATACTTGCACCCTGCCTGCGCCCTTGGCATGGTGCTGAGCCGGCGGCTCTCCCTGGGGTCCGCAGACTGAAAGACCAGAATGGCTGTAAAGTCTGACGTGACAAATAAAAAACACCTAAATGCCAGCTAAGGCATATTCACTGCCACTTTGAAAAAATACTCTTATGAGTAAGAAAACATAGCTGTAACAGAGAGACAGAGGAATGAAAACAACCATCCCCCATACTAGAAGGCAGACAGCCGGCACAATCCAAAGTATCTTTTCTACATGCTTTGCAAGAACCCGTTCAAAAACAAATAGCAACCACTACCACCAAGACATACAGCTGTGGCAGACTCCAGCTAGCAGATAATTCAATAACCACCTCCTTTTTTTCCCCCCTTTACACCAGAAAAATGTTAAGCCCGAAGAGTTTGCCCCAGGGCCCTGCTCCAGCAGCACCGGCAGTACGCCAGGCAGGGGGTACTCACTGCAGGCTCCGCAGGTGAAGCAGCCATCGTGGTAGAGGTTGCCCATGGCCTGACAAGCCTGGTTTGCTCCATACACCCCCTTGCTGCACTTCACGCAGGTGCCTGGAAGAGAGAGAGGGAGACAGAGGTCAGAAGCAGCACCTGATGGGGTAGCTGGGGTCACTGGCTGGGTGACCACACCTGTAATTTGGCATGGTGGCTTGGCAGCTTAGGACCAGGTGGTTCACTGTAGCCACAAGATGTAGGTGACATCAGTGTCACCCACCCTGAGAGATGCTGTTAACAGAGGCCACAACGGTCATCAAACTTCCACAGCAAAAGCCTTTTGCAAAAAAGTAAACTGGACAACAGTTTACAAACAGCAGCCCTGTTTGTCTACAGTGACATCTCCTTCCTTCACCCATTCATTCCCATAAACTTTACATGCATTTAAAACCACTTAATGATCCTCCCAAAAGCCTGGGTGGTAGTAAGTGGTGCCCAGGGCTGTTCACAGACCAATAGTTTCTGCTACTTATTGCATAAAATAAGCTTGTTGGCTGCAACTATTGTGAGGAAAACACACCTCCTCACTTAGCCCCTTTAAATCTTCATTGATTTCAGATCCCGCTCGCATCTGCTGAAGGCCCTAAGGATTTTCCACCAAGACAGAGCTGAACTGACTACCTGACACCTACCTCTCTTCCCTCTGTCAGCCACATCTGAACAGGCAGACCAAACGTAGGTGCTATCTACAGACCATGTACCCTGCCCAGACGTTCTTCTCACCTCTTGCAGGACAAGGCAAGAAAGAAGTCAGTTTTAAGGAGAGGATACCTGGTGGCAGCAGCACCACCAGCCGAGGGGGGCTGACTCTCATGGGGTGAAGGAGAGCCAGGGCCGGCACACACGGCCAACTTCTGCTATAAGCTGTCCCAAGTGCAAATCCAAGTTGCTCCTCGCACCCAGGCTTTCCTGCCACCACCATCACCTAAAGACCAGGGTCAGCTCTGGAGTCCAGAGGGAGAAGATGACTGCACTCGGCTGTTCAGCCCAATCTCTCACTACAGCCAGCACAGCCAAGCATACTTCCACCTGCACCTGCCCCGGTGTGGGGCTCCAACCCAAAACCCAAGCCAGGCAGAAAGAGTAGGGTGAGGATTTCTACCTCATGAGGAAGCTGCTGGGGCCCTCCAGTCACAGAGCTGCCTGCTCGAGGGTGGAAACAGTGGCAACAGGGCAGATGCACGGTGGTGGTGGTGGGGAGGGACCGCAGGGAGGAGACCCTAGCACTGCAGGTTTGCAAAGGGTGTTGTGTGTTCACCTAGGGCCTCTCAAATCTCACCACATTTCCACATAAAACTGGTTTGATAATGGAGTAAGAAGTGATAACTGAATTTCACGCCTTTAACGGCATCTGCAAGCAGGACCTGCTCCCTCCACCTGGCAGGGACAAACAGCGAGGCCGCCCAAAACCACTATTAGTGGCTGGCGAAAGAAAAGTCCTTGTCCAAGGAAAACGACACATCAAGCCAGTTTACTTACTTCAGGCATTTCCCTGTGATTGCGACAGACCGGTTTTAAAGCAGCATCACCCTTTAACTACCTCTAAATGAGAAACTTCAATCTGTGTTTAAGCAAATAAACATGGATCTACCCAAAAAAGGGCAGTGTGAAGGACAAACAGAAGATGTTTCTCTGCTCCTCAGTGACCCTGCAGATGTGACTTTGCCTCCAGGTCTCTCCTTCCACCGCTGCTCCGACTCTTAAACTCCCTGGGGCAGAGACTGTTGGTCACGTCTTGCTCCTACTGGCCCAAGAAGCGGGACAGCATCATCTTGCTGGAGATCCTTAGTCATGTCATGGTTAACAAAACTTCACTTCTTTCAGGGCCCTGCAAGCTCCGGGGTAATTGGAAAGGTCTGGTGAAAGTTAGGAAGAAGCCCAACGTACTTACGACAGCGCTGAAAAGTAACTCCCAACTCCAGCAGCACCACGCTGGCAGTCCCAGGGTGGTTAACAATTTCTTCATGCAGCCGATAGCTGCAGCCGTCAGTTTTCACGCTACAGGGTTAAAAATGCTCAGGAACCCTTTGCAGTAGCGCACACAGGGCTGCTGAAAAGCAGATATTTCATTTTCCCAGAGCAGACACGGCTCTCTGTGCTGCAGTTGCCTGCGTGTGTTCAACTGCACACTGAAAGCTGTCCTAGCACTGCTCCAAGCCCCACTGCACTCAGAGCCAGAGTCCAAACTGACACAAACCTGGAGAGAAGGCTGCAGAGAATAATTAGTTACTCTGTTTTGTCCAAATGCAACCTGAGCTGAAATACTAGCTTGGCTGCAGGCCCACCCCAGCACACAGACTGGCACCAAGTTAGCAAAACTTGCTGGTTCTTTTCAAACCAAGCAGATTTATCTCAGTTATTTACTGAAAGAAACATTTTAAGAAAGCAAAAGATAAATCACGCAGGCATTACAAAAAAAAGAAGAAAAAAAAAAGAAAAGACAATACACAGATACTAAAATCTGGCTTTTCAAATGGATGTGTTCTCCCAGGAACACGTACATTCAGCGGCAGCCTGAGATGCTGTGCAACCGTCTGACACAAGAGTTAACAGCTACCTCACAAAATTCCCTCTCAACTACAGCGATGCCGAGTGGAAAGTTTTGAGAGCAGAAAACCTGCCGATTTTGCTGCTCAAAGCCTTCTTTCCACGACATTCACCAGGCTTTCCACAGAACCGATGTACTTAATTGCACTGCAAGTGCTGCATTTTCCCCTTTTCCATACCAATGAGCAGTTGCTCCAGAAAAAATCACCAGCATGCTCTGATTTCCTCCTTTCTAGAAAGCAGCCGGGTGACACTGAATATGGATGAGCAGCAAGAAGAAGCAGGAGGCAGAAGGCACAGCAGCTGCGTGCAGGCACAGTGCACGGTAAAGATGCTGGCAAGCATCTAAAGCCACTATAAAATACCCTAACGCAAATCCCACAGAGGGCAGAAATTGCCTCTGCTGTCTCTTGTCCATCCCATTTAAGCTTCAGAGCATAGGCACTACCTATGTTTTCCCCAACAGCACAGATAGTCTGGCCGGATCCTGCAGGAGCTGCCCAGGCTCCTGCATCCGTACCCAAACCTTCCTCCACCTCCCGCCCCTCGACCGCCCCCACCATCCTTCCCTTTTTCTTTCAGTACATGCTCCGTTTCATCCCCTGCTTAACCCTTTTATCCACTTCTTTAAATATTTAGGCCCTTAAAACACAGAAAATAAAGTCATAGAATGAAAGGGCTTTTAAAATAAATTGACAGTGTTGTCTGTAAAAACTATAATGTGCTAAATTACCCAACTATGTAATAACCAACCATGCTATAAGTATTTATAGATGTCCCGTGGCAAGGCTGACAAATGAAAAATGGCATTATGGAAAATCTGTGTATCGTTTATGTTTTTACCTGTACCTGCTAACTCTTACTTGAAAGCCAATTAAATTTCAGTAGCAATTGGAATTATTCTAGAAATAAGTCTTTGCTTCTTCCAAATATAATATTCTGAAGTATTTTAAGCAACATACTTGAGCCTTCATCTCCAACTCGCAGCACACCTGGCCTGAAAGGGGGAAAAAAGGTGATTTTTATTGATTTTTCCTTTCCACTTTTTTTTGGCCGCTCGCTCCCTGCTGCCACAATGATCCTGTTCTTTCGGCTTAGGCTATGCAACAAAAAAGCAATACCTGCTGCTGATGGCGGCCAGCCGCCAAGCTCGGCGACACACATGCAAAGCCAGCCTGATGGAAGGCAGCGCAGCACAGGGCACATCCAAGCCCATCCTGCCACAAAACGGGCTCTGCGCCCTGCTCCACGCCAGCTCCAACAACTATTTCCCGAAAGAGTGCTGAGTGTGCTTTCTGCTAGCCAGGGCGTAGAGTTAAAATGTCAGCAGCATCAGTCCAGCCCCACATGCTGCTGATGCTAGTCAGCAGCTTAGGGTAATTTTCTTGGCATAACGCAGCATTTAGCACAAACTTCTGTCCTCAGCTCGAAGCAGAGGGATCCCGAGTACCCACGGCTCAGCGAGATGCCCGATTCCTGCACTTGGTTACTTCGCGACACGTAACAAACGCTTATGCAAGCGTCGATCTGAGCATATATCCCCTCCAAAATTATGGCTTTTAACCTCAGATGGCGTGATTAAGATGTTATTAAGGAGAAATGAAAGGTTTCTCTTTCACCACCAGGATGACAAGCCCAAAGCACCACACACGTGCAGCGCCCGTAAATTCACGCTCGAGCGTGCCGGCAGAATGGTAGCCAGATTTGGAAAGGGAAAGGGATGGAAATTGCTGATTTCGGCTCAATTTCTGCCGGCAGGGCAGCCGGGCCCCGGAAAACAAAGAAATCTCTGTTCCCTTTCACATCATGCGGCAAGCAACCGCCTGCGCTGCAGCTGAGCGCCTGAACAAAGGGACCTTTGGGGCAAAGCTGGGACCGAAAACATGCCCTGTAAGCCACGTCCCCGGTGCTCGCTGTACTCCATCTCGGCACTGCAAACCAGGAGGGCTGTCACTGGGAACAGCCTTGGCTCACGAGATCAAACAGGTCTGATGCAGACCTCAAGGGCTGTCAGAAATGAAAGCAAACCCGGCGCCCAGTCTGAAATGTCACTTCCATCATCAAAGCTCAACAAGTGCATTTCCATTTACCGCCGGACTCAAAGCCTTTAGAGATGTTTTTTCCTCTAAGTGTTGCTATTTCATGCTCACCAGAAGGAGCTCAGTTACTTACTGTATCCCACTTGCTAAAAATTCAATGCAAACCATGCTGAACAACAGCATTTTCTGGGACTGGTCACTATGATTTATTTCCATGTGCCAGGCATCATCTATCTACAAACCAAGAACACAGTTGTGGGTTTTGCCAGCAGCATCCCCCTCCTTTTCAGCAGCATCCCTGTTCTCAGCAGCATCCAGAACAGCCAAGCTTTTCTACACGTGCTCCTAGTTGGGTTTGCTAAGGCTGTCGCTTAATTTTAGAGGGCCAAATGTGTTGCTGTGCTGCTTCAGTGGTGAGATTTCCTTGCCATGTCAATCTGGTCCCGGATAAGAGGAATGCAGTGGCATGATGAGGGGAGAGTCTGGTGATGTGGGTCTGCATACGTAGCTAATCCAGAAACAGCACTCAGAGGAGTAGGTCTATCCTACCCTGTCCACTTACTCCATGCAAGCCACATTTCCATGATCAGCTTGACTCTTCTCCACCACAAGTAACTGTTTTTTGCCCCCTCCTTACAGGAGGCTGGATTTATGCTGAAGAACCCCCAGCTGCATTTGGAAGAAAACCCCAGAGCCTCTGCATGTAAATACCTCCCATATCATCTTTCCCATCTGCCCAGACATGCACGTGGCTAATCCAGAAGCATCCCTGCTGCATCTTTGCAGAAGCTGTACCTTCAGGAGGGTCCTCCCCGTCAGAGCGGGAAAGGGGAACTAAGTAAGAGGAGAGCTCTCCTCCTCTTCACCCTCGTGAAGCTGCAGCTTCTGTGTTTCCGACCCACCTATTTATTCCAGGAGAACCAAATCCTTCACTTAGACACACATTTTTCAAAGACCGTCTGCTGAAAAAAAAAGACTTCACCCTGTCATACCCAACGTGATGCTCAGTTCTTTGGGTTTTACTTCACACTTTCTCCAGAACCTAATGCCACCTCCCTGTGGCTCACCTTAACCAAGTCATTCCTACATCAAACTCTAAATTAGACATACTGCGTGCCTCGCTATGCTGTTATCCACTACTGTGCAATCGCACTTGCTGGAGAGTTGATTTCAAGGAGCTCTGGAGGCCCGTGCGAGATCAAGTGCCTGGAAAACCTGGCAGTCTGGTCCCATTCACCACTGGGTATCATCACTCATATCAGCCCCATGTTGTCACTCAGTGGTAGCAAAGATGTGCTCCCTGCAAGCAAAGGTCCTCGTGCCCAAAGAACGACAGATTTGGTAAATGTAATTTTTCTATACTGTTTTTGCATGCCATGTTCTTGACCCCCGACTTTGCTGTAGATAGTCATGTACACACTGCCAGCAAAGTACAAAATGCCATCAAACTCACGTCAGTGACATTTTAAGTACCTTATAGCGATGTCAGAGATTACATTAACTCCAGTGCCAAATGAATGAGGTTCCTTATTCCTTTCAGTCCCCACTGCCACAGTATCCTGTCTGAAAGACCTATTGATCCTCTGCCTCAACTCCTTCCTTTCTCTTTCCTTTTGGTACAGATTTTTCCTTAGCTTGCAAACCCAGCTGAGCTCCCAAGAGGAAGGGAGGAGAAGCACATGCTGCTGTAATCCTGAAGAGCCATATCCCAGGCAAATACTTACTTGCTTGGTTCCCTGCAGTGAGAAAAGCTTTGCAATCTGCACACACCCACTAGTCCACGTGTCGTGATCCTTCCAGCTTTCCTTGTTCCACCAGGACCCGCCTCGCCCTGCCTCCCTCTCCTCTCCGCTGCAGACAGGCAACTCCTTCCAGCTGTGGTGTTCTCCCAGGAGCAGGCAGCGAGGGATGCCTCCACTCATTCCCAGTGGAAACAACGCCGTTATCATCACCCATGTACAAAACAAACCTCAGAAGAACTTTCATTTTAACCAGAAATTCTCCCCTCAGCAGCCCTGAAACCCTCAGCAGCAGGGTTTGGTAAAGGCCGCAGGTGTGTACAGTCTTAAAGTTAAACAAATTGTGTTTTTGGCAGTGGTAAAACACTAATTTCACTATGCATGAGACTTTGAAAGAGTGCTGCTGGCCTTTGAGCTGATCACACCCATTCAAAGGTGCTGGGGTTCCATGTCTCCATGGGGTTTCAGCAACTCAGCTACCACTCTGCTTCTGCCAAGGGGAAAAGAAATCTGCAGACTTTGCTACGAGATCTTCTCTGCCTGACTGCTGGGAAGCATCCCAATATTTCAGTGCAAAACAAAATGCCTGGGATGCTCATAAAATACCTGCAGCTTATCAGCTTTGCTCTAAATAATAAGTAAGATGGAACTCAATACCTAACAAATATTTGTAACAAGAAAACCATTTATAAAAATTGTTTTAAAAAAAGCTCTTGGTAAGGGTGTAGATAGTCTCCATCAGATGGAGATTTCCATCTAGCTATATGAAATAAGCACTGGTAAAAAAGTGATGCTACATGTTACACCTCTGAAAGCATCAATCTGTGCCTACAGACCAAGGAACTGCATGGTACCTCAGGTTCTGCTAAAATGAATGGCAAAACCTCCCTGCAGACCCCAGGACCTCTCAGCCAGGCCTCTCCCCTACCAAGTCACTTCCAGGCAGTGCAGGCAGACACTCGGTTTGGTTGTGCACCTGCCTGGCTCTCACCTGAAAACTCGTCCCACGCCAGTCTTTGGAATGGTGCCACCGCACCTAACGCAAAACATCTGCATTGCACTGGGTGGTGCTAGCAGAAGAGTTGCAACTCCCCCAGTCACTCCTATTTAATTAATCTTCCTTTCACCAAGCGGAGATGAAGGCTGGTGCATCCAAAGGAACACCATGGAAAGTCAGCGGGATTCAGGCACCTCGCTCCTGGCTGGTCCCTGGAAACAGTATGCCAAAAACCTGAATATAACCTAAGGTGGCTTCTAGCAGCACCTCCTGGGACCTGGGGTCCCTTCTCTGCTGCATGGGAACCAGCATCTCCAGGGAGCAATTTTAGGATTTCCCTCCCCAAGCGTAAGACCTGGGTGATACCTGAGACTCCTTATGTCCTCCTCGAAAGCCCACATAAATCAAGTCAGCATTTCAAAAGCACTCTTGGAGAACCCAAATTGCTCCAGAGGAGGAATGTCCCAGAGACACGTGCAGCCCATGCTGCTCACACATAGGCCACTATTTAAAAAAAGAAACTTCTTGGCTTTGTTTGCTTCTTTCCTTTCACTTATTATACATACTCTGAGCAGACAAACAGATTTTGTACAGCAAGCTGGTGCTGACAGACAACCAGACTGCCTGTTACTCCTCAGCAGAGCATCCTACCTATGTTATGCCTAGTCCCTAGCTTTCCTAGGCTTTCATTTACAAATGCTCGTTTTCACATAGTGAAGGAAAAAGCAGCTCCTTTACTGTGATCAGAATTAATTGTTCATAATAAATATCTGGTCCAGAGAGAGACAGACAGAAGGACTGTATGTTACCAAGACAGACAGACCCATCTTAAAAAAATCTCCTTGTTACAAAAGCAGCACCCAGAATTAGGAGAGCTGAAAGCATTTTAGATAAAACACTTTGGTCATCTGCATTTCAGTCCTCGTTTCATTTCCTGGCTCTGATGTACTGTAAAGCTGCTGCATGAGACTTCCCTTCACTGGGGGAAAAGTCTGATCCTTTTTATCACTATTGCATAAAAGTATTTACTTTCCATCCTAAAGTTTGCTAGCTTGAGGGTAGGGAATAGCAAAGATAGATTCAGAAGACCAGCTGGGTCCTTTACTCCTCCAAAGGAAGTACGGTAACTGTGAAAAAATGAAAATAAAAGTGAGAAGGAAAGGGGGAGGAGGCCCATAAGTAAAATACCTCGGTACTTGCCCCTTCCTGCTCCTTGGTCCTCTGCAGAGCAGATTTGCTGAGCCTTCCTCCACAGAGCTGAGGCTCCACAAACCGTTACTTCTTCCTCTGCCATGACTGCATCCTTTTGTTTTTCCCTCTCCCTCTCCTCCGTCACTCTCCTCCTTTCCCAATTTCTCAGACACTACACCCTAGTGTAAAACCTCCTGCCAGGAGGATGTCAAAAGACCTCACTGGGGATCAGGCAGCCTCCCCCTCTCCTCCCTCACCGGGGCTCACCGGTAACTCAGCCACCTGACCAGCAGGACTCTCCGTGCTGCCAGCATTACTTCTGCTTCACTACAGATTTCCCACAGGACGAAAGCCTCCTGGCGCTACCCCCTATTTTGTGACAAAAATGTAAAAATAATCTAACCACCAACTAGGTCTCTCTGCTTTCTCACCCCATCCCCATGCACAGTTTGGATGAGGTATGATCCAGCTGGTTTACTTGCACCGTGAGGAGAAGACGCACACAGCAGGGTCTGTTGAAGAGACCCCTGACACCTCTCCAGTGGAGCTGAATGCCACCTCCAGCAAAATATTCCCATTTTTGAGCACCACCTCCCATGAGACTGTTGTCCCAACCCCATCTTCGTTATCAGCTCCTTGTCACAGCGTTCAGCCCCCGCCTCCCCAGACGAGGCTCCTTGAGCTCATTCAAACCACGTGCTGCCCGCACGGGACAGAAAGCACCAAAACACATTTCCAGGCCAAAACGCTCCAAGTACAGCAACTCGACACATCACTTTTCTGTGACAGAATAAAAACGCATCTGCCCTGCCACAAGGCTGAATCCAGTCTCAGATACTGAGATAAACAATCCCAGCACAGCCCTCTGCAGGCATGTACCACCACCTGATGCCAAGAAACACACTTTGTTATGCAATTTGCCACCGAGCACTCGGTGGGCCCTCCAGCTATGTCCCCAAAGCTTGGCGTGAAGCCCGTGGCTGCTCCTGTGTGTGCAGACCACCGCTGAGCCACCCACCGACCCCACTGGGCAGGACCCCATGCAATGGCACCTGTGCAGCCCGAGGTGCAAACCCTTCCTCTGCACCAGGCTGAAGAGTTTAATCTGTCCCCGCTTCTACTTCTGTGTCTGTGGGTCTAAAATCGTGAGGAAAATCTATACGCTAGACCTGCTCCTATCATTCATTAAATTAACCATGGAGTTCTCAGCCTTCCCAGCAACTTTGGGTTTCCATCTCCCAAAAGCTGAGCTATTATTAAATTGCGAAGTGGCACAGCAGGGAAAGGAAACACTTGATTTGCCTCTGACCTTCTGCCATCCTGGGGTAGTAAATCGGTTTAATCCAGCAGGACATTTAATATTCTCATTGGGAGATCCTCACATGTAAGCAGTCCCTTTCCACTGCCAAGCACCAGCAATAACCTCTGGTGGTGGTCGGGACTACTAGCAGACCCGAGATTTAGGGATTCAGGATGCACCGATCCTTTCAGAGCTGATGGGGACCAGCACCTGGGGGCAGGGGGAAATCCTGGCAAGTCTGGGAAACCACCACCCTTCCCATCCCCAAGCAACTCCTCTTCAAGAGATCCCGCAAGCACGCCTGGCCATGGCCACCTCCACGGGGTGGTACCACCAAGCCTCGCCCGAGCTCTGTGCCCTTCTCCGTGCCCGCAGAGTACACAGGCACGACTCCTCCACAAGCTGGACGGCTGCTTTCCCGCTCACATGTGGTCAGGCAGAGTACTTTTAAGACACAGATAACCAGGAGTACTGTCAAGAAAAGTTAGGTGCCTCCCTGCCGGCAATGAAGGGCACTTCAAAAGATGCTGCTCCAGCTTCTTCTCAGCGCTGTCCTCCCCAAAGCTGCTAAACTACCTTTGCTTTAAAATTTAAGAGATAGGATAAAAGAAAAAAGTGTCGCAGGAGGAAAAGCCTCCAGTCCCTGTGATAAATAAAAGTTAAATAACAAAAAAATTGAGAAAGAATAACCAAGCAGGCGTATGGAGGTGCGAACCCTGCAGTGACACTTTGCAACGAACCCCTTTCATGCTGACTGGCAGACTGCCTCCTTACCGAAGTAATCGGCCTTCGGCCGAGCATCCATCTCTTGCTCCAGGCGCTGGGTCAGTGCCTCCAGCTTCAGCTCAGCCGCCGATGGCCCTTGCTCCGGCTGCGGAAGGAGGGTCTGGCAGGGCAGCTTCACCTTCGCTGTGCTGGAGCCCTCCAAGTGCTCAGCATCCGACCGTGGGCCACTTGCGCCCTCCAGGAAAGGCGGCTGTGGAGCATCTGGAACCGTCGGCCCACGCGAGGCCAGGCGTGAGGAGCCCAGCTCAGGGCTCGCGCCGCTGCCATTGGGCCGATGGTTTTGACCATGGGCCACGAAGTGGCCGGCTGGGCCGGGGTAGGCGGCAGCGTGCTGGTAGTCCATGCTCGGGGCAGTGGGCACGGAGCTGGAGGGGAAGGACAGCGGGACGCCCTGGTACCACAGTTGGCTGCCGTCCCCTCCGGCGCTGGGACCGCAGGCATCAGCAGGACCCGAAAACCCCCGGGCGGGCTGCACCGAGGGGGCCGAGAAGGAGGAGGACCTCTGCTGCGGCAGGGCCCCCAGCACCCCCTCCTCCGTTCCCGCCAAGGGTGCCAGGGGGGTCAGGGCGGGCGAGA
>NW_008825495.1:1503195-1506258 GCF_000699105.1 Pygoscelis adeliae | reverse complement strand
CCCCCGCCCTGTTACATGGCATCATAGACAAGTAACTGCAGCAAGACCAACTCCAGGGACATTCAGATCGAGAAAGAAGCAGATGGATGATGACGTCATAAAATTATAGTTGCTTTGCAAAACGGTGGCGCGTGTGTGTTAAGTAGCGATTGGTCAAATCATGTTGTACCTGAACGCTTGAAAGGTGTAAGAACCGTGTGTAAAACTGCATTCAGGGTGTCCCAATGTGAACGGGACACCTCGTGCACATAAACAAAGAGTTACCCTTGTAATTCTATACTTTGCCTGCCGGCCTCTCTCCTCGCTGCAAAATTTTCATGACAAAACCCAGCTGGGGGTGCTCTGAGGTCGGGGGGCTGCGACAGGACCTCTGCCGGGCTCGGGGGAGAGGCCAGTTTGTAGGGAGCCATGGTGCCTCTGAGCAAATCGACTGGTGCAGTTAATCCTATGGGCCCGGGCATGTGTCCTGCGTTCCCAGGACTTGTTTCATTCTCCCCCAGGCTCCAGGAGATAGGGCCAGATGTTAACGAACATGGAAATTCGCTACCTTTAATAATCGCGAATTGGGCTGTGACCAAAACCTGTCAAAAAACAAAAAATCCCCTCCCCACTTTGACCAGTTCCTGTACGGAAGCACTGCTGAGCAACTGAGGCCAGGTCTAAAATAGCCCAACTCTTCCAGCGAGTTTCGGCCCAATGTGCTTAAAAATCACGACACTGTAGGCCCCTGGAAAAGGTGTGTGTCTTCTCTCAAAGCAACCTGGCAGGCTGCGAGCAGGACCGAGAGGCTCATCCTGGCAGCGACAGCCTTAGGCTCGAGCTTGAGCTGATACGCTTGATAAACTTCGGACTCGCAGAAGTTAGCCCAGACATAGCACAGGGTTAGATAAGGGGTTTCATGGTTTCTGGGGAAGGCAGGCGGGTGGGGATCCCAGCGCAGAGCGAAGCACAGTGGCCGAGCTGTTCCAGTCCCCAGGAGCCAGCGAAGGGGTATCCCAGCGCGTGCTGCCACTAACCGTGGCCTGATGAGTGTTTAGGGATCAATAGTGCTGGAGCTTTCACACAGAGTTGGGAAAACAGCCCTATCTATCAAGCAGTGCCATCTATCAAACCTTTCCAAGCCGCCTTCTGCCGTGGGGGAATTAGGGGTGTCGCAGCTTCCATAGGCTGAGCCCCACTAGCCCTGTTTCACTTTGGGAAAAGCTGGGTGCCTGGGGGCTAAACCCCACTTTGCACAAGCCCCAGCAGTTCGGGAGGGTTTAACTTGCAAAAAGCACAGCAAGCCCCTGCCTGTGCCGCGGCCCTTTTGGCCGGACCTGAAAGGGTTTGCCTCCCATTTCGTGGCCAGGAGAGGATGCAGTGGCCCCCCAGCAGCTGTTTCATGACCAGGCTCAAGCCACCAGTGGCCAAGAGCAAAAATAACTACCTCTTTTGAGGGACTTGACTGAAACTGTTGAGGCTGAGGTTAAGCTCAGCCGGGGTGGTAAAAGCCAAAACTGAGAGAGCATCCTTGGAAAGAGCTAGTGCAAGGCCGGTTTTGACAACGTCGAGAGTCGATGAGCAACGGATTGCTTGACTCCATATTTGTATGGCCCAAGAGAATGACAGAAAGGAAATAGAGCAGCAGGTAGATAAGGACGGGAACGAGAGTCCCACCGCTGCTTCACTGGCGGGAGGAATCTGCGGCGTTAGTGGACAAAGAGCAGTCGAAAAGGAAGTTGCCCATTGCTCACGCACCTTCTTCCCTCCTCCTCACCAAAGGATGTAAAGTTAATGAAGGGAAGGCATGCTCCTATCCCGCATATCAGAGACTCAGCCAATGTCTATTGGGGGTTTTTTTCTGCAAACATATGGAGATGAGGCTCTTCAGACCTCTAGGAAACAAACCCTTTGGTGGAACAGAAGTATTTGGGAATAGGTGTCTCAATTTTCAGCTTTCAACAAACAAACCAAAGAAGAAACTGTAACTTCCCTCAGACCATGGTTTTCTTCCGACTTTCTTTTTTAAGGGTCATGCATACATTTTCTTCCATTACTTTTTATCTGTAATCTAACATCTGTAGGTTGTTTTACAGTCGGACCCGCAGTAGCTCACCAACCTGGGGGGGGGAAGCAGCCTTCTTGCCGAATGGCCGCTCTGGATGCTGCTGACCTTCACCAGCTATGTAAACTACATTTCCTTCCTATGCCAAAGGATCAAATCAGCTGTCAGCAGAACAATGCTCACGCGGACAACATGGAAAAGGCTGCCGAAGCCCTTTGGATAGGGAACCATCGCGCTGGGCTTGGCCTCCTTCCAGGCTCCGCACGCATGAGCAGACACTTTGATGGCAAGTGCCTTCGAAGGGGGATCGCAGCCAAGCGATTCAAAGGCATTTTGGTGTTTAATTCGCAATGCTTTCAGTGAACGTTAGGCAGGAAAATACCTTTGAAGTTTCGTGCCCGGATTTATTCTTTCTGTGAGACTTGGGTTAGGGGTATTCCCAAGCGAGCAGATGATTAACTTGAACTTTCTACTGGGCTGGAGATGTAGTACTACACTGACTTGCAGACCCTTCTGCTGCGATTAGATATGGTCCCACAGTTTTATAGTTCCTGTGAGTTTTACAGCCCATGCCTATTAAGGAGTGAAGGGGTCCGTGATTGCTGTTGTAGCACAGGACCAAAATCTGTGTGCTATCTGAATTAACTTATTCTAAACGCTATCCCTTGAAGAAGAAAGCCATTGCTCATTTAATCTGTTTTTGTTCCTGTGGGCGAGGCTTACACGCTGCATTTACTCATGCAAAATAATGCTGACAGGTTGTAACCCAGCCCTGCTCCACGTGGCAATCGCAGCTGCCTGAGGGGCGGAGGGAGGCAGTGATTTGGGGAGAAGCAGCCCTGAGTGGTGTTCCCTGATTTCGGCCCCATCTTGGTGGGAGCACCGGGCACATCGCCGCGGCCTCGTGCTGGGGCGGCACAGCCCTCCAGGGCCGGCGAGGTGGCAGGCTGGGGCAGAGCGCTGCCTGCCCGGATAAACAGGGAAGTCGTGAATGAGAGCAGGGAGGGGATCGTCTGTCT
>NW_008825495.1:1500243-1503155 GCF_000699105.1 Pygoscelis adeliae | reverse complement strand
CCCCCGCCTCCCAGATCATTATTCTATCTGTGAGAAAACGCCCTCAGATTTCGAGGCACGACAGCAGCGTGCGGTTGTATAGTTTATGGAAAAAGACTATTAGGAGGTGTCTGGGTGACAATTTATAGCTAGATCTCTCTCCAAAAGTAACCATCATATACTTACTATTTGCAAGCAAACCAGCACGAGGAACCAGCGTTTGGCAGCACACCAGTTTCTTTGTGGACATTTCCAGGTCTAATCCCTGGTGCCTGTGCCTCCCCAGGGCCATAGCTGTCCCAGGCAGGTCATTTCCCGCAGGAGACTTGGGCTACGCATGCCACCCTGAAATGCCTGAGATACGTGCTCTGGTGTCTTTTAGCAGGAAAGCAATAAAGGCTTAAGTGATAGAATATAAACAGAGTGAAGAATTTATAAGGCAGAAGTCTTTCCAGGATGGAGCCTGGCTTGGTTCTTGCAGGAGCAAACGCATCTCTCGGCTCTCGCAAGGTAGTGTCGCAGCATCCCTGAACTCCGCACCAACTGAATCACACCGGGAAATGATGAACACTCCCTCCGGCTTTCTGAGGAGGTTTTCAATAAACGTGCAATTTATCTGCACCAGCCGGGTGCTTTATACCAGGAGGACGAAGCACAGGGCTGTAGGGTAAATAAGAGGGTGGCGGAGGGAAGGATGGAGGGAGCTAGCAGTGGGAGGTGAGCCCGGGGGTGGCTGCGGGCGGGAAAGCTGGGCTCAAGGCGGGAGCCAGGCTGCTGAAAGCGGGGCTGTGGAGGTGGAGATGCCAAACCTCAGCCTCCGTCTTCCGAAAAGTTTGCAGGAAGGCAGCAGGGCAGGGTTGGGAGATGTTGTTCTTCCCCACCGCTGCCCCAGGCGCCTCTGCATTCCTCGGGAGGCCTGCCCTGCCTGCTGCCCGTGCTGCCTCCTCCCGCGCTGCCTACACATTTAACCCCCAAGTTGCAGGGGCAGGCTGGGGACTGCGGGCAGACCCCTGCCCTCCCCTACAGCCCAGCTGCCCACCGTGCAGCCTGGGTACGTGCGTCCCCTGCCCCCAGGGTCACAGCAGAAATGGGTCCAGACTTGGATGTTTTGCTTCTGTTGCAGTACAACTGCCTGCTACGGGGCATGATCTCTGCTGTAAATGACACTGAGTCATTTAATTAACAGTAACGACACAGAAGGGCCAGGGCAGCACTGGGGCAGCTTTCCAAACTGCCTTTCTGGAGTGGTACAGATGCTTCACAAAAAGATTTTCAGGGTCATGTTCCTTAAATGACTACACCCTGCAGCATTAGTTCAGTGGGGATGCTGTGGGCCCTGCTCACAGGTGGGTAAACTGAGGCAGGGAAGGGTTACCTGGCAGGGCACACTGTGGGGAGGCGAGAGAAGCCATAGGGAATCACCAAGAACCCAAACGGGAGCCCAGGCAGCAGCAGAGAAAGAAAAGGCTGTGGATCTCCGAGCTGCAGCAGTTCGGTCTCCCCGAGGAAGGCCAGAGCCGGGTGCCAAGCACTTGGCTGCCGCTCCGGGGCAGAGAACGCCCTTCGCCTTCCTCTCTTCAGTTTCTCCAGGTGCCATCAGCAGTGGCGGAGACGCTGGTCTCCCTTTGCCGTCAGTCCACTGGGCCAAACACTTGCTTTCTGTGACATCAGGGTTGCACCAAAATAATGCAGGTGGCTTTGGTGGTTTTCCTACCCCTAGTCGAAAGAATATGGAAGAGTTTGTTTTCTCCATTTTCTACTAAAAAGAGCCTTTTATCAGGAGAAGAACTTGCCTGGACAATTTTCCAGCTTGGTTTCCCTGCCTCTTTATCAGTGCATTAACACAAACAGCACCATGACCTGTTTAACCAACATATGTGGCCCTTAGTAATCCTCGGCTGGAAGCACTCTGCAGGTCAGACAGCATCCTGTCATCAATCATTGGCCTCACATGGCTTGGTGGACTTCGAGTGGACTTGCCAGATGCAGTCATTGCACCCACCCCGTTCTTCCGTGCATGTCCTAGGAGAAGCTCTCTGACTAACAGATGTTTTTAAATGCTCTTTCACATGGGAAAATTGGGAAGTATATATTTTCATTGCACCCTTGCTATTTCATCCAGCCACGTGGATCTCCAGGGATGGAGACGTACTTAAGAAAAATATTCATTTCTAAAAGCTTCTACAGTTTTTTTCACAATACTTTCCTGGCTTAGCCAGCCCGACAACGCACGCTCACATTTCTATTTTGCGGCAAATAGTAAGATTTGCTAATTACACTGCTGTGTATTTAAAGACAATTGGTTTCCATTTGTAGCAGAAAACAATTTCCTGTTATACCAATTATTTTAATCTTCATCAGAAACAAACCCAGGCTTCCAATGCTAGCAACGTGTCATGTTCCTTTATTAAATCGCTCTTGTTTCTGCCCCGGTTATATGTCCTGTGTTTAGTATTCCTGATCAGTGCACTCTATCATCTACAGCTGTTATGACTGTATATATTTCGCCTCGCGTATTGTTGGCACCAAACACAGTTATTGGAGAGCAACTTCCCCTGCTTGGCAGCTCCTGCATATCCTCTGGCAGCGGGAGATGGGTGTACTGGGAGAACCTTGGACCTTTTATGCTCGGTTTTGGCACATGTAAAAAACTACTGATAGATAAGGAAGTTCAGAGCCTTAGATGTGACTGCAGGCCTGCAACCAGCTCAGTGAATGTGCTTTTATCTAAGAGAGCAAGCACAAAGGCACGCATTTCTGTTCATGTAAATCATAGAATCATAGAATCATTAAGGTTGGAAAAGACGCTTAAGATCATCGAGTCCAACCGTCAACCCAACACCACCATGCCCACTAAACCATCTCCCTAAGCGCCGCATCTACACGTCTTTTAAATACCTTCAGGGATGGTGACTCAACCACTTCCCTGGGCA
>NW_008825495.1:1489412-1499622 GCF_000699105.1 Pygoscelis adeliae | reverse complement strand
CATAGAATCATAGAATTTTTTTTTTATGTTTGCATGTATACATTCTGCTTATAGTTATACTGAAGAAGATCAGGCTCTTCAAATAAAAGAACTTCTTATGCCCCAGATGTCCCAGGCTGAGTGTCAACAAGTGCAAGCAGAAATAATATAGATATTTAGCTCATGGTACTTAAGTTTTTCGCATTTACATGTTCCTTTGCCGAGTGTGCAATTCAGCAGCCTTAAAACAGAGAGCAAATTGCCGTAGTGCAGGCAGATGAGCATGCAAGGAAACGTCCTGGATGTTCAATATGATGGGGTATTTTTGATGAGACTCCTGTGATCCAAATCTCTCACGGGTTCGGGCCATGTTCACCTGACAACAAATACAAGCATCTGCTTGACCTTGACTGAGTTTCCAGTCTCTCACTGCCAACATAAAGGCTGGCAGATAAAACAAGAGCCATCAGGACTCCCCTCTGCCACATCGCTACACCCAGGCAAAAATACTCCTATTCAGAGACCCCAACAACCTATAAACCCAGAAAAACCTGTTCAAACTCTCTGACTACACTTAAAACTAGAGCTAATTTTATATGGAAGATGATGCTGGTTTGTAACTCGCCAGGGCTAAAAACATACCTGAACTTATCCAGGCCAAGGCTTACTTGAGTGAGAGAAGTGCCGTGAGACACAAAGGTTGTGTGTGACTCGGGGCCTCTCGGGACAGACGGGGTTAGTGAATCGCAGAATGCTTTGTGGTACCGGAAAGTCACTTTAATCAGGAAAGGGAAAAAAAAAAAATCCCACCTTTCCTCCGCGTGTCAGGCAAGATCTCTTTTATCATCTGGGCTGCAGATGAGAGCTCTGATCCTGTTCCCTCCTGCACAGAGACAATGCTCCAGTTCAGCTCTCTTCTTGCTATGGCTGCGACGTGCTAAAAACTGCCTCTGATCTACTGTGATCAGCTTCATGCTTCTTCTTTGAGACATAAGCCCCATTTCCATAAAAAAATAACACGGCTGTAGTTCCAGCAACATTTTTTAAAGTCAAAGGTGGACATTACCTGGACTGATAGAAATCAGTGGGCTAACAAGTATATTCACCACTCGGGTTCTGGTGATAGACATGGCTTCACATGCAAGACTTCTCTTACTGCACAGTCCTTTAATACAAAATTAGCTCAGATCCTGACAGGAGGGAACTGAAGAAACAAAGCAGCAGAAAAAGAATCCAGCAAAACCAGTGTATGTACTGTTCCAAGTCAGTAAATATACATAAATAAAGCCAATCCCCTCTCTGTAAACTGCAATAAGTATTGCAATGCTACAAAAAACGCCAGTGATTTCTCCCCCGTCCTCATTTATAGCCATGCTTTTAGAAAAATCTTATATACTGCAAATTTCCCTAGGAAGGAACAACCAGCAAAGTGCTAATTAACATTCTTTCTAGCTCATGTCGATTGTAAAAAGTTTAGAGAAGAGGAATAGCTTTCTGGGAGGCTTTACACTGAAGAAGGAGAGACAAAGAGGAGAAGCTGTATGACCTGCATTACCTGTGGAATTTCTCCCTTCACAAGAAACAAGCAGGCTTTTACGAAGTCAGATCAGAAAAAGCCATCATTAACCAGATGTCAGTTCTGAGGCATTACTTCAACCCCGTAAATCACAGAGAGCACAGGTTTTATTTTGCACCAAATCTCCATTTTTGGATTCTGGTGAAGGGCATGGAAAAATGCATGCTTGTTCAGCAGTGCCCTTGTATAGGTTTTTGTTTGAAGCATAGGTGGGACAACCTGGCTAGAGAACTGCCTTAGCTAGTGACCTAAGCTGTAACATTGTTCCTTAATGTGACGTAAAAAGCCCTATTGCCTTGCTGCAAAGCAGCATTGGTGTATCCATGTCATTGGAGTCACTGGAGATGGCTACAAAACACCCACGCCTAATAACACATTTTTCTACAGTGTGGTTTCTTCCAGCACATTACACTGCCCCCATCTCCCCAGCAGAAGAGATCCTTTGCATGAAATCAACAGCATCAGAAAAGTACTTAGTGACCTTTCAGGACTTGCCAATTTTTATTTTTCCAGAATCAGTGTTTGAAGGCTGGACATTTTGGAAATTCAGTTACGTGAATGATTTTGGGGTAGAAAGTGTACCAATGATTCTTTTTAAAGTTTTATATTATTTAAAATAGAAACTTGACACAGGCTGGATCAGTGCCGTGAGCAGTCTTCTATCGCTGTGAGCGGCAGGATGCAGGGAATGACCCTTCTGTGTCGTGGATCCGTTTCTTGGAGTAGTTTGTCCTGGGTCTATCCCACTAGGTTTAGCAGATCTCCCACATCTCCTTCGGCTCATGACTTTGTGGAATCAGGACGGTGGCACCATATCCATTTTAATGTGTGACAAACGCAGCGCAATTTGATTGATTGCCTACCAGCGCCTTTCCTTCTCACTCCTCAACTATCCCTGCCCAGATTTAAAACTCCCATAGTATTTAGCCACTGAACTCTTCAAGGGCACACAATCTGTGACGCTTTATACCACCTTCAGCATAAAGATGCATCTGTACCTTGACACAAGTAACAACTGTTCAATAAATGAGAGGCATCTGCGATAAGTTATTTTAAAAAGGCTTGGTAACAGGCTACAGCCTGTGTATCAGCATCAGTCCCACCTAGGCACAGATCAAACCTGTGAGTCACAATTATCGTTATGACAAATGGCAATCGTGCTTCAGGGCAGGTCGACCTTATGAGAAATGTCAGCAGCTGTCAGGACAACTGCACAACTCCACGGCTGGCACCTCTGCCATCTTACAAACATACACTTACCAGGGGATTAGGCTCTGTCAGGCTTTCTGCATCATCTCTCACTCACTTTTTCACCGCCTTTTAGTATCCTCTAGACTACACTGAATTTCAACTTACGGTAAACACGCTGGCGTGACTTATGACCGCACGCTTTTTGGGCAATGGCTGTTCACTACCTTTCCTTTTTTAGTGTGTAGAAGTCCATTCCTTATTTTGATTTTTGCCTGAATCACCAAGTGACATCTACAACTCGCTTCCTCTGGCAAGAGCAAATACCTGCCAGTGCTAACAGCAATAAACACTGTGGGCTGCTGCTCAGCCCTGGAGTGACTGCAGCTTTTGTTTAAAGGCACCGTAGGTCTGCTGGGCTTACAACATCTTTCTTCATCCTTGTAAATTTTAAAAGTTTTTATTTACACCAAACATGTCACCTTTCCCCGCAAAGAAAAACTCTGCTAAAATGGTTCCACAGGGTGTGTTAAGCTTTTATACAGAAAAAAAGCAGGACTGTGCTGTGCTACAGATTTTATTTTAAAGGACCTCTTTCACAGTCCTTTTAGGGGCTTCTGAACAGGAGTTTTATGAATTTATAACAACATACATGTCAGGCAGACACTGGAATTCAAATTATTTTAACTCCAACTAAAGGCCTGTGTTTGAATGTCTGAATGCATTCCTTTGTGGCTGAGATTTTTGGAGTCTTAAAACTGCAAGGACCGTATCTTCATTATAAATATTCCATTTCTTAGTCATTCTTGTGTCAAAGGACTGCTGGAGAGAAAATCTGCATGAGTGTGGTCCAGGAGGAAGCAGAAATCAGAAGAGTTTTGTTGCAGAAGTAGGGATGTGTAGAGCCGAATCTGCTCGCTGAGCCTGGCATCTCTGTTATGCAGCTAGATCTTCGGTACCAAAAATGCACAAAACCAAAATGAATATAGGAATTGCTTAGCTAGTACTCACACTGCAATGGGATCTGTCTTGATCCTAGTTGCTTAGGATCTATTGGACTTATTTACTGTTATGTGGGAAGATTTTTATCGGTTTCCTTTTAATCTACACAGTCCGTGTGACTGCTGGGCTGGAGGGTTAACAGAGACCTCTGCATTTGCCTAGCTGGTTCTTACTGCCGACTTCTTAACTGTCAGAATGGCTCATAAATGGCTGGTTTATTGGACTACTTAGTTTAATGGCTGTTAAAGAAAAGACAGTCTTACACAATGAACCCTGTAATTGTCTCTTTGGAAACCCTTTTTCAAGCATTTGCTAAATACAATAAACACGTCCGTATGGATGTAACAGCAATGGAGTTTACAAATAAAATGGTTGAAATGAGGCATGAGAATGGCTTTGTGTTTTATGAAAGTCTGACTGACTTTTAGAAACATGATGGCTATTTCCACTTAATGAAGCCCTCAGAAAAAAAAGAAAGAATTTTGATTCAAATTTTACGATCTAGGCACTACAACAACTAGGAGTAGAGGCAAAAAGCATTTGCTGTCTGCCTTCACCGCTGCTGCATTTCTAGCAGCCAACTCATCCCTTTCTTGAATCCCCCCCCAAAAGTCTCTGAGATGGCTCACGCGTAGGAAGTAACAGCCATTCTGTTCTGTGCAGAAACAACAGCCAGCACTTTGCTGAAGTTGAATTTCTCATGTATGAGCCAACAGAAATATGCCAGCGAGGAAGGAGGATCCTGGCTAAGGCAGGGCTTGGCTAAGTAACCTGACCTTTTTCTTGCCTTGGCTCTGAAAGGTATGTGAAATGTATCAAACCACCCCAATGCTGGCTACCTGCTGTGCCCTAGGCCACTGGCCAGTGCTAAACAAATCCTTTTTTAAATTAACACTCTGTAGTAACATTTTCTTACAACTTAAAATGTTAGTTAACGGTGGGGTACCCAAACATGAGATACTGGCAGCAAAGACTGACTGCAGCACACCTAACATTTGGTGTAGCACATACTCAGGGCAGTTGTTTAGTCCTAGAATTATATTTATGCCTCTGCATTTAGCCAAGCCAACTTTCCAATAGGATAAATTCCCGAGGCTGACACTAAAACCCCTGCACTTTATATCATTTACATTCTGTTACAATCATTTAGTTCTTCCGCGCCTCCTTCTCATTCTCCCAGAGAATACAGACAAACAGCACCTCACCGTGACCGATAAGAAACTTTAATTCCGTGCATTTCTCCACGCTGAAATGAAGATTTAGCAGCAACCTGAATTTAATAACATTTCTTCCCCATCGTTACATGAGATTTAAATAACCGCAACTGGTATTTTTGAATTGGTTTAATCTCGAAAGATTCCAGTTCCCTTTTACAGCCCAGCAGAGCCTTTGCTATTCTTGCACTAAGAAGTTGATAAGGGCAGTTCTGGGAGACAGAAAGGCCTTTTTAATGGTTCGTCCCTGGAGATGCTTGACTCCAAGTTCACTTTGAAGAACTAGTTCGTGGACTTCTTCAAAATTGCGGGCTGCTTGCTGAGGCACAAGAACTTTGCCACAAGCTTTGTTATTGATCTGAAAAAGAGAGACACGAAAACAAGAAAAACAGAAGTTACTAGACTGATTTACACAATTTCATTTCCTGAATCCAATCCATCTCATTATATGTGGGGAAAAAACATGGATCAAACTCTCTTTTCTCCAACACGAAACTTTCTAAGCAGAAGATAAAATTCTCCACACCTCCTGTCCCTCTACCATAAAATAAGAGAATGAAACTCTGACTCACGATACTCAAGGAAAATTGAAGAAGTGGCCATAGGAAGTCTTAGTTTTGAAGACAGCAAGCTGCATGTGACTATGCAATGCGGTGATCTTTTAAGTTTAAAAACGTGATGGTTACACAAGCTGAATACTGAGTGAACATAACGGTTTGTCAGGTGGGAATCTTGGTTTGTACATACTTCTAGGCTGCAATTTGCATTCTTTACAGCTTAGCGATTCCTTACAGAGATTCAAATGTAAGATTTATTGAAATAAAAGTATTTGTGGCTGAAAAGATATCTGAAAGATTCATCATCACTTGTTTTTAGAAAAATAGGCTTTAACTCATTATATGTTGCATTCGTACTAAACACATGACTCATTAAGCCAACACCGACCACAAAGACGACAACCACTCATAAGGTAATGCTTTCCTGTGTGTGGCTGGTTTTCAGAGCAGCTTCCACACCGGTTTTGCATCAGCAGGGCAGAATCATGTAAGTAAAACTGAGTAAGGCCTTCAGTGGGAATCACCTTAATTTATAAAATGGTCTTAGAAATCTTTTCTGTCATCCACTAAGAGTAGATAACGGACAGAGACTACAGAGCCTTACTGAGTACCTTTCTGGAATTGGCATAAAATTCATTATTACAAAAGCTTTCAGATTTATATGGAGTACTTTCAGTGGATTAATGAAAAGAGTATCAATCCCACATTTTAGCAAATGAAATAATTTGAATTTTTAAATCCAGTTCAATCAAGTTACTCGCATAAAAATCTGCTGCAGGTACTGCAGATCTTTGACCTTTAGACATCATTGAAACGAGTTTTCAATCATCTAAAAGGAACATACGTTGTTTCATACAGCTTGGACATAAAAATGCACACAGCTTGGTTTTCACCTGGATTTTATCCAGGATACATGTATGCAACATATGATGAATGAGAGCGACCTACTTCACTTCCCTAGTTTGTATTTTATTGAAAATAAAATAATCTGTGCAATTCTCAGAGAGAGGAAGTTGGGACGGATTTTTAAGGAACAAGATGAAGTCTCAAATGCAGCTGGGATGAGTCATTTCTGTTTTTTGACTAGACTTGGCAACAATTTGTAGTGATAATGCAGGTAGGCTTTTAACTATTCCTACATGTATCCATAACGTGGTATCATAAAAGGCTGGCTGTGTTAAAATTTGCCTTTAGCACCTCGTGCAAAGTAAATCCCTTGAAAAACACAGAAGAGTTCATTTTTAAAGCTTTTGTGAAAAATAAATACAAGTAGTTCTTTTTGACAGGGCACTTCAGAGGAGAATACATTCCACAGGAAAAAGAAAACAGTAAAATCCAAACGGATACAGTTTTAGTGAGAATATAAAGCAAGCTTGTGAGCTCGCTGCTAGGACACACAGCCTGCAGTTCAAAACTCTGCCTGCTTAGTTAAAATGTCATTCACCGTCCTCCATGATGCAAATTAATATGTCCCAGTGGATGGATGTTGGCAGGGGGAAACTTGCCACAACTAGCCTATTTGGTGCTGTTCTCAACAGAAAAGCCAAGCGGTCTAAATCAACTTAGTAAATAAGTGACTGCTAGCGGTTGCATTTTCCTAGAAAGGTCGAGAAGCCTAGGCGACCTGACACTGTGTACCTTCCCACAGCATCTCTCCTGATCTTCCCACACCGCGCTGCGAGCTGAGTCCGAAAATCCTATCAAACAGCAGATTGGTTATGATTTCAGCACGTTTGCAGCATGGCTTTCATAGTATCGTAGGTATCGTGATGCGAAGTCAAACGTATTAACGCCATTCTTAAAATAAGCATCTGCAGAGTTAGTCATACACTGTCAGTAACAAGCATCCTATTCACATATTCTTTTAGTCGAGGGGTTAGATTCTCAGCAGGACAAATACCTTCTGCTGTGCTTTCACCTCTCTCTCTGTATCTCACTAGACCAGCACAACCCTCAGCAGCTCCAGGTAAAAGTGCCAGCACAAGCCTTGTTTCTCTGAAAAACCATGGCAAACTGCAAGAGGAGAAACAAATGAGGCTTGGGTCCTTTCTTACCCTGAGAAAGGAAACTGTTGCTTTTTCTTTTCTTCTTTTTTTTTTCCTTTTTTTTAACATTTGACACTTCAGACTATTTTGGATCTAGAGGGAGCTAGAGGGAACTAGAGAGGTTATGAAGGATGAAATGAAATCACGAAAGACTGAAAAATAAGCACCTGGAGGCTGCAGAGAGGAATTTTTTTTTAACTCATTTACTCAGATTTTTTTTTACCATTGATACATAATCCTTCTGAGAAGTAAAAAGGAAAATAAATATCCGTGTGCTTTTAGGCCTTCCTCATACGCCAAAGCAAGAAAGATGACACCAACTTTTTTTTTTTATTTTATAAAAACATCGGTTATAAGACCACGGCTGCTAACAGTTCTGCACCACCTAGAAAATGTGAGGAATGCTAGTCAGAAGTGTGTTCATATGATGAAAAGCACACTACATTCAGGTCAGATTTTTCACAGCATTAACAATATACAGTACGATTAAAAATATTCAACTTTGCAATAACATTTAGAACAACAAATACCATGCATATCCAGTGAGTTTAAATGTCTTTCTTGTAGGCTATCTGTATTGTATCAGCCCAGGATGCAGTGAATTGGTTGCTTTTGCTGCTTTGGGTTAAATATGGAAAGACGTAACTCCAGCACAGACAGGAAATAATGAAGTATTTTGTGTCAAGAGAAATAAAACCATAATGTCTCAGCAGGCAAATCCCTGGCAGCCTGAGGCAGTTTGATGTCTTGAGAAGAATAGGGTTGTGGCCCAAAGACTCAGTGTGACTGTGCAGCCTTGTGAAGAGACACTGCCTCTTTGCAACTAACCAATTCCTCCGCAAGACGAGTGTTTCTTGGTTTAATGAGGGCAATTTATTTTTACAGCCATACAAAAACCTACAGTGTCCACAAGACTTTAAAATATTCACATTTATGATGATTTCTCCCTGCTCCTCCTTATTTCCCTTTAGCCTTACTCTATACTAGAAAGCCAGGCACATCCCCCAGGCACTATTTTTAAGAATTATTCCCAGTTCAAAAAAGGAACTTGTCTCTCTGGTATTCCAGCCACTGGCTTTGTCAGAACTAAGGAAGGTGTTTACATGTATCGTAGTCTTCCATGAATATATGCCTGAGAACACAGGGGTTGCTTTTTCTATTACAAGACTTCTGCACAAGGCTATGGCTTTCACAAAGTCAACCAGGAAAAGAAACAAAAATAATTTTCGTAATGGTTGTTTAAAGCAAAATTAATTTTTATTCTTCTGTTTTCTTTTTTTGAGAAGGAAGTTTTAACATCAGCAGAAAAATATCAGTGAAATGTTTAAGTGTTTTTATGTTCAGTTGTACAGTCTTAAAAACATTGAGTTCAGAGTTTTCCCTGTATTGTTGAAGTTTTTATTTCAAAGATATATTTAATAACATGTTTGCTTTAACCACAATTGCGAAGAAGTTTCTATAATTACACAATTTCTCATTCATGACTTCCTTATAAACGGAACACTGGAATTTAAGATGTTTGCTGGCTGTGCTTGAAGGTGAAGGTTTATTTTAAGCTTGAGCAAAGTGATTATACCCAAGTGAAGATTTTTGTGGATATATGACCTTTTTACTGGTACAAATAAATACTTATCACTTAAGAAAAAAAAAAGGAAAAAAAGCAATAAACCCACAGTGAATATTAGGCTAAGTCTGCTATTAACCCCAGCTGGCACTTCAGTCCTTCTCCTCCGTTTGGGAAAAGATGCCAATTGAAAATTTCCTCCAAAAAGACAGACTCTGTGGCCTCTGCTAAGCACTTATGTTGAACGTTAGAAAAGTTAGTTTTTTAGCAGCATTTCTCATTCTGTTCTGTTCAAGTGGACTGTGACTGAGAGATCTGGCAAGATACGAAATTATTTGCAAAGATACTTTGATTAGGGCAATCTACAGCAACACAACTTCCCCTAAATCCAACCAGTTTCTTCCCTCCTCAAAAAACCCAGCTGAACAAAAATAACTGAACTTGCTCTTCCTACCCAAAGGAGCTAACATAATAAAATAGATAAAATACAGATAAAATGCATTGCTTCTGTTTCCCTTACACACACAAGTGCACACACATGCGCGCGCGCGCGCGCACACACACACACACAGAGCATGCAGTTTTACATGACCAAATGACGTTTCTTCTAGAGGCTCCATCTCATTCAATGTCCAGAAACACAAAAAGTGTTTAAGTTGAAACATTTAATTTTAAAGTTAAAACATTTAAGTTTAGAATGTCTGCATGGTATATTAAAGGTTATTCTTTGGCGAGCAGTGAAAAAGGCAGGAGTCCTGCCAATCTAATAGTATGCAGCTATGGAATTACAGACTACCATAATGCTGGAGCATGAAGCACTTGAATGCAAGTTGACCAGGAGCCAGCTGATGGAAGAGCTGAGACACTACTCCTGGATCCTACCCCCTGGCTCTAAGCCCCGCAAGTCTCTCTGTGGCCTGCAGTGGCACTTGCTGCTGCTGTGCTCCATGTAGCGATAAAGCTTAACGACGCTGAATACAGACTAGTTAATTAGAGATGTAGGAAAAAAGACAGTAAACTACACTGTGCATGTGCACATATACATTTTGGAAAGTTACAGGCTAACTAAATGTAGTTTTATGTCC
>NW_008825495.1:1463354-1489368 GCF_000699105.1 Pygoscelis adeliae | reverse complement strand
CGCAAAGAGGAACTGGGATGCGGTTCTAACATTAGGAAAGATACCTGTTTTTCCTCACCCTCATTCCTGCAAATACGCTCTGATGAAATGTGCCAGAAGTTCAGCCTGAGGCAGATGGGAAACATCATTTGGCAAAAATCACAGCAACTTAATCCAGCTTATGAGAAGTTGTATTAGGCAACCATAGCACTACAGGTACCACAAGAAATGTCACCTGATTATACATTTTTGTACAGGGCCAAGATCATAAATGTACTGTCAGGCAAAAAATCTGGAGGGACCTGTAATTTGATCACAGTTTTGACTGTACCGTCCTTGCCCACAGCTGTTCACTGGTCAAATCTCCACAGGTACTAATATGCAGTCACTCAAAAAGACTTACATTTAGATTGTCTCCCTTCCAGACTTGCTACATTTTTTTCATTTAGGAAACCATTTTAATTACTCAGCACAACGGTAATTGCAGCTTCTATTCTATCTGACCTTTCACTGAGCCACCAAAGAAGGGAACTGACTTCCACAAGAGCAGAAATTTTGTCATCCTCTGAGCTCGTAATGCATTAACTGACCACCACTGAAAATAAATGAGAATGCTCTTACCAGAACAGCCATCTCCACAACATCTGACGGCTGAAGGTACTCCGGGTCTACTTTGGGCCAGGACTGATGCAGCACATCAACATCCCAGTGATGATGAGTACAAAGTTTATTCTGCATATGTGACAAACCTGGAAAATGAAACCAGTCAAACATTCAGCTGTATTGTCACCAGAACATTTGCTCTTCGGAATTTGTTGGAGAAATAAGATCAGAATAAAGTTGACTTTAAAAGTAAGTCCCTTAGGAGGAAATAACATTGTTTAGATTAGCATACAGCACATTATAAACAGAAAGATACATATCTTTGAAGTGCTTGTTTTATACCATGTGTAGGGATGCTAACATGAACGTTGTGGGCACATTTTAGATTTGGACTAGCACTCCAAAACTTTGGCAAAAGCACAGAAGACCACTGTTTATTATTTTAAATTGTAATACTGCAACACAAGCTGACCTCTTCTTCTAGAAATCAATCATAATACTGTGTTTTTTTCCAATAACACCACCAGTTTGATTAAAATTTTACTAACAACTCAATCAAAATGATACACAATTTTGGCTTATTATTTTACCATCTGTAATATGCTGGGTAGTTTCTAAATTTGCAAGTCAAGTTACTTGCAAGATTTTCTCATATTTTGTGAGGTATCTATTTTTTCACAAATTAAAGGTGCTATGTAAGAATGCCCTGCACAGCTTGCTCTCCTTCTTACGATATGTACATTCTGAAATGCTTTATCCTTTGATTTTATTTTAAAAAACTCCTAAAATGGCTATAAGTGATCTCCTTTTATTAAGTAGGCTTTGCTCTCCCCAAGACAATTAATTCCTGATTTGTTTAAGTAATAGGAGAATAGAATGCAATTCATTCTGAAGCCGCATTCTTTAACTGAATAAAAGCTGCTGAGTTGGATTTATGTTGCTGTTTACTCCAGCTGTAGGACAAAATAAAAAGATTTCTCTTAACAAGAGGCTGTCAAATATGATCAATATTGATGATGATTGCTCTTGTGATTCTCACAAAGCCAGGGGATTTTTAAATTAAAAACATTCTCTGTGTATGAATAAGAATACAGACTAAAACCTCTTTTAAACACATGCTTCATTCAGAACTGCAAAATGTATTTGGAATCTCATCTGGTTTAGGGAAACTCCAGCAAGAGCATAAAGAAAACCCATCAACACAAGATTCACTGTTGAGACTGAGGTACCCGAAGCTGTTCAAAACACAGCACAAAGGCAGACATAGGAGCAAAACCGACCCATGCATAATACATACATGAATTTACCTAGCTGGATTGTTTAGACTAATACAGCAAATAACAACAAACAGAGACATAAAGGGAATGCAACTTCCTCCAGAAAAATCAGCCAGATTTTTGTCAGCACTTTTTCAGACGAAGCACTTTGGTAAAATTGACACACAGCCATGCTATTTGCTGAATGATTCAGAAAGGGGCAGTGGGGTAGACCGGTGGGAGCTATTTCTAATGGCAAACAAGAACGTGCATATTTCCTAAGAATAACAACTAAGCCACAATCTTATTAGGTAAATAATTGATTAAAACACTTTAATGGATCTGGATTTGTGTATTTTTTTTCTCTTGCGACAGTAGCTCAGAAACTGAAAGAGCAAAAGATAGGAACTCAAGCAGAAAAAAAAAATCTTTGCATTGGTGATTCATTATCACGTTGACTTTAAAGACAACAGCTGCTAGATTCTTCCCTTTTTGGCTTTTGAACATCCAGATGAGCTCATTTCTTTCCAACTGATCACATGCCTTGTGGCAGAAGCATGCATACTGGCCACTCCTTATTTTCCTGTTGAAGTGGATTCTTCAAACTATTTAAAAACCACTTTCTGATAGAAGTCAAGAGCGTCTATCTACGAAAGCAAAACCAGGGTAACTTTTAATCCCCGTGGAGGCTGTCAGTCCTAATAAACCTACTAATAAAAAAAAAATTAAAATGTATTCTGAAGCAGATAAAGTGTGACTAAGCACAATGTCTATCTTTTGGTTCGTTTTCTTGCTACAAAATGAGCTATGAGCTCATCTATATAAAAAAAAAAAAGTGCAAAAGTCAACAGAACTAGTTTCAGAAAACAGAGTTTGACAGGAAACCAAAATGAAGGTTTTAGTTACGTTGCCTGTTTGGCTTCCTGCCTTAACTCACATTTTGTGAGCTGTAGAACACAGAAAATGCAATAATTTGGTTTGCATTTTCAAAATGCAACACACACAAACCCAGAAACTTCATTAAAGTCAGGACCTAGGCAGAACCCTCCTTCAGCCTTCCCACTTGATTCTGAGATGTAACACAAAAGCGCTGTTTGAGAAGTTAAGAACCGACCATTTCACAGACTTTTATTGTGAAAACATTAAAAACCTGTTTTACTGTCTTATTGTACTGGAAAGCGCCTAGTGAAGTGCACATTATGAAGCATTGTGCATTTTGCTTTACATTGTTTGACATATTTCGCTTTTATGGCTATAGATTCTCTTGCAGACGTAGGACAGAAAGCCACCTGAGTACATTTTTACTTACTGTAAGCTGTTTACTCATATGTACACACCTGTACATCCATACAGGACAGATCAAGGACAACACTTGTGCTCAATCTGAAGCCCTGATCCTGCAAGTGGATGGGCTTTTACTGACTAGCAAGCTACTACCAAATCAAGGCTTCCCTAACGAGTAAGTCACAGCATTGGAGTCCGAGTTAAAACACCAAGTTAAACGCATATTATGTTACTGTAAATGAGTGAGTTGAGAGGAGGAGGGGACAGGACCAGTCTAACAACGTTTCACCTCATGGCAATGTTTTATTAGCATTACATGAGTATTTCAGAAGCATAATACTTCCCCTGAGGTGCTATTTGGGGGGGAAGAGCAGATTCTCATTTTAAAGAGATTTAAGAAGGAAAATGTGGAAGCAATAGTGTATCAGCAAGGTAAGTTAGGACAGCAAGGTAATTCTAGTCTTAGAGGAAAAAAGCACTAGAAAAAATTATCTGTAAAATTCCAGCAATAGTGCAGCTAGTTTGACACAAAATGATGTAGGCAAGAGAAAAAGATGTGATTATGGAGTAAACTGAGTAAGAGCTGGCATGGAACGAGGGCCAACACAGAAAGGTTAACAAAGCAGAGAAGGCAAGGAGGACAGAAGTCTTAATGGGCGATAAAAGGAAGTTAATGAAGGCATCTGAAGCAACACCAGTATCAGAGTTTAGGACTAGGGATTTTCTAACAGGAGATATAAGAAGGTCAGAGGGGACGCTATAAGGTGACTATGAGGGTGCATTATCCAAATGCTGATAACTTTTGGATTTAGGTAACCCAAAACAATAGAAATCTGTGTTAAGTAAAAATCCACCACACTAGCAGACAGGCAGATAAAGATTTTAAAAAGCTCAGAGCAGAAGTGTGTAAGGGTAAGTGGAGATGCATTCTGGGTCAGTATCTTACTCGCCTCTGCAGCCTCTTCCAAGGACAAGATTGTTACCGTGTTACTTTGTTCTTGATATGCTTTTTTGCTGTTTAATGAATCTTCCTATTTGACAGATTCAGGCAAGTTGTGTATCCGAAATACTTTTCTGCAGCCCAGGAGGGATATGTCTGTCAGTCATATGTGAAATGGTCTGCAATCTCAAAGAAATGATAGCGATACAATAACAGCTGTTTCCAGACAGGTCTGAGAAAAACTGTATTGTACTGCTGGTGTAGTAGTACAGAACTGGGTAAGGTCAGGAAAATTTACATTTACTCAATACAGTGCTAGGGGATTCATTTTATATGTTCCCTAGTGACAGATGTGGAGCACCAAGGAGGCTTGTGAAAAGCCTGGGTTACTAAAAGCTTCAGCAAACTCCACATGAATCCTTCTGAACCTTCTGAAAATTATCTGCCTTCCTCCATTTGTACGGACTTACTATCCTTCACTTTGGGTTATTACTCTTGGATGAAAAAAATACTTTTTTTATTCCAAATCGTGTTTCTTCTTGGATTTGTGAAGGGGGGTTTCTGCATTCAGATTTTGAATTAAAATCTGCAACATCAATTACCTTCTACTCATCTCTATTCTTTACAGAACCCTTCTTGAGCAAGGACTGAATTCAGAAGAAGAAATTCTTGCAACAGAGCTATTGCAATGACAGTTAAAACGTTGCTAAGACAATTACACTTTACAAATTCCAATAATTATGTTTCATTTCAATGCATCTTAAGATGTGTTTATCATCAGCGTATATCTTTCATGTGCAATGTCTAATAAAAATTTAACAACTCACAATAGGCAATTTCATATTCTTGTCTGGGCAGCAAAATACTGTACTACTACAAATAAACTAAAAAAACCATACATCTCAAATGGTGTCTGTATATTCCTCAGATACAAGGTTTCAGGAAGGAAACAGATTTCCTCATCCTGTTAGTGTTCATAAACTGCCAAGATATCAGCCGGATGAACTCTTCCCACACTGAGGGGCTACAGTCGCTTTTTATGTTATTAAGCGATAAACCAGTGTATTCGCTGCACAGTTAAGACCATTAGTTTGACACACCGAAATACTGAAAACTGTTCCTCCTCTAAGCACAAGAAAGAACTACTTCACACACAAAATATCAAAGCACTGGGTCACTATCGTTCAGCTGCTGAAAGGCGAGGCACTTATCAAACAGCACTCAAGCAGCTTTTCCCTTCACTCAAACTGGAAATATTTGCTGCCAATACTGAAGTATGCTCTTCATCCAGCTCACAAAGGGACCAAACTCTTCATTCCTACCTGATGCATGAAAACAAGATGGTCACATATAAACTAAACCCCACAGGAGAATAATTCTTCAGCTGCAGAAGAACAAAAATTGCTTTATCTTGAATCTACCTAATTTTACTTTAATTGTACTTAGAAGTTGAACATTACATCAGAAGCATCCTTGGGATATCAAACTGAAGTTCTGAGTTTACAAAGTTTATCAACAAACTAAAAAGAAAACATAGTAAACTAAACAGCTAAAATTTCAAATGAACTCTGATGCAACTCCTGCAGAGCAGGATAGCATTATTACAATCAAAATTACTTATACCACTGATGCTAGTCATTACTTAAAATGTCAAGCAAAGCATCTTTAATTAACACTCTAAGATTATCTTTGTAATTTTCCTAATAATTTCATTAGTTGGCAATCATTAAGATGGAGTGATTTGCCGTTAAATCCAGCTGTAAAGAACTTTTTTGCTAATCAAGAGGATACCTACATACATATTTATACACTTAGCCAAGTTTTAATTTTTACAAGCTATTGTATTAGAGAACACTGATTTGCAATTTTTTTTTTTTTACATTTCATTGGGATCTGTGTCAAATAGCTTTTAGATTGAAATGGAAAACAATTAAAATGCAAAAAAGCCTTTTTTGCTATTTAAATATAAATGCATTCAGAATGCAAGTATTTAAGAAAATTTGTTAGATACTTAAAATTTATCATATCATGTTTTGCAATTAAACATTATTTTTTCGAGCAAAGGAGAACATTTTATGTAATTACTGAATAAAACTAACAGTATCAGATATTTTTGGACATCAAATCCTTCAAGATTTTAATATTTATAGATGGTAGCCTCTTTTGCCTAGCTTTTTATTCCAAAACTAGAAAAGGAAAAAAGGTTGGTTGATTTATTTTCAATTTTCAGCACACCTGTCATTTAAACTGAAAAAACACTATTTGCACCTGCAGAAGAGCTTCCAGTTGTCAAAAGTTATTTTATTACCTCCACAAAGCCTCATTCCAGGTACTTAGCCAGAAAGTTCTATAGTTCTGTGGTTTAATCGTCTTCAAATCTTTGGCAGAATTAATATAATACAATACATTAAGTCAGGGTCTTATTGTAGGTTGTCATTATTTCACATTAAGTTTTAAATTCTATTGTAATTTCTTCTTCAATGTTTCTTGACCATAATCAGTGATCAGCAAAGCATAAAAGGAGAGATTACAATGCAACAGCAACAGTATTATTCATCCCGTGAAGCACAATGTGGTCAAAATTAATGAGGATGCTCTTTTCTTCTCTCTCTTTTAAGGCTGTAGTAAAATTAATATTAGGCATATCTGACTATGTAGTAAACTTTCTAATGAGAAACATTAATAAGAAAGCAATTCTGTTTTCTTCAAAAAAAGCTTAAATACACAAGGAAATGTAATGTGGTTCAGAGTTAACACAAGTCACTGTTCCTATCTGCCTTCCTACCCAACTGTAAAATTATCTGTTTGATATTAACTACAGGGCTTCCAAACTTCCCAGTTTCATTTTCCTCTGTAGAAAGAAAAATGCTCCTTGTTTTAATCACTAAACCAAACAAAATGTAAAGGTTGCATACAAGTCATTTTAGAATGAAACATCAGTATTTAGTTATAAATACATTGCTTATGTGTTGCTTATTATTATTGGCATTACAATAGCAGACAGAGGCTTCCATCAAAGTGCGGGGGTCCACTGCTATAGGTGCTATTTATAGAGCTAATAATATACAAAGTCCTTTTCCTGACTAGTTTACGAGAGAGGAAGCAGCACCATACCTACATTTAGATGCAAAGCCATGGTACAAAAAGAGAGACTTACTCTGAGTGTGTATGGAGAACTAAAGCACAAAGAAAACTAAATAAAGTATTTAGAAAGTGTAATTTTTATATTGAAATTATTTAAAAAAAGAAAGCATCATCACCTGTATAGAGTTTAAGAAATCAGTTAACATCAGAAAAGCAACAAGACTTGGTGGAACCAGAGTGCAATTCAGAACATGAACTTGGGGAATCTGTCTCTAGAACACAGTTGGACATTTTTCACCAGAAATCCCAATCCCAGGACAGAATTGCTAGATGTTGGCTATTTCAAAATAATATAGTCTTCTTACCACAATGCAGTAGTTAAGCGTACATACATTCTCCTGATAAAATTGTTTAATAACTTTGATGTAATGTAATGATGACCATGCTAAAAGAGATTGTGATTTTCATGTTTAGTCATAAAATTCTTCAGGCAATAACCACCACAAAATGTTTTTGTATGCTAGTCGCACTGAATTACAATGCACTGTCTTTGGACCACACAAGCAAAATCTTATCTTTAAATGCAGACAGGAGCTAAGGACAATACACTCCCAATTTTTGTTATGCTTCCTTTTCATTCTTACATCAGAGAGAGATCCAGAAAATGTTTATCATTCTCATTCTCCAGTGATTTTAGTACTAAGAAAAGACTTCCTTCTCTAACATTCAAAACATTACAGAATTAAGCTTTACATTTGACAAGTTACATTAATTAAGATATCCTAGCGTTCTTTGTCATTTTATCAAACATATTTGGTATTTCTGTATTCCCTAACATTTACTCGAATTTCAAGTTCACAAGGCACTGTACGTGGAAGTAATTAGGCTGGACCTCTTCTGCCTCCATCTCAACCAACGTGGAAAACAAATCGTGACCATTACTTCCATTTAAGTGTAATTTTAGTTAGATGGTACTTCTCATTGTAAGAGAATATTGACCAGAAGTAGCTTTCTCCGAATGGATCATGTCTGATGCCACTCTTTATTCTAAACAATTAAGCTTTTATTAAGACATCTTAAAAACATCAGAAATGAAAACACAGGAAAAAACCCACTCTCCCCAATATATCTTACTGTTTCCAGAGTCTCTGCCCCTATGTAGTCTCTGCCCTTTTGCAGCAGATGACACCAAGGTGGGCGGCAGTGTTGATCTGCTCGAGGGTAGGAAGGCTCTGCAGAGGGACCTGGACAGGCTGGATCGATGGGCCCAGGCCAACTGTATGAGATTCAACAAGGCCAAGTGCCGGGTCCTGCACTGTGGCCACAACAACCCCATGCAGCGCTACAGGCTTGGGGAAGAATGGCTGGAAAGCTGCCTGGCGGAAAAGGACCTGGGGGTGTTGGTCGACAGCCGGCTGAACATGAGCCAGCAGTGTGCCCAGGCGGCCAAGAAGGCCAATGGCATCCTGGCCTGTATCAGAAATGGTGTGGCCAGCAGGAGGAGGGAAGTGATCATGCCCCTGTACTCGGCACTGGTGAGGCCGCACCTCAAATACTGTGTTCAGTTTTGGGCCCCTCACTACAAGAAGGACGTCGAGGTGCTGGAGCGTGTCCAGAGCAGGGCAACGAGGCTGGTGAGGGGTCTGGAGAACAAGTCTTATGAGGAGTGGCTGGGGGAGCTGGGGTTGTTTAGCCTGGAGAAAAGGAGCCTCAGGGGAGACCTCATCGCTCTCTACAACCACCTGAAAGGAGGTTGTCGCGAGGTGGGTGTCGGTCTCTTCTCCCAAGTAACAAGCGCTAGGACAAGAGGAAACGACCTCAAGTTGTGCCAGGGGAGGTTTAGATTGGAGATGGGGAAAAATTTCTTTACTGAAAGAGTGGTTAAACATTGGAACAGGCTGCCCAGGGAAGTGGTTGAGTCACCATCCCTGGAGGGATTTAAAAGACGTGTAGATGCGGCGCTTAAGGACATGGTTTAGTGGGCATGGTTGTGTTGGGTTGACAGTTGGACTCGATGATCTTAGAGGTCTCTTCCAACCTTAATGATTCTACGATTCTATGATTCTATGATTCTATGATTCTATGTTATTGCTTTGAACAAGAGCAGCCTTTCTTTGGCAGTTAACATTATTACAGGGCCATGCACAGCTCTGAAATATAAGCAATTTAGTAGCTCTGCTCCATGAACACTTGAAGGCACAAAGTTTTAGGTAACTGTTGAAAATCAAACTGTTAAAACAGCATCTGAAAGCTAACATTAGGTCCAAAACCACAAAGCGATCTGTAGCCAGTCTTAACGCAGAGTATACTCCTATCATCCCACATACGTCTTGGGACTTCTCCCAATAAACCTTAAAAGCAACTGCTGAACTCTGGCATGCACATCCCTTATTTCACAGGCTTTAACTGTAGGAGCACCATGCAACTTAGCCCACTTGGGATTCAGACTTCAAGGTTTACAACTGTGATAGATCTTAAAAAAGATTTCCTGTCTACCATTCCCACTCTCCGCGAGAGATTAATTTGCAGCATAACATCCCTCAGCCTCTGGAGAATTTTACAAGAGCAGGATTTTTATTCAACGCTCTTTTAGTCTTTTTAGTATACAGTCCTCTGACATCATCCTCTCTGCCTGAATTCCTGAAAGAAAATATTTGTAGTCCAAAGACTCTGAAGCAGTTGTTTGAAAAAGTACTGTTTCTATCCTCAGGTTCAGCTTTTAATACTGCTATCCACATACAGGAGCAGCTAGCAGCTGCCATACGAATTCCTCATGCAAGTCCTGTCTTGAATTTTTCTTCCGTCTCTCTTTCTCTGTCTAGTCTCAAGAAACCCACCTTTGTATGCAAAGGAAAAGAAACTAAAAGCAGACAGATCTGGGAATACCACAAGTTTCAAATTTGTTTAGGAATTATGACAGAAGGTGACAAGATAGATGAAAAATTGAGGGATAAGTGACACATGTATTATGTTAACTTTTTGCCTTTTTTCCTGCAACATCAATAAAAAGTGTGTTTCTAGAAATACCTTTCCACATCTCTGATGCAATGTGCGGAGCCATAGGTGCAACCATGACGCAGAGTGTAGCCAAAGCATCTTCAAATTCTGCGCTGTGGAGAATAAGAGGCCGAGAAGCTTGCTAAGTGAAAAGACAGAAGTAAAAGAAAATAAATTGTTAATATAAATATTCTCGTGTGGAGGGGAAAGTAGTTTAAGAAGAAAATGCAGTAATAAAACCTAAAATCAATGTCTATGCTTAGGACAGCATCATTTCACAGTAAGTTAGAAACTTATTAAAAGTTCTGGAGAATTAAAACCCAACTCTTGGTCACAGAGTGCTCTCTAACACTTGGAAGCTAATCCTGAAGAGGCTGATACAGACCCTTGGGGATCTGCTCTGGTACAGGAGTCTGAACACAGACCCATGAGGATAACAGTGGCCCTCAAAAAAATTGAGTGCTGCCACTTCTAGAAGTGCAATCTTAGATAAAATCAGAACTATCTGAGAAGAGGTGAAGTACTCATATAAAAGAGTATGTGCTGAATGCAGCATAGTTTTTGTGGGACAACGTTCAGTTGTATGGGATCCTAGAGTGGCTTAAGTAAAGCTGAATTTAGTGACAAAGTGAGGTTTTATTGCTGAAGGAAGGTTTGGGAATGAAAAGTGCAGCACAGCCTTTTATGGTTCAGTGTTCAGATTGCTTTTCAGCTTCTCTAGTACAGACAATTTTCAATTTCTTGCAAAAGGTGCCAGACTGACAAGATTTGAACCTTCATTCCTCTATGTATTGTATCTTAATAGAAAAGATATAGCACTAAGAGAGTTAGATAAACTTTTTCTTTCTTTGCTTCTGTTTTGACTCAGAGAGATTACATCCCATGGCAAGTTCAGATTCTGCATTTATTTTGTAATTCACCTCTCTAATGAAACAGCACAGAAAAATGTCAATACACATCAGCTTATGAGAATTATTTGGTGGGTGTGATGAACACCCATTCCTGACTACTAGAAAATTGTCCAAAACCAGTGATTTGTTTGACACAGACCACAGAAGACCTGTCAGATGGCATCTTCTTATCACTGATACTAATGAGGTCAGTGCAAACTAGATTTGAGTAAGTTTTAGTAACTACTACATTTTTTCTGTATTTGATCTTCACCCACCTCCCCACTTCCTCCTTTCAAATGGGACCAAAAGAGGAAGTGTCAGCATGCTATATGGAAACTTGTTCTTGAAAGATACTGCACTGACTTCTTTGGTCAAGAAATATGTCAGTGGTCAAACATCTGGCTGTCTGTAGGACATTGATTTTTACTTATTTATTTTTTAACATTCACTCATCACCATCCACCAGCCTAAAATGCATATGAATCACTGAGTTGGGGATAAAGAACTGTGTGTCACCTTCCCAACACCACACAGCATCCCAGACTTAAGTTATTTCAGTACAGCACTTGTGGATGCCTTACTTATCTTTTTGTTCCTTGACTTTGTCAATAATCTCCTTGGAATCCATAAGGTATAAAATGGTATTTCAATAAAGAAGTTGAAAAATCCAAATTTTTATTTGATTTCTGGTCTAGACCAGGTTACCATTATATGCCTGAAGGATTGCTCAACCAGATGTAAGAGCAGTAACAAAAATAGTGATAATAGTTTATATTTGATCTATCACCACTGGCTGATAAACAACATACTCTAAATAAAAAATGCTGAAGACTTAAGTTATTGTTACGTTTGTTTTAAAAAGAAGAATTTGCAAACTCTATTACTAGCAGAGAGTTCAGTGGTGAAAGCTGTCTCTGAGGAATGTAACATTATGTGTGATTTTCCTTGTAAAGAATAACCCTCTTCTTTAAATCAGAATGTTGGTAATTCTATAATGTACTACTATACCTAGCCACATACGCAACTTGTTTAAAAACAAAAGAGAACAAAGAACAGAGCTAAACAAAATGTATCCTTTTGAAATTACAGGATGCAGATGTAAACATCAGAACCTAGTGGCTCTAATACTGTCAAGCTCATCCTGCAAAACAATATATTTCAGGGTTACAGTGATACTAGAATGTATTGCTTTTGAACTGAATAATTCAAAGGGGCTCCCAAATTAGTAGCAAAGTTAATGACAGTAAATGACTTATGGAAAGCTGGACCTATAGTTCAGGCAGCTCTTGCTTTGTATAAAGACTACAGGAACAGAGTCTGAGAGAAAAATACCTTCATTCATATCACGTACTTACATGGAGTACGTTAGTGAGGCTCATCAATCGAGAAATAGCTGCATTGAACAAATGATCCTTTGTGAAGTACTCTGTTACCTTGTATTAAAAGAAAAGGTTTGTCACTAATTACTTAAAATTCTCAAACAGGGAATATTGGGTTTTAAAATGAAAAATAATTATTGCTAATCAATTTCAATTTGTGAAATATGCCCATCTTACCTCTTACATGAAAATCACTGCAGCATGCAAACACATCATACATGCAACCACATGTGTGGATGGGAAAATAATAATTATATAAAAATTCAGTTGACTAGTTCCCCTCTGTTTCAGGATTTTAAAAGCTTCAATCAATGCCAGTTAGAACTGTGTATTAGTAATCACTCTCTATTTCCTTTAATAAAACATCTTCCCTTTGCCCCTTGAAGAGGTCTTCATACTTGTAAATCCAGTTATGCTGGTGACAGCTTGTCTATCCGTAACAAGCTAATGTTTGTTAAAACACCTGGAAGGTCCCTCACCGCAGGATTTAAATCAGGAAAAGTTTTTCTTCGTAGAAAAATATTTTAAGTTAATTTTGCAAATATTTATGTCTCCTCCTGAGTCTTGGATAATTGAATTGACACTAATCACAGCATGAGACAACACATAAGAAGAGATGAACAATCATTTAAATAATTATTTTTTTTAGCATATGCTAATATATTTTCTCCAACAACTTTTTTTTCATTCTATATGAAACAGCAGGCATGATAATGAGGTGTGAAGCAAACAGATGAAAAGCTCTTGTTAGGGATAACCTGCATAACTCACCTATAGCTTTGCTACTAGAAATGGAGTTACTCCAAACCCAGACTGATAATATTTTAATGCTGTAACACTTCATCCTTTAAAGGAGGCACACAGCAGAGAAATTTTGCCAATCCAAATCTTACTATTTTGCAAGAGTTCTGTCCCATAAGATTTGTAGGTAAATAAAATTACTTATACAGAGAATAATTCACTTAAAAATTATTTTATGAGCTACTCATCCGGGGAAAAACTCTTGACTCCCTAAGGCAAGCATACAGTTTTAGCATGAGCAGGAACTTATTTAGTAATTTACAAACTATGTAAGCGTTTCTTTTAACCTCAGATATCACCAGATTCTTCTGATCCCAGATCTTTCTGGCTTCAGCCTTCTCTTTCTTATTCAGAAGCCCAGGATTGGGCATGGTTCCTGAAGTCCTTGCTTCAATAAGTTTAGTTACAAGCGTCCAGAGGCGTGTCTGCCATCTCTGAACACCTGGCATAGCATCAGCTGAGATTAATGAAAGATTGCAGAAACAAATTTCAGTTACGATGAATTAATCCAAAACTTTAAAGAAAAGCAGAAAGGAAACTGAACGCTAGAGTCAAACATTTAAAAAAAACCACCCTGTATTTTAAATTAAAAATGTCAATGCAATTAAAAATGCCTTTACAAATAATGACAGGTTGCTTTAATGGAAAGAAATCAGAAAGATAAAACAAAAGTATTTTTTTGCAATGACTTTAAACCATATATACAGCAAGAATATTTGCTAAATTGGTAAAATAACCCAAGGTTATGTCAATGTTAGAATGTTCATCTTGTGTTTTAATGACTCAAGAAAACAGTTCTTCTACATGCTCATTTTTCAAACTCATGGAAGAATACAAACATACATATACACACACACACGTATGCACATGTTTTTTTACATGGAGAGGTTTCTTCTAAAATTTAATTTTAGAATTGCATATACTTTTGTGGCTACAGAGATGCTACTGTGCTAACGAGTGTAGGCTCTGATCCTTGGTACCATCTTTTGACACAGCTTAGTATGGGATGGAGAGATTATAAAGCAGTTCACCCTGACCCTGCAGGCATCAATCCTGCACCATGGATGCTCTATAGGGACTATGCTACAGAGAGACCCAAGCTACTGTTGCTCACCGCCAGGTTCTCCATGTGCTGTGGTGCAGAGCCACTAGTGAAGGTATGGCTTGAGGTGCGGCACTGATATGGCTTTAGCTCTCTCTTCCAGATGTCTTGTGTTTCTACTAGACTGCACAGCACTACATCACACCGCACTGCACAGTATCAACATATCCTAAGACGTCCCAACTGGCAAGAGCTTCCAATTCTGCTCCAGCAACTGTGCTAGAAAAGACTGCCAGGTCTATACTAAACTGGGAGAAGTAAAAGCCATGTGGGTGACTGTAATACAGGTGGATTATCTGTCTGATTGCACTAGATGAAAGACTTCCTGCACATCTAGGAACAGTAAAATACAACCTGAGTGACTATGTCTGCACGATCCTCATGAACTCTCATAGGTGGGACTGGGAGTATAATGCTCTCCCCAAACTTTCCATCTCCTGTTCATACCAGAAACATGTAGATCATCTAGATACGGCAGGCTTGGCATTATCAGACTGTAGTAATGGTGTAATAAGCTGCCGGCTAAGTTTGACCACATCTGGTCCTGCATAGTCCCCACAGCAGGGGAGAGGGGGAGAGAGTGACATGAGGCCCTGCCTACATGGCCACCACTGAAAAGACAAGGAATCTAGTCTGGAGGGCAATCCTCAAAAGGCTATCAAAACACATCCAGTGAAGAGAAGGATCATGGCAACTGAGAACCAGAATTTAATATTCTCTGAATAAGACAATTTTCTGTATTGGGTTTGTGTGGCAAGGTTTTGGTACCGGGGGGGCTACAGGGGTGGCTTCTGTGAGAAGATGCTAGAAGCCTCCCCCATGTCTGATAGAGCCAATGCCAGCCAGCTCCAAGACGGACCCACTGCTGGCCAAAGCTGAGCCAATCAGCGAAGGTGGTAGCGCCTCTGTGATAACATATTTAAGAAGGGGAAAAAAACTGCTGCGCAACAGCAGCGGGAAGAGAGGAGTGAGAATATATGAGAGAAACAACTCTGCAGACACCAAGGTCAGTGAAGAAGGAGAGGGAGGAGGTGCTCCAGGCACTGGAGCAGAGATTCCCTTGCAGCCTGTGGTGAAAACCATGGTGAGGCAGGCTGTGCCTCCCCCCTGCAGCCCATGGAGGTCCATGGTGGAGCAGATATCCACCTGCAGCTCGTGGAGGACCCCATGCCGGAGCAGGTGGATGCCCGATGGAGGCTGTGACCCCATGGAAAGCCTGCACTGGACCACGCTGGAGCAGGTTTGCTGGCAGGACTTGTGACCCCATGGGGGACCCACACTGGAGCAGTCTGTTCCTGAAGGACTGCACCCTGTGGAAAGGACCCACGCTGGAGCAGTTTGTGAAGAACTGCAGCCCATGGGAAGGACCAATGTTGGAGAAGTTCGTGGAGGACTGTCTCTCGTGGGAGGGACCCCACACTGGAGCAGGGGAAGAATGTGAGGAGGAAGGAGCGGCAGAGACAATGTGTTGTGAGCTGACTGCAACCCCCATTCACCATCCCCTTGTGCTGCTCGGGCGGGGAGGAGGTAGAGAAAATCGGGAGTGAAGTTGAGCCCGTGAAGAAGGGAGGGGTGGGGGGAAGGTGTCTTAAGATTTGGTTTTATTTCTCATTACCCTACTCTGATTTTGACTGGTAATAAATTAAATTAAGTTCCCCAAGTCGAGTCTGTTTTGCCTGAGATGGTAACTGCTGAAGCGATCTCTCCCTGTCCTTATCTCAACCCACAAGGCTTTTGTCGTATTTTTCTCCCCCTGTCCAGTTGAGGAGAGGGGAGTGATAGAACGGATTGGTGGGCACCGGGCATCCAGCCAAGGTCAAAGCCACCACAACTTGCTTGCTTTCTTCAATTTAAACATTCATTATTTTGTTATCATTAAGAAATTCAGACCAAACCTTAAAGATTTAAGAGATGCTTTTCACCTACTTTCCATTTTTTCCCCCTGGAAATATCTTTAAGCTGCTAACATTTCCTTTGGTTCACGTTTTCCTATGCTCTTTTAACATGACATGACTCTGAAATCTTTCTTTGTATTTCTCAAGTGGTAAACAGATTGGTTTGAATCTCTAAATGCATTTTTGCTAGCATTATACCTGCATGTGCTTAGCTTTCTTAAAGAATGTTTAACCACTAAGCTCTAATATACTTTGCAACTAAGATTCTGTACCCACAATTCTCATACTAATTTAGTTATTCCATTTTCAAGATGAAAAAATACAGCAAAAAGATCGTGTATCACTGAATTAGCTGCTTCAGAGGGAATTATGTACCTGTGTACTGTTAGGGACGCAGGAATTGCAGCTTGATTCCAAGCGGTTGGTTTTTTTGAGAGACATTGCCTCTTCAAATGCCTAGCTCTGTACTGTTATGATTAGATGATGACAGAAAGCCAGCTGAGAAAAGTCATATAGCACACTTGTCCAGTATATACAACAGTGCAATAATATGTAAATAAACACATATGACTGTAAAGGGTGACAGACACCAACTGAAATAATGCTTAGTGCAGACTGAACTAAGTAGCAAGAAGCTACCACAAGCAAGAATGAAGAAATACACTTTTTTAAACCAGGCATGGAGTGTTTTATTAAAGCTTTATGCAACAAGAGGGCTAGATTTAAATGTATGCATAAGACTACATTAAAATGTATGAACCACAGTGGATAAAAGAAATTAATATCTGTCAGTATGACAAATTGCACGATGGCAGTAAATAAGTGTGTAGGAGGGTAAATCTTATCTTATTCAAGAACTAAGCTCATAAAAATGTCATGGGTATACAAATATTAGTTACTAGGAACTCTGATTATCTTCCAGTGAGATTATTCTGAGAAGTATTTCATGGTCCAGCTTACAAAAGCCATTGCATACATGTGTAAATAAATGGAAATAATAAAAAATTGCAAAGTTTTATCTGTAATCTGATATGATTGAAAAAAAATCTTATAATGAAGAAAATAATCTTAAAATAATAATTTTCAGTCAATCAATCATAGCTAATAAAAAAATAAAAGAATGAGGTCCAGGTTTGCACTCTGTTATTTCAGAAGAAAATACGACTTGAGAAGTACTTTTCACACATGCTTTCAGCTTGAAAGAGGTAAGCTGCTTGCAACAATCTTGCAAGCTGCCTCTCAGTGACAGCTTTGTGACCCCCTCTCTTTTAAAGGAAACAAACAATAAAACCTGCTCATTATACTTTTTTGATTCAATTGTTCCAAAACTTGGGCATCAAGAACTGTATTAACTTTGTGTTTAAAATATAACACACTAGGGAAAAAAAACCCCACAAACAAAACAACAGAAACAATCCGACTTACTTTTAGCATCCCACAAAATATCTTGTTCTGGAGGAGCAGCAAACAGAATGTAAAGACGTAGGGTGTCAATGCCATACTCTTTCACTAATTCTTCAGGGTCTATTCCATTGTGCTTAGATTTGCTCATTTTTTCCCAAGCAACTTGGAGCTTCTCACCAGTTTTTAGGTAAACTGGTTCAGTTCCTAAGTATTAAGACATACACAAAATATTAAAACAAATTTTGCTCATTTGTATCAGAAATTAATTTTGTTCACTAAGTATAAGAAGAAACAACTACTTCTAGTGCCTTTTTTTTTTGGTTTCCAAACAGTTTAAAGAGGAAAACCCATTGTAAATGTAATAACCCTTTTCCCTCCCAAATTTTTCCTACTTTCACGTTTTAACACCTTTAGTATCCCAATGCTTCCATTACATTATGACAAAGTCTCTTTCTACTGTTTGGAAGCTGTATCTGGCACTCATCCTCTGTGCTACCTTAATAGCCCCTGAGACTTAAGCATTGTTATAACCATGACATTTAAAAACTCCTAGATAGGTGTACTGATTTGGTACAATTTTGACATGCACTTAGCTTTTAGAAACACCAGATTTCAATTCATAGGTTTCAATTGCAGTAGGTTATCCTGTCAGGAACCTGCCTTCTATTGCATGAACTTAGAGATGGAAAGGGGCATTTACACTGATAAAGGTGCAACTGAGCAAAAATACCTGCTATGGAAAAGCGCTAGCTTTTCTGGAAGAAAACAGGATAGCAGACAGTGGTAAATGTAAGGGAGTTTTTGGTTTGTTTGTTAACTGCTTATGGGGTTTGTGTGCAGGAGAAGAACAGTGAAAACAAGGTTGCGTGAGAGGGGTGCTTAAGGGAGGCAAATACGACCGAGCCACTCTTGTTGCTACAGCTCCCCAGACAACAGCTGCTGCTCCAGCTTATGCAGTGAGAGCACTGGACAGAACTCGAGAAACAGCACTTTTTCCTATACCTGTGTTACACATGCCTAATATCTACTGAAAACACCAACATCTGTGTTAGCTTTGCCATGGTGATTTTATAGGTTGTCTGTTTCCTGGGACTACTAGCTCTGTTCAGCAAGTTGCTGAGCACTGTCTTAAGAAAACTGACTTCGGGTCCTTCGGACTACACTGGAGCTAAAATAACATCATAGCACTGTTTCTGTGCTTGGATGCAAATAAAAGCTGCTGCATCAGTAGGGTCTCTGTGCACTCAGAGTGGATATGAATCCAAAACTCACTGAAGTTGCACTCCAGTTTAAATATTACAAGGATTCATTTTCTCTTCCAAATTTTCTCAGCACTGAGACTTGTACACCAAAGCAGTCCCTGACTTTCTGGATGCATCTGTGCTGGTTTTCCCATGCAGTCTCTCTTACCAGTGAGATCAACCTCTTCTCTCTTCAAACACTGGCCTGTTGTTGTCAGTCTGAATGTCTGATTCTTGATAAGACCTTGAACCAAGAGCTTATGGAAAGGTTCCCTAAGGATGGAAGGAAAAAGAAACTTGTCTATTGAAAAAAGCTATCAAAAGCATACTTTATGATAAGCTTCAGATGTTGAGCCAATCAGGCACAATTATTTAATGAAACAAGAATTTCAAGTTGACTATACATAAATGGGTGTCACCTTAGAAAGAGTACTTTGTGCATTTATTCATGGTGGCTGGCTGGCAAGTACAAGTATTTATTTGTATTCTGCACACATTCTTGCATACTGATTTAGTACTGAGTTATTCTAACGTCACTTTTCAAATTAGCATATGGATAATACACAAAGGTTTCTTGGCCAACTGTTCAATTTCACTAACTTCAAGCTAAATCCCCATTTGTAAAAGCGTTCAAGTACCTGGCCTCACTGTCTTACAAATATTTAGTTCTAGCTTCTCTCTGAGGAGCACAGCATTTTGAACAAATCAAAATCTCGCTGCACATTTCTTTCTATAAACGGAGAAGATAGTTTCTCTAATATAAGCACTTGCATGCCTTGTCCCTTTGCAGAACTAGCCCTGGAGACCTAGCTGTAAGAAAAAAAGTACACTAGAAAAATGGCAATGCTGGAAACTTCACGTGTCAGTGGATCAATTTTTTAGCATCTTGAACATTAAAACTTTACTTTTCTATCAAAATTTATATCAGTGAGAAAAAACTCTCATCAAATGTGTGTATGATAGAGCTAAGAAGAGCCTTAAAAGGACCAAAGCTAAGGGCAGTGGTGCACTCAGCAAGAAATAAAACTCTAAGTAAACACTGCTCTGGTTGACGGATACGTTATTGCTGCCACGTCCTTTAATGATCTGGCATTTCTAATTCATCGAGTCAGATGTCTGTCATTGTTTTCACTGAAAAAAAGATAACAACATTAATCTCTAGAGGTTTTGGTCCCCACTCAATAGGTCAGGAAAGTAAGGCAGTTCTAACAGCAACCCCAAGAATGCTAGGGGCCAGGGGGAAGGTATGGAGCCAGACCCAGAAGGCATACATAGTCTGGGGAGTCTTCTCATGGGATCCTCCAACACAAAGACACTGGTGACCATCATTTTGGAGGACATCTTAATTAGCGCTGGTTACTACTGACTTGCACATCCTAATGCTTGTATGTGTGCTCAACATTAAGCAACCTGAATCCTTCCCACCTTCACCTAATAAAGCCCCACATATTTACCAAAACAACTTAAGTAAAAAGGATGCATCACTTATATTTACATATTTTTCAAAAAGCTAGAATAAATCCATCCATCTAAAGAAGAAAAAGTAAAAATAGGCTTCCACATTTTACTTCACATGTACAAAAAAGTCATAATCCAAAACACTACTCACTTTTATGAAGCCGTTTTAGTATTTTACATTATTAGGCAATATAAATTATATGACAATTTATCTCATGATTTAAACCATTGTAATTTATTTAATAATAAAAAGTATTATTAAATTATATAACAATTATGCATGTTTTAACTGTATTAAAGCAGGTATCTTCCAAGTACTACTCTTTAAACCCTTCTGATGACTCTGAAGCAAGGAGATATTTGAAAGAAAAGCTTTAAACTGGGAGAGAGAAAGTGACAGGCTTCATACTTTATCTTCAACATATTCATATTTGAACACGAGTTTCCTTCCTTGCATATTTTGTATACTTCTAAATATTGTGCAAGTACTGGCACATAGTGTATCATTCAGTCACCAAGCAGCACTAGTCTCTACCATGCCACCTGGTTTTATCAACAATGTTAAGTAAGAGTAGCAATTCAAGCATCTCTATAAATATTTTTCTAAACAATATTTCATAGGTTGCCTGAAAAATCCTGTTGTTTAGAAATAAATTAAAGGAACGTAAGGAGATGACAACTGAAGTAAAATTTAGACAGTACAAACAAGAAAAAGTATTTTAAAAATAGGTAATAATTATCTAAAATCTCAAGTAATTATCTCAAATTATCCAAGTGAATTAGGAGATGAAAATCAGGAACAAAAACCTTGTAATCCTATCATCAACAAATGGTGTAAAGATGCTTCAGGAGATAACTGTTCAGGATAAGTTTCTTCTACAAACTAAAGACATTACACCAAGGAAAAATAAAAAGCCTTTTTCCCCCCTATCATTCAGACTTTAGTCTGGTTAAGACCTCGAACAGTTATTAAAATAGCTACACTTGCTGCTATCTAAAATAATGAGGTAGCCAGAACATCCAAATCAGATAGGGCTCTCCACTGGAAGTGATTTTTCAAGGAACACTTATTTTTAATGACAAAGAGTTAGTTCAGATCATACGTCAAGTTATAATGCGCATTTTGTATTTTTATTTATGCTGACAGAGGCTACAAAAATACAAAATACATTACCAAGCATGGGGGAAAAAACACACTGTGTTCCTAGTGGGAGACTGCAGGAAAATGGAGACATGCCCAAAATGAGAAAGCCAGAGCTCGTCTAATAAACACAGGGCTCAGAAACAAATTGAGCCCTGTCCTGAATTTCTCCTGAAGTGCACAGTGATTTTGCCAGTGTTGTGGTGGCTCCATCTCATGGTCACATGCAGAGTTACACTTTAATTTACATTAATAAAACCGCACATGTAAACCCCTCCCCTTCGAGGAAGGAGATGTGTTTCTTGGCTGTGGATGGGAACTGCCAAGATGCCGCAGCACATCAGGTGTGATGCAGTTCTGATCTAAATACTGCAGCACCCACTCATGGCCTGGCGTCACAAATACCTCCTGAGCCATAGCACTGGGAACAACAAACTCAGCTATGTTCGGACAGACAGACACTTCTGGCACAGTAAGCGAAGAGGTGGCTTGAGATTCCTTGAATGCTCGATCGCATTTCAGGTTGTAAGGATGCTGGAACGGGATATGCCTTCACCTGCCCGTAAGTCTGTTTGCACCCACGCTGGAGTATGGGCACTGTGGCCTTAGTTGTGTGCAGCTTTTGATCTTCTTGTACATCAGATGGGACCCTACCTGTGAAGTCTACCTGACACCTCCAAGAAGGATCAGCTGTGCTAGCCATGAAGTGTGTAATCCATCTTTTTCCTTTCAGTAACGTTCATATACAGGTTCATTTCTATGATAGACCAATCTCTCTATACAGGAGCACGCAATGGATGGAGGGGCAAGTGTGACTGACAGATCAGGAACTCCTGCTCAGTGCCATGTCCTCAGGCTCCTCGCTCTGCTCCATGCAAGGTGACTAGTGGGACTTTCAATCCAATTACCTGGCTGGAAGGACTCTATGGAGCCTTCAACAGTGATAAACAGTGGACTCAGAAGAAGGGATAGCTCTAGCAAGGGAGTTCACTGCATGTATTTGCATCCCACACTTCTAGAAAGGCTGAGAGAGCCTGACGCTGTGCCCTAGAGTCAAGACAAGACCTTGGTCAGTCACTGTCAGCTGAATTCAGGTGCTTGTGAAACCTGCAGTTAGATCTATCTGTAACAATCTGGCAATCCTGTAGAAGGCCAGAAGTGACTGGGGGATGTGGGAGCTGATCATTTTAGGCAGAAAAATTATCAAACAATATTGAATGTTCAGATTTTACCGTCAATAGCTGAGTGCTTTTACTTAAAATCAACACTAGTGATAAAGTCCCTAATGAATACAGAGAAGCTCTAACATCCTTCCTTTACAGAATAAGCTATTTCTGTCACACACATATCTTCTTTTATTCTGTAATGCACCTATGTAAAAATAGTGCCTTCTTATTCAACAGATTTGCTCTCTATCACAGTCAAATCTGCTGACTTAATGGCAACAATAGATTTTTTTCTTGCTTTATAATCCTTCAGAGAGAGTGTGCTAGATTCCATTTACAATTATTCATCAGACAGAACTGATTACTAAAGTCTAGGGAAGAGCCAAATTCTGTGTAACTTGTACTTGCAATAATACGGTTGAGCAGGTGTAACCGAGTGTGTCAGCACACGCTTGCCATGGTGGATTAAGCTGGAACAGATGAGGAGGTTGCTGGCCCCAGCTGCCTACCTGGCCGCTCTCCCAGCGGTGGTCACAGCTGGGAGGGCTGACTGGCTTATGAATTAATTCCAGAACTGATGTGCTTTACAGACCAGATTGCTAAAACAAAATGACATCAATTTGGGCTTAATCTGTTGTCACATGTACCAATACCCAGAGGGTGCTATTTATTCTGCCTTGTCATTACTGAGGAAATGAGGAGCACTCCCCACCACCTCCAGTTCAATGCATTAAAAAAAAAATAAAATGAAAGATCATGCCCCATCTTCAGGGATATTTCAACTATATTGACACCTTTACAATTTTAGATGCCTATAAACATTGCGTCTTCTATGAAAGCACATGTGACATCTGTAAATGAATGGCCTATAATATTTCTATTGTAATAACGTACATCATATGTGAAGAGATTGCTTTGAAAATCTAAACTATGAAATTTTAAACTTTTGTTTTCAACCTCATTATTATATTAATAGCCATTAGTACAGATTTAAAGACTATCAGGAAATATTTCAATGGATTTGAAAGTCAGAGGATAGGAGCCAAACAATGAAAATTTCCATGAAGAAAATGTATCAAAATGAAAAATTACTACAGATTAATAGGAGGCTCATAAAAATTTGTCAGGATACTAGATAACACTTTAAATGGTGGCAGCTCTCATTAACTGAGACGTAGCAGAATTTTACTAATTTAATCAGTGAACAAAATCTGAGCTACTAGAGAAAGATTGAAAATGCACAAGAGGGCAGTGTTTTTTATAATTTTAATGTTTTTCCTTGGAGCTGTGGGCTTCGACACCATGACTTTAAGCTTCCTAACAATAAGCTTGTTGTTTCTTTTCAGATCTCTCAGACCAGCCCTTGAGCAGTCCTAACAGAAGACTGAGCAAAAGTGGCTTCTGACCAATGCTAAAACATATTTAAGATGTGGCAATATTTATAAAGGAGTTGAGATTTCCGTATCAAAACAAAATCCTAATTTGACTTCATGGCTTAAAAGCACCTAATGCTTTAAGTGCATAGACCTAAAGCAAACAAGCAGTTTTGCGCATGATGATGAATTTGTTACAGTCATCTTGCATTCTGAACACACGTATAAGCAGTACATACAACAGATCCTAGGGGCAATGCTGTAATGTGTCTTTGCATGTGCAACAGTTCGTGAGATTGTACATGGCCTCATAGAAATTCTCCACAGTCTTGCAAACTACTTCTACAGAAAGCAATTTTGATTTTCTCTGCTATTGTCACTAGACATAGTCAGTGCTTCTTGACCATTTTTTTCATCGAAGTTAAAGAGTTTTTTCTGCAATTTACCATATTTAGATGACTCTAAGCACAGTGCTTTGGTGCTACTGTTGTCACAGCAGAGTATGAACAAAACACATTCCAAATTCATACAGCTACAGAATCACAGATTCTTAAAATAATGTACGTTGGAAGGGACCTTTGGAGGTCATTTGGTCCAACCCCTTTCTTACAGCAGACCTAACTTCAGGTTGCTTAGGGCCTTGTCCAGCTCAGTTTTGAAAATACCCAGTGATGGAGATCCCACAACCTCTCTGGTCAAACAGTTCCAGTCTGACCACCTTCACTGTCAAAATTATTTTCCTTCTATCCAGTTGGACTTTGCTGCAATCTGTGACTGTTACTCTTTTCATTCTCAGAGGGGAAACCATCTCTGAGAAGAGCCTGGTTCTGTCTTCCCTATAATCCTCCTGTAGCAGACTGCAATTAGACTCCCTCCTTAGCCTTCTCTTCTCCAGGGTGAACATGCTCAACTCCCTTAGCTTCTCCTTGTATGACACATGCTTCAGCCCCTGACCGTCTCAGTGCCCCTCCACTGGACCCTCCCCAGTTTGATAAAGTCCCACACACTGGGGGGGCTCAAAGCTGGACACAGTATTCCAGATGTGACTTCCTGAGTGATGAGCAGAGATAATCAAAGCAGGACATGCTTTTGCTAATGCAGCGCAGTATACTCTCAGGCCTGCTGCTGACTCACATCAAACTTGGTGTTCGCCAAGACTCCTACAGCCCTTCTCTATAGTGCTCCTCCTCACACAGTTGGCCCAGCCCTGTCTGTTTCCTTGGGTAATCTGCTCCATGTACAGGACTCTGCATTTGCCTTTGTTGAACTTCATGAGATTCCTGTCAGCACTTCAGACTTGCTCCTCCAACTTGTCAAAGTCCTTTGCATTGCAGCCCTCCCATCCAGAATATCAATGGCTTCTCCCAGCGTGTAGTGAACTTGCTGAGGGTGCACTTTGTTGCACTGCCCAGGTTTTTGATGAAGATGTTAAATACAATTGGCCTCAGCAGTGACTCCTGAGGAATACCACTTGCAAACAGCTGCCAGTCAGACTTTGAAGCCTGATGGCTCAGACAGTTTTTCCATCCGTGCTGTAGTCCACCCATTCAGTCTGCATCTCCCTAGTCAGACTACAAGGATGCCATGGGAGAACTTAAGAGCCTTGCTAAAGTCATGGTAAAAGATACATACAGCTCTTTCCTCATGCACAGAGAGAAGGCAGATTAAGTTGGGCATAATTTCTCTTGGTAAATCCATAATGGCTATTCCCAGTCACCTTGTCATTCATGTGCCTGAAAATTACTACCAGGATGATTTGCTTTAAAATATTCTTGGGGACCAATGTGAGGCTGACTGGCCTATAAGTACTTTGGATCATCCTTCTTGCCTGTTCTTGAAGATGAGTTTTGCATCTGCCTTTCTCCAGTCAACAGGGACATTCCCTGATCATCATGACCTTTCAAAAACAATTGACAGCAGCCTCACAATGGTAAAGGCCAGCTCCGTCAGCACCCTTGGATACATCCCATTTGGTCCCATGGACTTGTACATGTTTGGTTTACTTAAAGTGATCCCTA
>NW_008825495.1:1453912-1462133 GCF_000699105.1 Pygoscelis adeliae | reverse complement strand
AGAGGTGGTGGATGCCTCATCCCTGGAAACATTCCAGGTCAGGTTGGACGGGGCTCTGAGCAACCTGATCTAGTTGAAGATGTCCCTGCTCATTGCAGGGGTGTTGGACTAGGTGACCTTTAGAGGTCCCTTCCAATCCAAACTATTCTATGATTCTGATTCTATTTGCAGAGGCCCTTCTTACTGCGTTCACGTTCTTCACAGGTTTCAATTCTAGATGAGCTATGGCCTTTTCTAATTCTATGCTGCCTACCCAGTTAATGCTTCCACATTCTTCCAGGGGTAGCCCATCCTTACTTCCCCTTTCCATGCACTTCTTTTAGTGCTTGAGCTCACTCAGGAGGTCCCTTTTCAGCCAAGCTGGCCTCTTTCCATACCTCCTCATTTTCTTGCAAATCAGAGTAGACCGCTTACTTTGCAAGCAAACCTCCCCTTCCTTGTGGTCTCAGTTTACAGTGACAATACTTCAGCCACCATAGTTAATGTTGTTTTGGGAGGTGGAAGAATTTGACTAGCAAAAGAACATTTTGCTGCTGTGTGTTACAGCTCCACTAGATGGCTGATAGATTAGGATTGTGAAGTCTTTTGTAGAACTGATAAAACTGAAATTGCTTGCAAGGAAAAGCTCTGAAATTCTCTGCTTAAAGGAATGCCTATGACAGAAAGAATCTGCTTCGACAGGCCCACTCCCTCAGAGAAGGAACAACCTTCCTGCTGCAGCTGTGCAAGCTGGAGACAACAGGTTGAAACACAGGTACACAAATCATCCACATCCAAAATCTCAAATACAGTTTTCACTGCAAACTATTTTGCAGGCAAGAATGAGTGATGAAAACGCATTGCCTGCTTTCATCAAATGATTATGAAATAACTCAGGGAAATATTCTGCTGGCTCCACTAACCAGTCCATCTTTTTCTGGCACACAGCTACTTAAGTTCTGGTTGTGTAGCAAAACTGCTGCATTTGAGAGAGTTCAGTGCCATGTATATGTATGTTCCTCTTTTACATCAAGTTTTTAGAGTGGATACTAGTAAAGAATGAATGCATACAAGTTGCCAGCTGAGAAATTACTGAGCAGTTGCTCTCATGGGATCACGCATTTTGACTCAATCTATTCAAATATCTCTGCTGATGGGAGAACTGGACAGAGCATGGGGCAGTACTTCACTATTCTGACACTAGTATCCTCCCTGTTGAGGCGTTCCCGTGATGGCATTTTAGGGTAAAAAAAGGGCAGAACTTCAGTGGAAGTGGGGATGTCAAGCTGGGAACCTGAGAGGACAAAGAATAGAACATCAGATGACGCACCCTCCTGCCTCAAACTTTACCTCTAACCAAAACAGAGGATAATGAATTAGGCTATAGCAGCAACAGCAACAAGAGTAGTTAAAAGTAATTATATAAAAGTCATTAAATAAAAAATAAATTGACAGCAGATACATATACTGCTTTTGCTTATCAAGAACTGTTTTGAACTGTTCAGATCCAATACTGCAGTGAATTAGAGGAGTGCTTATTTTTCTACATATGCATGGTTCCACTGAAATTAATGGTATTACTGTGCATGAAGTTACCTAATTTGAAATAACAGCATTACTCAGAATGCCTGAAGTTACTAGTTTATGCGAGCTTTTGCAGGCTGAAAATCTACAGCAACATTTTATCACTTGCTCTGAGCCAGTTAATACTCATGTAATAAAAATGCTATGTATGTATGTATGCATACAGAAAATGCAACTGACTGTGAAAAACCAAGTAGTTAGACAAGACTGACAAGCAGGAAAATTCAGGCTTATTCAATGTAATGTTCTATCATTGTAACAATGTCCACTAACACTCTTGCTAGTCAAATGAAATATGAAAGATTTTTATAGAAATATATAAGGCTTACTTATGTTTTGTCATCTTTAGGTCATGGCAAAAATGGCTGAAAAACCTCGCATAGAATAAATGCATAACTGCATGCTCCTTTCCTCCGATGTACAAATCCACAGGCATCCAGTAGTCTGCTAAGTCATTATTGAAGGGCCTGAAAAAACACAATTATAGAAAAAATACAATATGGAAAAGAAAGATCAGCTCTACTAAAGTAGCTCATCATACTTGACGAGACACCACTATTTACTGAGAGCTACACGTGTAATAAAACTTATTTTGCCATCTGATCTCTTTAATTTTTAAAAAGTGGTATGCTTATTAAATTATAGACAAAATGTTAATTGCCTCTGAAAAGCCGTTCCACAAAAATATTACTTTCATATATTTTAGGGAAGCAACTAAGATTTCACATACGTTACCTCAGAAAGTGATGAAAATATTTGCTTGGTCTTTAAATGATTTTTTTCATAAATAACGTGTGGCTAAGCTTTAAATTTTTTAGTATTTATCAGCTTTTACATACAAATATATTACAGTGAAAGACATGCCCACTTAAAAACAGTTAATTTTTTTTTAATCAGAGGTTTGCATTGTTGCCATTAGGGGGCAACGAAGCAGTTTACTATAAGGTTGCAAAACATTTTCAAGAGTCAGATGGGTCATTGTACTCCAACTGAAGGATGCTCTATGAATTCACAGTAAATTTGTCATTTAGAGCATATTTACTATGTCGCTGGAGGTCACCTGCATGGTTTCCTAGCATTGCTTACTGCTTCATTAAATATTGTTATGTCTCCTATAATGGGCTCCTGCCTTCAAAATACCATTTGTATGTATGTTGTTCTTTAATGTATGCTTTATGGCCCCGTTCTAACAAATTTACTTGTTTTGTTAGCTTGTTTGATTATTCCATGTGTAATTTTTGTAATAGCAACACTTTTTTCCTCACATAGGAGCCCAAAAGCCAATCATAGACCTGGGATTCATGCCTTTAAGTGGAACAAATCAAAACTAACTTGTCACAGGGTTCCAAAATCAACAGAGTAATTCTCCCAAATTCTAGACCTGTGAAATATGATTTATGGAAATAAAGGGTTTACATATACCCAGCTTAGCTAAAAAAACCCAAATAAATAAATCAAATGGAGGTAGTGATCTAGTACAGAAGTCCATAAAAATGTTATTTCAATATAAAACAGATTTAGCTACACTAAGATGTTACTTTGACAGCTGGATATTATATCTGACTATTTAATCTTCAACTTCTGGAAAAGTCCCTCTTGTCCATGCACAAAAAAATATTTTAAATTGTCACTGGAGAGGAAGCAGTCTGCGTAACAATAATATTAAATTCACAGTATCACTAGCAAATAATTAAAAATGATGTGAAATAAAAGTGTTCACAGAAGATATTTCTTCAGTTTAACTAAACTGGTGCTGCCAATATAAAAAAAAAACCGTAATTGGCCCAGCTATACTAAATCACTTGGTATGTAGTATGTACCCAGACACTTCTCTGGACAACAAATAAATAAATCCCCCAAGAGCCCTACATGTAATATCTAAAAAATGCAACTCTCTCTCTCTCTCTCAGACTACATAGTACAGCTGTTCCACTAATTCCTCTTTGGAAAAAACAGTGCGATCAGCAGTGCTTCTACAAGCAGACTATGAAGCAGAAAAACAGCTAAATAACGACATCTATCTTCCCACACCACACTCTCCATGCTGCAGCCACTAATACAGAGCACATGAAAAATCTCCTTTCATTAATTATGCATATAGTCGAAGTGCCAACACAGCAGGAGCTTGCTGCGATGCCACTTCACTTTAGGTCTGCGCACGAGGAAGTAGCAAGAGTTACCAGGATTCAAGAGGAGAGAAATGAGGGTGCCGTTCTTGGCAGCTGGATGTTACACCGGGCTATTCCTCTTCTTACCGGTGGAAAAGCACTGCCTGTCCACACACTGAAATACTCAGTGTATTGCCAGGGAGGGTACGCTCCATGCAACTTACCACAGCCTCAGAGAGAGTCATGGTAGGCTGTCATTCTTGATGGCGTCCTCCACTAAGGACTATCTTCAGCTCCTTAGCTGAACGTTTCCTCTGTGCCCTGCCCCATAATGCCCTTTCACACAAACTTCTGCCCCTTGCCTCGTAGCTCCGGTGCTTACATAGTTGTGTCTACACACCCTGCTCTTGCAGATCTCCTGGCACGGGAGCAACCAAATGCCGCATTTTTAGTGCAATTCCTAGTCTACCCTGCGCTGCGCTCAGGCCAGAGCGTGGGCACAAATCAGGGCAGCCCGGGGGTTTACTCCGCCTGCTGCAAAGGCAGTTAGAAGCTAGAAGCACCAGAGTGTCTGGCCTCTTCCCTCCCTTCTATGCTGAGAAGCGGGCTGGCCCACCCGATGGCTGCAGCCCTCACCTGTCCGTGTTGTGAGGGTCAGTGTACCTCAGGTAGTACCAGGCGGAATCAACAAATGTATCCATGGTATCGATTTCCCGCCGTGCTGCTGTCTTACACCTGAGCAAGAGAGAAGGAGAAAAGCTATTTTTAGGTAAGTGACAAGCTTGGAAAAAAACAACTGTGTATGTACAGAGTGGCCATGAAGACATTTAGATTGAAAACTGAACAGGTCTGAACGGTCTGAGGAATGATATGTTCAGAAGAAGCCCAACAGAAGTAACAGGGCCCACTCTCCTTCCTTCTCCCTCCCAAACCAAACAAAATGCAAACCAAAAAGAAGGCTGAACAGCGACAGCATCCAGCAATAGCAGAAGACACTGCACCAGACAGCCCTCTCCATCGTATGCTTCTGGAATTTTTTATAATTGCCATTTTAAAAGAAATGAAGCAAGTCTTAAAGCACAGACAAGCGTACTTTGCCATAAAGTTAATGGGAACTCAATATATATCACACTCGTTAGGTACCAGCGGACAAATAATTTTATAAACGTTCAGCAGACAGAGCAGGTTGTTGCCTCTCTGATTGTCTGTATAAAAAGGTCTTTGCAGATTCCACTTATCATCTGTGGAAAAAATGAACTTAGTTTAATTTAAGCTTTCACTGAGATGTAGCAAATCTCTTCTAGACCTTGTAGCACGATTTTAATTTGCGATTACTGCAAATCAATTTTTGATAGGAGTGATATTGGCAGCCCTGAGGAACAGTTTTAAAACAGATTTTAGTAGCTCAGGTTACTTTCTGCTACTTTCTCCCTGAATATAAATTATTTGTTTGTAGAAGCCAATAATCACATTTAATAAACTTCCACTTGTTGTAAACAATCCCTCTTTAAAACTCTTACTGTTAAAACAATGGGGTTATTCTAATATAAATAAAACTTTGCAACCTGTGATAAGCTTGCACATAAATACCACTGGCTATATGTAACAACTGTATGCAATTTATAAAGGCATATAAATTTAAATGTATGTATATGTGTAATAAATATACATAATAAATGGGCACTGGCTATTGAATATTTTCCAACTGCATAGTCTGTGATCAGGCTTGATAACTGAACTGCAACATGTATCTGCCTGTCTGCCTGATACTTCAGCTTGGCTTGCTGAGGCAAGTTTAGGAGAGTATCACCAATTAACATTTTCCTTCTCTCTGTCTCTTCCCCTGGTCCTTCTCTACCAGTGAGTTTTTCTTTCAATGGAAGTAATGTAGTAAAGAAATTTTACTTCTAACTGCTTTTCAATATAGAAAAACCATTTTATTAAATTGTACATATAAGCAGAGACTTGGCCAATGTAAAATAATACTGTATTATATTGAAACAGAATGACTTTTCAGTCAAAAGCAAGAATACTTTACAGTCATTGAACCATAATTATATCTGCTTCGTGCCTCTGATGTTGCCTGTTCTCTAAATGGACATGGCTCACTAAGGCACAGACAGCATGGGCATCTTTCAAAATTTATACAACAGGGACAATACTGTAATCTCATTAGATGATCTTCAGACAACTAACACAATTACCTGGACTTGTATAACAATGAATAACTTGTGCATCTCCTCCCATTTATGACTGCTTACATTATTGTCACTCAAATACTCACAGACTTTTGCATCTTTCCATCTTACTTTCCTTAATAATTCTAGATATTAAATGCAACTACTGAAAAAAAAAACTATTACTGGAGAGAAGGACTAAAGGAAGGGATGACGTAATTTCTCAGAGCAAGGAAAACCAAGGAAGACTGCACACACAAAGGCAATAGCTCAAAGGATTTGAAACTGTAGCAGACATATGGATGAGCAAAACTGAAGATCGCTGTCAAACAAGTGAGAATTAAGAAGCCAAATAAAGGTGAGAATTAAAAAAAAAAGTTAATTTCAGCAAACTACCACATTTTAGACTAAGAAACTAATCCTGTACGCCTTTATTTCTGACTAAACAAATGCCCCTGATTAACTTCTAAGTAGGGCAGCCACAGTAACTATCCAGAAACCATAAGGATTTGCTATACATCAAAAGTACCTTGTTGCCTGGTAAACAACAAAATCATTTTTGAATTAAGGTCAGGAGGAAGCCAGGAGTGCACAATGACTTTCTGTAACATCAGGAAAATTTTTCAATTGAAATTATGAATTGTAGACCAAGGTATTTCTAGGGATTTTACTAAACCTGTGGATCTTATTTAGTAAGGCTTCCCTGGAAGCCACACTTTAAAATACACTAACTATATGTAATTTAAATAGGCATATCTGAGAAGAAATTTTCTATGCAGAAACATGGAAGTAAATGTGTGTTTTACATAAAATACATGTTATCAACAAAGGTCAAAATACATGTTCCCAGAGAACCACAGAACTGCTGTGCGTAAGCTACCTAATTAGAAACGAAAACCACACTGCAAATGTTAAAATACAGTGATGTGTTATGAAACTGCTGGGTTATCAATGAGAGCCCTAATGCCATTTCTATGTCTGATTCCCCTGCCTGGCAGCCTGATAACATAGTTCCCGTTTGCTCAGCCTGTTAGCAGCAGCATTGCATTGCACTGCTGATGAAAAACTTCTCTGGGGTAACTCATGTTCTACCAGTTCTTCTGCAGAACCTGTAGGCAAACTCCAATGTACAGGGTATCTAAGCAGCCCTCAAGATTAGACAACTGATTTTCATGACATCTCTCTCAGTACTTAATTTAGGCTATTTTATTTCTTAAACAGCTGGACTACAAACAATAAGGATTACAACACTGACAAGATGCATATACTTACTGTCTCCTTCAATATGAATTACATGCTGTCATCTCTAATATACAGTGAATGTGATTCTTTATGATAAAGAATTATATAGCTGAGGAAACACTTTATTGTTGGACTATTGCTAAGCAAATGAGCACAATGTTAGTTTCCTTAACAAATGAAATAATCAAATAATCATTATAAGCTTTATATGAACTCTGCTGGTGAAAGATAATGGAAATTCTTGTCGTAAATGAAGTGAGAAATACTGTTAAGAAATGGAGGGCAGGGAGAAAATAATTCTTTTTTCCCTTTTTTCTTTCCTCCAAGTTAAAAACAGTGAGCTTTGCTTCAGCTTGTTTATGAAAAAATAGCAGTGGGTGTCTGTGTTGCAAAATAGGAGTTTTACAGAGTACATAAGAAAAAAACCCCTATGCTGGGTCAGACTAAACATCATTCTGGAGTAGTATCCTGGCTCAGAGTGGTCAGCTGTCAACACTTACGGAAAGAGCACAAGAAACAGGCAGGTACAAAGCGATCTCTCCCAGTCTGCAGTAAATGCAGCATTGGCTTACCTCGGACAGGAACAGTTCACCCATTCTGAAGCAGTTTCTAAAGGTGAGGCTCCCTTTCCCGTGAAGGTGGTTACACTGGGCAACACCACAGGTAAGTCTTCATAAGGTACAGGGACAGTGCCACATGTCTGGCAGTGAATGATAGGAATAGGTGTTCCCCAGTACCGCTGTCGAGATATTAACCAGTCTCTTAATTTGTCACTCGTTAGGTCTCCACCTATTCCTTTATTTTTGGCCTGCTGGGTAATAGCTTCTAAAGCTTCCTGACGAGTCATGCCTGTGATCTGATTTAAAAAAAGAGACGCAGAAGAAGAAAGAAAAATGTATATCTGCTGTCAGTGAAAATGCAAGAACAAACAAAAAAGTCACAAATGCAATTTCTGAGAGTCAAAGTTTATGAGCCTCATATTAATTTTCCCCTTCCCTCTGCTTAACATCCTTCTATCCAAGAGACTATTCACATACCAGTTACTGGATTCATTTAAACCCTCTGTTGTGGTTTGACCTCAGCCGGCAACCGAGCACCACACAGCCGCTCACTCACCCTCACACCGCCCCG
>NW_008825495.1:1439991-1453501 GCF_000699105.1 Pygoscelis adeliae | reverse complement strand
GTCCTGGCTGTGCCCCCTCCCAGCTTCTTGTGCACCTCCAGCCTTCTCAGTTGGTAGAGCACGAGAAGCTGAAAAGTCCTTGACTAGTGTAAGCATTACCTAGCAACAACTAAGACATCGGTGTGTTACCAACATTGTTCTCATACCAAATCCAAAACACAGCACTGTACCAGCTACTAGGAAGGAAATTAACTCTATCCCTGCCGAAACCAGGACACCCTCTTAATCAAAGGGTAATGTTCTTGATAGCCTGAATAGAACAAGGCTGAGAAAGAGCCCTGTAGACCCCTTCAGCCTTTATTGGCAGATATTTGCATTTACTGCCAATATTTTAATCAACTGCTGTATGCTCACACTTCCAGAATATCAACAACACAAAGTAGAGACTGAGGAAATGTGGATGGTGAAACAGCTTGCTTTCTCCTCCATTCATTTGAGGGGTTTCTATTCTTGCTTTCAAAGATCTGAAACATCTTAACCACTTAGACCCTACCTGTGATGTAATAGAATATGAGCTTTGTGTCTGCTATCAAATGTATTTTTTCAAGAGCTATAACACCGTATATATCTGATATTTAAATACAAGATTTCTATGTCACTTCAGGCAGATATGTTACCAGAAAGGCTTACGCCACATTTCAGTGAATATGTGGAAAAGGGACTGATATATTAATATTTGGCTTAAAAATGTATTGAGATGATGAAATAAGAATCAACTTTTAACACAGGATCAATTATTCGTTGTAAAACTCAGACCAATACTGTAGCTTCTTCTCCTGCACAAAAGGAAAAAATCCTCATTTTACTGCTACAGAAAAGCCAACATATTTCATCATTAAATTGTTCCTAGAAATATGGTAGCATAAGCCTGGCTTGATTTAAAAAAAAAAAAGCTTTTAAACACAAATTATTTGGCACTCTTGAGAAAACAGAATTAGTTTGCATTGTTATTTTAAGTTGGAAAGAACTCCATACTTGTATACCCACCTCCCCGGAATTAATGACTTTCTCCAAACCATTTGGCAATGTTTCAATGACTTCAGTGAAAGAAATGCCCAGATTCTTAGCTACTACAGCATCTTCTGCACTTGTACTAGGTATTCCTGGGGAGGAGGGGAGTTAAAAAAAAAAAAGAAAATTAGTTCTGGGATTCACTAACATGGATATCAATCATCAATTTGGGGATAAAACATTTTATTTCTTTGACACTCTCTTTAGAATAACTTATGTTTGCCCAAAGGAGTTTAAAAATCGGAAAACAATAAAAATGTTTTAATGTTCTTTAAGCAGTGAAATTCAAGCAGCAATAATTACAAACACATTTTCTCAGTTTCTCTGTAATCCAAGTATTAATCAGTGTGCCACCACAGAAAAGGCTGAAAATTAGATGGTTCAGAAAAAGCCTAAAAGTGAAGCTATAAAATTTGGATAAATAATAAAAATTTCAATACAATTATATTATCTAAATATAATATATTTAAATAATACAAATTTAAATTCTATTTGCTAATGAGAAACAAATGCTAAACAAACAGCCTAAATAGTCCTCCTGTTTCAATAGTAAATTTAATCTCTCACTAATTTAATAGTTTATTGAAATGTACCACAACACAACAGTCTCTAACATTACTATCCCCTTAACTTATTATGAAAGACATGATTTGTTTATAATCTCAGGAAAACAATTCAAATAACATCAATTTTCTATTTGGAATATAACTACCGAGAGCACTTCCTACTGCTGTTCAAGTCAGTTATAAAAGTCACAGTATTTAAGGCCCCTGACGCTATCTCTCCCTTTGCATCTTATGACTCAGGTCAGTCATACATCCTGAATAAAAGTTCCTCTTTTAAGCCAGGTAGACTTCTTTTTATTATAGCAATTTACCAGCACCATAAAATGACACATTATCTTCAAATATTTCTTACTCATATTGATAGATGATGACATCTTCCCTCTGATTTTGCTGCATGTATTTTGAAAGATCCTTTGTTCTACTTTGGAGGACTACCTTTCAGGGTGAGTTAAGAAATTTCTTAACTTTATTACCACATGTATTCTGAAATAACATTGAGGTACTAACAGATATATTATTTCCACAGGGAGATACATCTTTCTGCATTTTTTTTTCCTTTCAGTGATAATTTATTTAACATTTTGAACAATCTTGCACAATTGCTGTCATCTTTAAAAGGCAAAGAAACTTATTTCAACAAGCCAATGCCAACATTAGGTTGGTGAAAACTACAAACAAAAACTCTCAAAACATTGCTGAGCACATCAGAATTATTAACATACAAACTACTTCATTCAAAACCAGTTTAACAATTGTCTTTGTTCAGGCAATGAAATGCCAGCTATACATTAACTCTGTCAATATATGGAAGTCTGGAAGCAGATAACTAAAGAAAACCAAGCAAAACTGCCCTGTGACAACACCCTAACTAGCAAAATACGGAATCACTGTTTTATCTTTCCAGCAGATGTACGCTCTTGCCAAGGCCCTATTATAGAATAATGCATGTATCTTAACTTGTCAGAGAGCCCTGCAGCCTGCAACAGGTGGCTTCACAATATGCTCTACAAATGGAAGAAAAGCGGGCCCCCATTTTTTGGTCTTTCTTCTTTCAAAAAGATGATGCTATTAATGTACATTCGCAAAGCTCAACAGCTGGCATCCAGAACTTCCCAGGAAGAGCTGGGCCGTTTCCAACAGACATAAGGCCAAGGTACGTGCCAGTGAGCAAGCTGGAAGCTTTTAATGAAAAATATGATTAGGTATCTCAATTATTTGGCTTCTCTTATATCCGCAGAGGTTCTGGTTCTCAAAAATGGATTCATTCCTAAAGTGGAAGATGCGGGCATGTTGTAAGTAAGGTATAGAGCCCAAGTGAATAATTTCTGTCAGCCTTGTGAGGGTCATCCAAGACATTTTTGCAGTGTCAGCTGGTTTTATTCAGTCCAGTTGCTGTGCAGGAACAGCCAACATTGGCAGTGGTGTAGAGAAGAAAGGAGTAAGTCCAGGGCAGGAAAGAAGTGTCAACAACAGGGAGGCAACAAAAGGGACTTAAGGGATAAGGATGTAGTGGAAAGGGGGAAGAAGAGATAAAGAACTATTTCCTGTTAGGACTGGCACAGAACATTGCCTACTCATTGCAGCTGAGATGAGACCACAGCAAAACACAACAGTAAACAAAAAGCTTGGTGGGTGCTACCAGTGAAGATACACTTTGCAGATTAAAATGGACACAATTTTTAAAAGTTAGCACAATTTCTAATTTTACTTAGAAGGACAGTCACATCATCTAACCATATGTACTTAACTGCCTAAGTTGAGGGGCTAGGCTCCCTATGCAGGAAAGGAATAAGACAAGCTGCTTCATAGGATGACTTTGAGAAGAGAAGCCCACTCCAGGCGATTTGGAGTGTCCTCTAGCAATGCTAGAGTCCATCCACACTAGATGGACACATCCATCCCCCTCCGTTTATGGATGCTCAACCCTAAATTAGATGCCTAAATTATGGGAATACTTCCTTTAGAGATAAAAGGTCCAAGATAACTGTCCAAGACTACCTGAACAGAATTATTACCTATTCTGATTTATTTTACTGATCTCAGACAAATACTATCAGATAAAAGTCAAACTTGGAAGTTTCGTACATTTACTGTCTGCAACATTTCTCTATAAGGATGCACATAATTTATGTAAACGTAAGACAAAAAACAAGCCAGAAGTTTGGGCTGTTTGCACAATGTTTATGTCAAACAATGGTACAGTTCTGTTTTGATTAAGGATGGTGAGAGACAGCCAAATACACATGCACTGTAGGTAATCAATCCTCTTAAGAGATACAGATCCTCAAATTTAGCTCATTAAATGTACTAATTTTATAGTATCTCCATTAAAATTTATCATCCTGTAAATCTCTCCCCCAGACAGATTCCACATAGCTACTTTTCCCTTCTACTAGCTACTACTTCTACATAGCTACTTCTTCACTAATGAAGAACAGTAATGAAGAACAGGATTCCAAAGTCCAGAAGAGAGCCACTGTGTTCAAAGATCTGCTGCAACAGTATCCGGTGCTCCAACACAGCAACTGAAAACTATACTATTTCACTTACACATTAAATGTCACATACCTATTTTAGTATCGAGAAAATTCTCAAAATTGGTTTTTGCTGAGATGACTACAGGAATCTCCTGATTGGTAAGCAAATTCACAGCTGTCACTGAAGTAAGCGAGTCTGAAAACAAATGTAATGATCACAGTAAGTAAAATACGATAGAAGATACGCTAAGAACATTACTTACTATTAAAACTCAGTTTATCTTAAACATGCATGAAATTTAAATTAGAATTTTGTTTAAATAAGAAAGAAAATGAAAAGCCTAATCACATTTCTGAAAAGTTCAGACGTACTGAAATCTTCAGTAAGTCTGACTGATAAATTTTCATGATTAGAAAACATATTTATAACAAACACCTGAATAAAAACAGAGTAATATTTGGACTATAATAAAAAAAATAGTGAGTCCTTAACCATTATTTGTGTGCTGCAGAGTTGTCTGAATTGTAAGCCCTGAATTATATACTAGCAGATGTTACAAAATTAAGCAAAAAAAATCCAGTTATTCAGATGAAACTGAAGGGGAGCATATATACTACGCTTATGATTTGCTTTCTTACAGAAGAACTACAAAGCATGAGAAACATTCATCAGTGTAAAAAAAGAAACTTAAATAACCAATTGACTTCCAAACAGAATATTCATATTCATACTAGAGATGAGGAACCTAATGTCCACAGGGAAGGGGAGAGAGAAGAGGAGAGAATCAAGGGTGATAAACTGAAATTGATTTACAATGTGTAGCTTTGGTGGCTCGGCCAGAAGAAAATCAAACCGGAATACTCCAAGTTTTGAGGATTCAAACCCCACATCTCAATTTGGACCTGTTTCTAACTTTTTCAGTGCCTTTAAGTTGATGATAATTAAAATAATTAAATAATAGAAATAATTAAAATACAGACTGCTAAGAGCTTCCTTTCACCTATCTTCATACCTAAGCTGAGGAAAGTCTCAGTCTTGTATTGCTATGCATAAAATCTGCTTGAAATTAAATAACAGCATTTTAAAGAATAGCGCTACTATATCTCATTAGTCTTGTTAACACAAAAAATATATTTATTTATTTCTGATTACTACCTTTTCAAATTTCAGGTCTCTGAGATACCCATATTCTAGATAAAATTTCTCACGTTCAAACCACCGCACATAGCTTTCCTCCTCTCTTTAAAAAAATGTACAAAAGGAATCATTTCACTCTTTAAAGGCAACTAAGCAAAAAGCCTCATCAACAGGATGCTGAGTGGGTAGGACAGTCTACTTTTAAAAATAACTTCTCTCTTCCACCCAGCAATAATTTTGATTTTATGCTGGAACCCAAAATAATAACGCCAGTTTATGAAGGAACTCTTTCTTTTGCTCATTTGCTCACATCATTATTATAATAGCTGTAAAGAGATGATATTACAGTTACAAATGTAAAAGAATGTATGCATAGTATTATAACGAGAAAACGAACAATGTAAGGATCAAATCTTAATCTCAGATACCTCACACTGACAAAACTAGAAGACTTACCAGATTCTAAATTAACATAAATTTTGCTAGGCTAAAAAACGATGAATGTTTGAAAACTGGTTGCTCACCTCTATTTAAATAATAATAGCCTAAAATACAGAGCTGTACTCCAAGAGTAAAGGTATTAGAACTTTAAGTTACTTTGCTACACAACATCTTTTTTTTTCTCTCCTAGAAAACATAAAAACATACCCTCCTGATTATTTAAACGAGAACACAGTGAAGAAAGGGAGTTAGGAGACTATCTCTGCTGAAAAGAAAAGAATTAAAATTTTAATGTTACTTGTGAATGTTTTAAAAAAATCTTGGTTAATGTGAAAATATGGTCTATCCAAGGCCATCAAAAATTTCTTTTTACTTAAACACCATTGTTGGCCCTTCATATGTACCATGGCTGAAATGCAAATTTGAAAGTCCATGTAGAAATTCTTCTCCTTTATGTTCTCTTCTTTGGAAAATACCAGTCCGTGCCTTTGAAATGCTCAAGAAATAGTAAGAAACATCAGCCAATTTCAACTGAAGAATGCATATAAGTATATTTATGACTAGCAGAAGCACACAACAATAGCAGAGTTACGATTCTGGAATTGTGTCCACTTTAAAGCCTCTTTTTCAAGGTCTTATGGCTGTCATTATTCCAGATGAGAGTTTCTTAATTTAGTTTATTGTTAACAGACACAAAAAAAGCCTTTCAAGTATTTTCACATAAAAACAATATTAAAAATATATTGTAGTCCTTATAAAAAATAAGTTTTGCACCTGTGTGGTTTGGCTTAAAGCACAAGATCCAACAAAGATACAGGCACGTACATGTGGACGTGCGTTTCTGGGGTTAGTGCTTTAATTTGGCTGAATTGTAAGAATGGCATATTTCTTCCTTTGTTCCTTAATAAAAATTCTCCAAGCTTTGCTCAGTTCTGAGACAAGGGCTCTACATACTCAACAGATTCAGGCTCCATTTTTTTCTGCTAGCAAGTGAACTTTATTAAGGTTATAGAAATGAAGCACTCAAAAATAAAGCAGGTTCTGTTCAACCATCACAATTTCCCACAAGATGCCTGCTTCATTGCTGTTGACATCAGATGTTTTACAGACAATGAAGCCACATGTTTACCAGTGAGTAAAAAGTAAATATTGAACACCAGCCTGAAGTTGAAACAAAAAATATTCGGTACACTTTGTATTTACTCTTACAATTTTCAGGTTTTCCAAACAACAAAAAAATAGTAGGCCAGGGATGCTAAACAAAGGCCGAATTGGTGGTAGGAGCCTTCAGGAAACCAATCAACACCAATTAAAGAATTACCTCTTATTTGTATCCTCTGTATAAGTCAGGACCTGCCATAGGGCTACTCTGAATTTACTCCATTAGAATCTTGTATTAACTAAGGATCTGCACAGCAGAGTATTGTTTTGCTATCTATCAATGATCCACTTTGCTATGTGTTAACGATCTCTTGCCCTCTTTATATTCCCTGTGACAGGAGGAGATCATCGCTGGTGCAAGAGTTGGTTCTGCTGTCTTTGTGCTAACGACAAATTACCATACCCATATAGCCACGAGATTTTCCAATGGGCTGACATAGTCAGAGTTGGACTATTCACTTCTGGTACATGAGGAAACAAGAATCTGTTCCATTGCTTTTATATACTATGAAGTTTTACAGCCATTATAAAAGGAAGAATGCTAACATAGCTGCTGTTACTGTATCTGAAGCCAGGACAGGCTGATGTGACACTGTTTGACATACACAAAGAATCAAAAGACCCGTACCCTCTCGACAAAAACAGCTCATGCTCAGCTTAACACACATTCTCTGAAGATCATTCTCTAAAATTGTTACTCTTCTACAACAAAATGCAGTATGAGAAAAATATCACCTTTCCCTGGGATGAAGTCCCTCTGAAAGACGTCCTTGAGACTGCTATTCCCATGCAGCAGTCTGTGAGTCGGTAAGATATATAAATGGGAAGCTCCATAAATGGCTTCAGGCGTATAGGTGTAAGCTGCTAGCTTCTCTTCTGTTACTTTACCATTAACCTGGAAAAGAGCAGAAAATATCCCCGATGAATTTATTTTTTTCTCCACTGGAAGTGCAGTGGTTTTAGATTCCCCTTCCTTTTTATGCAACTAACAGATATACATCATGCTGTAGAAATATAAAATTCTGAATATCAAAGCCAGATGGATTCCCGCTATGGGGAGTTTCCAGAATCAAATCTTGACAAAATCTACTTTTAAGACCTTGAGAAAGTTGCTTTACAATCTTGCCTCAGTTTATCCAAATATATATAAAAATATTTATATTCTAAAACAATTTGTAATACTACAATGTCCAACCCAAACCATTCTGTGATTCTGTGACTGTGCTACTCAGCTAGATTCAATCCCTGGTTAAGTAACCTGGAATCCTTCTATTCCCTTTTAATATGCATGACCTGTTTCCAAGAAACGGAAATGAGATGTTACCTCTGAAATCTAAAGAGAATTTAAGATTTTCTCAGCTACAAGGCTTTCCACCACACTCGTCTGATGAAGTCAATGCTGCAACTTATATACAGGAATAAAATAATAAAAGGTGGCACAACATTAAAACAACTGGACATAAAATGAGAGTAATAAACTTAAGACTGCTTAAGAATTATCACCCAGCACTATCAACAGGCTTTATATTTTAGGTCAATTAACTGTGGAGTGTATGAGGGTCTTATAAGGAATTTTTTCTACAACAGGTATTGATATATATTTTCAGAAACAATTGACAAAAACAACTTAAAATACAAAAATGCACCTTCTAGCAGTGTGAAATTCAGAGGTATTAAGAAAGTTTAAGCTATCTCAATTTGAGGTTCCCAAAAATTCATTATTTTAAAATAAGAAGTCACTTTTAAAATGTTAGACCAGAGTAAATGAGCACAACAAAGCTCTGAAGCCCAAGGGCTGAAATTCCATCAGGCACTCTGAAAATCTCTTTTGCCACTATCGTATTCAAAAAGCCTTTTGCATCTCTTCAGAAGGACTTCAGATTTTACCATTTTTCTGTAGATAATTATAATTCTCTTAAGGTTTCTCTTTCCTTCCTCTCCTTTCTTTCTATCCAGACTTCTCTGTAGCTTCATCACTACCTAATTGTCTGGTTTTCATTATTTTAATTACCGTATGTAATAAATGAAATAATGGACAAACATCAATAAAGTGGCTTGCCTGAGGTCAGCTTGGGTCTGACAGAGAAGGTGCTGTGCAGAGCGGAGCTAAAGCCCAGCTAGATCCCGGCTGATTTGTGCAGTGCCACTTGATACTGCCTCTTGGTACTGCTCCCCTAAATGTCCTGGCTTTCAGGAATGCTTATTAGCTGGCATGTATTTTGGCACAAATACACACAGCCAATTTGCATCCAATGTTGCACTTGAACACACAAACCCTTTCCTAAGGAGGACAGCAGGGAGTATCTCTTCAACCCACAAGTGGTGTTCTTCAGGATCTGTGCTGGTCTGGGCATGAACATATAATAATCTCCTTTAGCAGGTTTCAAGCTTTTTAGATCTGAAAATCCATTCCCATCATGCATTTATGGGGTTGCGGTTAGCCCAGCCAAGAGAGCAGCATTGCCATTTCTGACTTACCTTTAGCAAGAAGTCAAGAGAGCATCCAACACAGTCACCTATCCAATTTGCTTGCATTTCTTTTATACCATACCACTCAGGGAGATCGGACAAAGCATCAAACATAGCCTGATGCAATAAAAGAAAGAATTAGAACATTCAGCTTTTGTAAGCATACAAATTAAGACTATGGGTTTAATTATAACTAACAGCAAAATGATAAGGTGCTGGTAAAAACATAGGAAGAGGTGTTTTTATATTGCTGCTGCCCCCAATTAATCTTTTTGAGAACAGAATTAACACAGTGCAAGCCAGAGGCACGATGTATCCAACAGAGATCCTGTTGTTGTTAAAAGAGGCCTTCCTTTTGAATGAACTAAACCTTAAACACAGAACAAAACCCTTAGATGAAAACACAGAAAATATTCTCAATGGGTGTAAATTGTGGGAAGTGTAAGTGACGTAATGAGCTGATCACAACTACTGACACATAAGAAATGTGCTTGCAGGTATGAAGCCTGCATTTGGATTAGTTGTTCTAGACAATAGCCTGGAGATGGCAGTCAGAAAAAAGACATTTATATGTCCTAATATTTTCAAGCTCTGACTTAAAATGGCCAAGTAGAGTTTCCAGCTGCTTATCTGTTTTTCATATTTCATATTGGTATTTTACGAAGCATAACAGGCTGTAAAATTGAGTGGGATCTTTAGGTAATATCATCCTGTAAAAAAAAAACAGAAACCCAAATCATAATAATAAGGGCTCATATTACATTCAAAATATATATAATAATATAATAGTAGTATAATAATAGTATAATAAATTATACAGCAGAGAAGAAATTAAGTGTTGGCTCCTTCATTAGCCACAATGTCCAACAGCCAACCTGTACCTTCTATGTATATTTATACTCAGCAAGAGATATATCCATATATTTATGTGCTTTCTGATGTGTGGCATGGAAGCATAACAGACTATTCCAAGCTAACTAATATTTGCCTAAACCATTTGAACAGTATGTTTTTAATAACAGGAATCTATAAAAAAGTAAAGGAGAAGATGTACAAAGGGATGGATAACTCAAAGCTCATCTCATTTTTCACTTCATAACACTTCACATTTGTGTTATGAATACTCCATGACTGTCCAAAATCTTTACTTTGGCAGAAGTACAGCCAGAGGCATGAGTCACTCAGACAGATGGTGGATATGCTGAACAATTAGAGTTAAAATCTAAGAATAAGGCAACATGTTGAATAATTTTTCCTTCAGCTGTGACTCCCAACATCAAATGTGCAAGCTCTTTATTATCTCATTAATTGCTAACAACCTGCAAGGATGGACAGTGGCTATTACATGCTGCTCAAATTAAATAGTGGGTAGTTAGATAATTAGTGAATATACAACTCATTCTTTTTCAACTGATGTGCTTTAACTACATTCTTAAATATTTTCAGAGTGAGATGCATAAAAGACATTATAAGGATTACTTTCTAGTTATTGCTCTGTTGTATATCTATCATTCAAAATACAACAAAGGGCATGTCCTTTATATATCATAATATTACATCACCACTTGGGATTATTATTGCTTTCTACATCCCTAAGAATCAAATTCATTTTCTGATGATTTATAAATAAAAGAAAGGTAAGGTTTTGGAAGGTTTTTAATCATACTGTAACTTTAATCAGTTGTAGCTCACAATTGCAAGTATACTATATCACAGATAATTCCAAATTGTGATTATTCTCATTCATTTTAGTGTTCCAGAGACTACTGAGCTTTGTCTGCCATCAATAATCCGTGAACATATATATCTAGCAAAGAATAACGAATAACTGGAGATATATATAGATACAGAGATATATATAGATACAGAGATATATATACACACAATACTTGGATACATTCTTACAATTCTACAAGAATTTTATGCATTTTAGAAAAAATGGAATTGTGCCAATACACACAGAACTGGCTGGACACATCAGCAGATTTTTATAAATTCTCCTGCTTGGATATCCACCCTAATCTACATTACATTTTGCTGGCAGAAGCAGCTAAATGTGCATGTGCCCTACTGAAACTGTACAGTCTGTAATTGCTTGCCAGCAAAACTTTCTAGATGTTTTTTCACTGCAGGATGAATACATCAAGATCCTTAATACCAGTGTGATAATGATTTTAACTCGTTAGTTGGCCTTATTAGGAGCTATAGGCTACAGTTTGTCTTAGCCCAATTCTTCTCTTGATAATGCAATTGCTTCATGCAGCTAAATACAGTAAGAGCCAACTTAGCTTCACCTGAATGACAATAACAAAACTTATTCTGCATGATGACACAGCCTAGCAGAGTTTGCAAACACAAACCCTTCGCATCTTAATATACACATGAACAGTAATATAGCGTGATAAAAAAAAACCAACCAAAAAAACCTTAAAAAATTTTCAATATGGAATTATGATTCTCATACACTCAACACACTACTTTGGTTTCTTGTCAAGGCTACGAATAGCAGGTGAAGTAGAAAATGAACAACATGTAAAACACAAACACTTTACATAATGTAACAGAGGCAAAAAATACACAGTATACATACTTCTAGCATGTTAATAAGTGTTTCTGGATGGTAAGTTAACCTAGGATACTCACTAACAGGGAAGTAGAAAAGCACATTAATTCTTACACACATTAATGCATTGTACATTCAAAATTCATCCATGCAAATTAGGAGGCTTTTAAAAATTGCTTAAGGGAAACCCTTTTAAAGAACTTTTCATTTTCAAATCCAATTGCACTACACCCTGCAAAAATATAAATCTATAAATATATGTTAAAACTATTATTAATTTTTTAAAGTTATATGTAGCCTGTTTGGGTATAAGAAACTCTTGAATTGAAGCTGACCAACGCTAGCATAGAAATTCCTGACTGTTATAAGCTAGTGTTTGAAAAGTTAAATATTAACTCCATGAATTTTCCACATTCTTTTTTAAAATCACTGCCATGTTTGGTAAAACATGAATCATTAAAGTAGTCCCACAAATTCTGCTCCAATTATTATTTTGCAGTTACTGATATGATTCCTTAAACAAAAATTCTGACCGTTAAGGGCATGTACATAACTCCTAGTCATCTGTGCCACAAGTTTGTTAACTAGGTGACACAGAAAAGACAATCAACAAGAAGATTCCCAGCACATAGGCAAATAAACAAAAGTAAAACCATGCTGGATTCTGCAAGGGACAAAGAACAGCAGCAGCATTACAATCCAGTAAGCAGAGAGTAATAAATTTATCAAATAAATTCCACTTTCAAATTTCTGATGATGACCTAATAGTGAGAAACGTGGAAACATTAGGTAGCAGAGTCTTTCTACTTTCATTTTTCATGGCTCAGGAAGAGATGATAAAACTTAAAATACAAACATCTAATTACAGGAGAAATTACTCTTATCTTAATTAAACACAAGTCAAGGTAAAGCATAAATACATTTCGACAGTCTTTCAGATCTAAAAATAGACTCAGGAAAAAGCTAAAGAAATCAAAGCTACATTCGGGGATGAAAATGACTTCAAGGCTCTTACACCTTTAGGAAAGTTTGACCTAAGTGCTGAAGAAATGTTTCACAGGACTGCTTTACTCTTTCAGAACACCTAGAAAATTCTGGCATAGCTGGAAGATGAAAGTCAACCATTTCAGATGATCAGAGAGTCACAAAATCAAGATGAGTTTGATGAAAATTCATCACACACAACGATGACCAGGTCTGAAACTAGAATTGAAGCATCTGAAAGTGGAAAACTGATCTCACATATCCAGCTGTTTAGTCTGTTGAAGATTCACAGAGAAACAGAACTTCAGTTTAGCAATCTTCAGACAGAAATAGTACATAAAATCAAAGAACAGAAGTGCTTTATAATTTCCCAAGAGTATCTCAACTCCCAAAGTCTCCCTCCTGCTTGTAGTTCAAAGAGGGAGGATTCTGCTGAGCACCTGAAAAATTCAGTCTCTGACTTCGGGAACTAAAATTTTTAGTATGATCAATGCCTGCCACTAATTTCATACTTAGTAAGAGGATTTCAGGATGTCAAGGGCAACAAGAAAAGATTATATAGGTACATAGGGGATAAAAGGAAGATGAGGGAAAATGTGGGCCCTCTCCGGAACAAAACGGGAGACCTGATTACCCGGGACTCGGAGAAGGCGGAGGTACTCAATGACTTTTTTGCCTTGGTCTTCACCGGCAAGTGCTC
>NW_008825495.1:1421843-1439244 GCF_000699105.1 Pygoscelis adeliae | reverse complement strand
CTTTCTTGTCGGGGGCAGGGTGGCAGTGGCTGGTCCTGTGACTGGGGCTGCGCCAGCCAGGGTGGCGTGTGCTGGTCCCTGCGTATCCGTGATGCGCCGGAGTTGTACCGTAGCACAGAGCTGGTAGGGAAAACTGAGCGTGGCTGAGCCATGTTGGACCGGCGATCCCCCATCTCTTCTGCTGCCTCGGTCTCTCCTGGGTTTGTCCCCAATGTCCTGTCTTCTCCTCTCCTGCTCCACGTCACCAAGGAGGCTTTTGCATGCTGTGCATTATGCAGAACCACATAATCCAGGCTTTTGCCAGCAGTGGCAACACAATAAAGCCAGTGTCCTTCATCCGAGACCTCAAAAGTAGATGGCTGCCCTCCCCTGCCATAGCCGTGCAGGAGAGCTGTGGGATTGTTCAACCTGGAGAAAAGAAGGCTTTGGGGAGACCTTCTTGCAGCCTATCAGTATTTAAAGGGGGCTTATAAAAAAGATGGCGGCAAACTTTTTAGCAGGGCCTGTTGCGACAGGACAAGGGGGAATGGCTTTAAACTAAAGGGGGGTAGATTTAGACTAGATATAAGGAAGAAATTTTTTACACTGAGGGTGGTGAAACACTGGCACAGGTTGCCCAGAGAGGTGGTGGATGCCCCATCCCTGGAAACATTCCAGGTCAGGTTGGACGGGGCTCTGAGCAACCTGATCTAGTTGAAGATGTCCCTGCTCATTGCAGGGGTGTTGGACTAGGTGACCTTTAGAGGTCCCTTCCAACCCAAAGTATTCTATGATTCTATGATTTCAACTCCTCCATGATAGTAAATGAAATAAAGTGAAAAATCTAAATATTAAGCTATAAAGCCAAATGTTTACTTTTTTTCAAGAAGATACTTTAATGAAGTTTGACAAATTTGCAACATAACAACAAGACTAAAATAAAAAGGTCAGCAAAAGGTTTCATTTCAAAAGCATTCAATTCATTAGCAAAATAAAATTGTCTTCTACTAAATTAAAATAAAACTAAAATAAAAAGCTTTGCTTCTGAGGAAGAGTCAAAGAAATATTCAAGATCTGTTTGGATTAAAATGAAATTCTTCACTTTATTTATCAAGCTCCCAAAAGAGTAACTAAATACAAACTAAAGATTACACAAAATCATTTAATACAACTTAATATATTAACTAAAGTACAGGAAATTAAAGTTAGGCTGCCCACTGTTTTATTTTGCACTCTATTGCACAGTTCCAACCGTGATTATGCAGTACAGCTTCTGCTGGTATTTAATCTCTTCTTGGTTTGTTTGGTTTTTTTTTCCACCTTCAGTAGTTTCTGCCTGTACTGTCATAGGTCACTCTTGGCTCTTATTTCCCATGTGTGAAGTATACTGAAAATATACATTAAAAAGGAGCAACAACACAGATACTGTGTGTGCTTAAAATTCTTTCTCGTAGATGTCTGAACCGTCAGAGTTTTTCCTTTATCATATAATTTATGGTCAACAGACACCTCTGGTTTGACTGTGTAGAACTGAGGCAAAGAAACGATTCCTCAAAAGCAAAAAGTAAAGCCAGCATTCTTCTCCAGATTTGCTCTCCAGAGTTGTTCTCACTGTAGCAATTACCAAAGAGAAGATATATTCCCTTTCCAATATAATGAAGCGTATCTTTGGGATAAATGAGTAATTGATTCCATGAATATAAAAGCTCTGTAAAACATTTGTTATAATTTTTAGTAGTACTGAGCATTCGCTGTTTTGATTAATCTCATACCAACAGGAACTTAAATTTATACTGCTGTAGCATCAAATGAGATGCTGCATTTCAACTCAGGTGAAAAGATCAGCCTGGTCTGCATATCCACAAACAATTTTCTGTCTTGCCAAGCTGACAAAACAGGTGTCATTTTTTTATTAATGAAGTGCTAAGCAAGCTGTGGAGACAGTGCTCCTGGTGCCTGTCCAGGAGAGAGCACTCAGCCTGACTCAAGAGGAAGAGTTTCAAAGCAAGGTTTATCAGGCCCATTCTATTGGAAAAAGACAACTATGAGCTAGACCCCAAGTGTGGGAAGTGAGAAAATCACACATAAAGCATGAAAAACTAAAGAGCCAGCATTTCTATTCTCCTCAATGATGAGGCATTACCTCATGCTATGAAATCCAAAGTACTGTCAAGACTCTTAACATCCTAAAATGCAGTACTTCAGTTTCATTACATTTCACTACCATTCTGCTTAATATCTCAGAAATAAAATAGAAAATAAAAAATCAAGCAAAACACGATTACGTAAAACAATTCCAATTCTATTCAGGCCAGACAAAGGGGCTGTCAAACGCAGCACAAACTCAGAGAAAAGCTGGAGAAGAATTGGTAGATCTTTTGTTGTTTTCCCTTCACAGAGTTAGCACCATGCTAAACATCTAAGTTCCCATGCTTCACAGAATGTGAGAATGATTTCTCTAAATGTCTGTACAAAAAAAAAACACCTATTAAAAAAAAAGAGTACTACTTATCTGTATGGCAACTGTAAATTAGAGTGGCAGAATTTTGTAGGCCCCGTCACTTTCCCCAGTGTTTAAATTAAACATACATATACTATCTTATTACTGTGCAAAAAAGGGAGATTATTTAAGGCAAAACTTGAAGTTTCAAAGTTGCTGCTATTTTATTCTGTTGGAAAAAAGATTATTTTCTGGTTATTTAGGTGATTTTTGAAAAGTAAAATATGAAAAAATATTGTATAAAATTAATTTAGGAAGAACAGGGACTATGCAAAGACTAACCTTACAGATTCTCATTTGAGGACTCAGTTGACTGTGCATAAAAAGCCATAATAGCAATTTACAGATACACACAGAAAATACTAACATTTACAGATAGATTTTTTCCAATGAATCTGCCTACAGATTCAGCTGGGTAACCATAACAACTAAATGTTTAAGCTAAACATCTTAAATGCACAGACAACAATTTGAATAATACCATCAGTTAAGGCATTATACTTTTATCACAGAAATCTGTCAAAAGAAAAATGACAATTAAAATGTTCTTTAAAAAAATCCATTAAAAAATCCATAAAAGCTGGTAGACCATTTCATATGTACTTCACAGTTTAAAAAATAGGTCATGATTACTTTATTACTTTACGTAACCAAAATGCTTTCTACTAAGCATTTAAAGCATGGTCAGTATTTTTGCCCTTTGAAAAAAATTCATTGCCATGTGGGCAAACACTGCTTTGCTTGTTTGCATTTTTTATTTCAAGAAAGGACAATGAGCTGGTGCAGTAACAATAAAGAAATCAAAGCAAATCCACAGAAGATGATTCCTCTGGACACAACAGAAATCTAAAGAATAGTGTGTGTAGGAATGAAACACTGACTCCTGTAACACATGAGATGATTTCACAGCCCATTACTGATCATGTAACTCCTTGTTGCTATTTGACTAGTAATTTAAGCATTGCAGATGAAGACTACCCTTACTAGAATTTATTTTTATTAAGGCTGTGAGATACAGGAGAAAACATAAAATGATAAATGGGTGAAAGAGAGGAACACAGATGACTAGAAAGATCATCAATATGCAGTGTTAAGTAGGTTGAACAGTTACAACAAAATAATTTGTGGATGCTCCAAGTAGAAAATAAGTTGTACTTATGTATATGTACCAATAATGGCATACATATTCAGCCATTATTGCTAGCTGGTAATTTGCATGAAGAATAGCAGATTCATTAAATGTATTTTAAATGGAACTTTGTCTATGAAACATGATTATGAAATAAAGACTTACATTTTCCTCTAAGCCACACAGGAAAGGAGTTACTTACCAGAAATAAAGCTTTTTTTCAACATGCTTTCCCACTACGTCAACTTAAAGAAAACTCAGGGATAACTTCTGGAAGCAATAGGGAACAGATTGGCAGAGCGCCTTGTTGCAGAAAAAGGGGAAGGAAGGTGGAGCTTTCTGACATTTGGTCTTGAATTTCTGTAAACTTTTCAGAAGAAATAATAGTCACCATGGAAGGTGCAAGCAAAAGGTGACCAGAATCAAATGGCTTTACCCATGAGATACCAAAAACAGATTAAGGTCTCACTGGTGAAAGATGAGTGGGAGAAGTAGAACACAAAGAATACTAACCCTCTAAGTCTAAAAGTAGCCAAAGTGGGGAAAAAATACAAGTCTTCCCCAAAAGGTGCAAGGATTAAATTACTATCAGATAATCTCTTAGTGCCTCCCATTTTTTAATTTCAAAATAAAAAGTAGTGAAACTTCAGTGGATAACAGAAATCTAGCCATAAAACTCACTGAAAGCCTGATTCACTTTGCTCTCTACCTTTTCCCAAACCTAGTAAGAACATCTCGCACAAGGAAGGAATAAATCTGTTCTGTGCCCATGAACTTGTCCAAGCTGTGAGGAAATAGAGGGCCAGGTGAGTTCTGATATGAATTCTGGCAGTATGGATCAAAGACCTAAAAGCTACCCTATACTGACAGAAAACGTAGGTCTTCGGATCAGAATGATTTTGACCACGCTAATCTGGCACCATCTTGTCTTAACCTTCTGGACACCTTCAAAAGAAGCAGAACTGGACAAAAGATGTTCAACAGGCAATTGACTCAGAAATGGGGAATAAAGACCTCAGGGCCAGACAAGTTCTGGAAGGGCGAACTTCTATTTCTATCGGGTTTTTTAATGCAAAAAAAGTTGACCATGGATTTGAAATCCCCAGTCCCATTAAAGATAATCTTTATATTGTCCTCTCAGATTTCCCATTTACAGGAGTCTGGCATATGGAGTACCATAAGTAACCTTCACCATCCAAGCCCAGCTTGGATAAAAATGCTTTCTACTACTGTAGCATCCCGAGCCTTCAGGCACCTGAAAATAACTACAGAGAAGGTACTATACACATATTCATGGTGAGCCCCAAACAACGGAAGAAAAGGGGAAGTGAGATCCATAAAGAACCTGGTATTATTCTAGAGAGGTATGTTCATTGGCAAACTGTCAGGTAAGGATAAAAAAACCTAATTGTTGTACTCGTTTATCATTGGAAGCACAAATATCTGAAGTCTGTGAACAGCAAAGACTTTCAAGAAAAGGAAGTTGTACTGGTAGTGGTTTTGGTCCATGATGTAAGCCAGGAAAATCTCTTTATGGAAATGAGTGTCTTCAAGATCAAGAGACGCTGAAGTGAAGGTATTACCACCACTAATGTTATCATCCTAAAATTGTATTAGTGATTAAAAATCTTTAGCTTCTTAAAGTTAAAGAGATGTTTCTATCCTCCACACCTATTAGGACTAGCTCTGTAAAATCTGGACCCTCTGCTCCAAGATGAAAGGCTCTGTAAATGATAAAGGTAAATGAACATCTCTCTCTCAATAAAGCCCGGTCTCCTGGCAAGGGCTTTTGAAAAGAGGTGGGGAAGAAGTCTTGAGGAATAGGCTAGGAAGAGTGATTGCTGTAACCATGGTGTTCAACACTATGCTATTTAGGACGATATGAATTCAGATCAACTGTCAACAGCCTGAATCCAAAGAAAATGTACACAAAAGAAACAGATTTAGAAGGAAGGACTCATGTCTCTTACCACTCCTTGAAAAGTACTGGGATGCCTACTGTAAGGAATGAAGAAATGTGTGCAAAGTTGAGTTTTGAAGATAATTAGTCAAGATATTCAGAAAGAGGAGCCAAAGTTGTAGCACTTAAGATCTGTAATTTGGCTTCTGTCAAAATGCTGTTGTGAAGCTTCCTGGTTATGTCAGTGTGGGCACAGAGGCTCTAAGAGATTGAAGTACTTGTCCAGTGTTAGCTCAGAGACAGTCTCCCTCTGATGGACAATCTTCAGTTGTGGCTTGCAGTTCATGGGCCATTCAGAGCTGTATGGCCAAAACAGTCTTCTTCAGAAAGTAAGACACAACATGCTATGTTATCCAGCCTCTTGCAACTTGAAAGAAAAAATTAAGTACCAAAAAAGGGAATTTATTTATTTTAATCTTCCAAAGCATGAAATCCATCTAATATCAGATATTGGACTTAGAATAGCAGAGCCTGGTAATCTGCTGTCCTTATTTGAAGGTTTGGCGGGGGGGAAGTAATTTTTTCCCCCCTCTGCAACCAAATGTTTAAAACCCTTGCCAAAAGCAGCAGAGTGAGACTGTTCAAATGTGCCAGAACCCCAGCAACAAAAACGGGAGCCAGTGGAGGATGAGTAAAAAGGAAAATCCAAACCACCCGCTGATACTTGGTAGCATCTGTCACTGTACAAGAAGTGGGAGCACATGAAGGCAATGCTTGCCAAAGCACTTGAGCTGGGAGCAATATGGCATCATTCATCGACCTGGATGTATCAGCTAGCATAGACCCTACAGAATATCAGTCATGCACAGAACAAAATTTTGGGAAACCTTTACAGAGATCGGCAGAGTACTCAGCTGTCCTCTGTAGTAATCCTTAAATGGTTTGTAGAGGTTGATATAAATGTTCATCCCCAAATGAAAAGTAGAAGCAGCTCTCATTCATGATGCCACTAAGATGTTCAAGAACAAGGGGTTGTTTGCACTTTTGCCCTTCTTGTAGGTAGGGGATATGGTAGTCTCCTGAGGTGACATCTTTGGGGGGAAGATGAGGGGGTGCTGTGGAGGCACAAGTTCCTTCTTGTCATCAGCTGAGCCTACTTACTGGAGAATAACATGTGGGAGATGTGATCATCCCAAGAACTGATGCCTTTCATGTAACAACATTTCTTAGGTCAGAGACTAAAGACAAAAGATAAATCCTCTTCCCTAGAGAAGGGTGGATATTGAGCAAGAGGTAATAATCCTGTAAGCCAAAGGTGTTTTCAAGGTTACTGAAAAGCTCCTTAGTCTTGTCTTTTGGTCTTTATGAGTACAAATTTAAGGCTGATTCACCCCTCTTAGAGGGAGATAAGTAAGCAGTGATTTGGTGCAAGCATGGATACAGCCCAGAAACACCAGTCATTATTTCCTACAACCTCTATAAAGACAATAGACAACAAATGTATCAGTAAAGGTAGAAACTCTAGTGAAGCTCCAGCCTCAAACTGAGGGAAACAGTGAGTTGGGGCAGACCCTGAAATATCACAAAGGTGATCATGAAATTTGGTGACAAGAGCACCAAGAAAAAGCTCGGAATGTTGTGGTCATTTTGTGATTGTGCAGACATGCTCCATTTTTCCTTCAGCTATAGCAAAGGTTCCCTCCTTACTGCCAGAACAGGCAGCACAATCAGAAAACATGCATCTCAAGTACCCTCTCTGTGTATGAGGAATCAAAGCATCAGGCAGGATATCTAAGGTTTTTCTCTTTATCATGAATGGACCTAGACTGAGACCAGGATTTCTTCTCCCTGGATGATGGTAGAAATTTGGTCTCTTGAATCTGAAGCTCAGGAAAAGGGTCAAAGATGAATTTTTAATATTTTCTTGGGAATAACTTTCTCAATCTGTACTTGAAGTCTCAATACACAGAACACTTGGATGGAATAAAAACTTTACCCAGACAAAACAGAAAGTCGATACTTTCATCTCAGAGAGCACAAAGCCAAAAACTTTGTTGAAGAATTCCTACGTGTGGAAGCTATGCTGTCCCATCACAATCAAAATTTGAGCTCATAACAAAAAAGGATGTTTAAATAACTTGAAAATATTTTTTAAATTACAGATAATCAAACAGAGTAGAGTATGAAGTATAATAGAAGGTCTAGATGATCTTTAATAAAGAGCAGTTAATCATAAAAAACTATGGTTCCCACACATGAAAATGAACGCTAGGTGACAGGCTGTACTCCATTGCTTATACCGTGCCCATAAGTCCAACAGGTTGACTAGGCGAACAAGTTTCTAGTTCAGAAGGTTGCACAGCTGTACACTCAAAATATGCAGAAAAGCACTTGATGGTAAATATGGGATGACAATGTGTGAATGCAGAATTCATTAATTCAGCTCTAGTTTATGTTTTTTGATTTCTTCAAAACTTAATCCCACACCAGTTACTTAGAATTCTTAAAGATGTGAACAGAAAGACTTCAGGATTGATAATTTTCATATACACACATACACAGGGATAGATCACGTATATTATTATATATATTATACAAACATGCATATATAAAAGACCACATTCAGCTTGATGAATATTTCTGGATAAAAAGTCACCTCTTTTAAGTGCTACCATAATTTCCAAAAACTGTATTCTCATACCTTTGCATAAGCAGTAGTTTTGATAAACCACTGTTTGAGGTATTTCTGTTCCACTTTTGCTCCTGAACGCCATGAGCAACCATTGTCATCCACCTGTTCATTAGCTAGAACAGTCTGATCCACTGGATCCCAATTAACCAAGGCCTAAAAAAAGTTGCAGGAAGAAAAAATATTTTCAGCGGCTATTTCAAAACCAGAATCTTACTTTTCAGACACCAAAAGAATTATGCAGAAACATTCCTTGGGCCCCTGAGTTTTCTACATTTTTATAACATCCATTTGAATCAGCGACATGGACTCAACCAAAGATGTTTTGAATATTCATCTTCTCAGAACTCAAAAACCCCAAGAATGCAGTTGACAGCATTTGCCTTGATTGACCATGCTAGTGGGAGAGGCTGACACTTGAATATTAAATAGGTAAGTGTTCTAATTGACTATACTGCAAACTACATAGTCTGATGCTTAAAAGTTGTCTACCACTAATCCAAAAGCGTTGCATCAGACTGCGGGGGATGAATAGCCAAGGATCTCCAACTTGAGAGGACAGAACCACAAAGTAGTATTACAGTGGTCAACTATATTTCAAGTGAAAGAGTCGATATCTTCTGCACATAACTTCTGTCAACTGTGTGAATTACTTTTGGAATCATCTTTCCTTATCAATACAAATACATTAAAGAAAATTTAAAGCGAAACAAATGTTGGTGTTCAACTCTACAAACCTTGGTTTTTGAGGGCTAACTGAAATACCAGACGTAACATACTGGGGAGGGAGCAAAAATCAAACTCACCTCCCTCAGCTAGTGTTGAACAGTTTAGCTGATCATTTATCATAAAGGATCTAAGACCACAAAAGAATCCTAACGGTCATTCCAGAAGTGGTATTCAATGCTAGACATTAACTTGAAAAAATGAACAGAAAGAAAAAGAAAAAAAAAAAAAAATCAAAGCGATAAAGAAGAGTAATCCATTATTTTGAGTGTTATTTAATATTTGAGCTAAATCAAAGTTAAATCAGCCTGACTGAAACAGTAGCTCCAGCTCCATAACATTCTAATACAGTAAACATTATTTGAAAAATTCAAATGCATTATTTGGGTATGGGGAGGACTTAGTACCTCAATCTAAAAATTTATCACTGTCCTCATATTACTCACTTTACATCTTATCTACCACTGATCACCTTCTGAAATGCCCCAGTTTCCAACAACTGATATTGCTTAGTTTTAAATATGCTACATATTCTTAGAAATAATAAATAACACAACCATTTTACAAATCTTATAGTGAGGACAGCAGAAAGACAGATGCATGGATCCTCTTCCTTAGGAATACTGTTGCTGGTTTTGTTATCAGTGTGTGGTGTGTGCACGCATGAAATCTGATTACCTACATTGATTTATACAAACTTTATTATAATGAAATGAATGAAAGTCATTCTTTGATAAAAACAAACTCACTTTCAAATGAAGTTTGTGTGAATTCAGTATGTCACTGGAATTTAAACTTTTTACAGTTTGCCTACCTTTTATCTGTTACCTACCAATAATACCACACTGTTTTTTATAAAAGGCTTCTGAAAATTCATTGGGAAATTAAAAGCAATCAATATATCCCACTAGACTTTCAGGACACACAACTTCTTCAGTAATGATACAACACATTATGAAGTTGGCTCTAAAGTAATGATCTTTTAATTTATAAGTTCTGGAAAAAAACCCACACCACTACAAAGTTAAAATAACAGTTAAAGAGACATAAATCAGATAATATTAAGAAGTAATAAAATGCCAGTTGCATAAAGCAGTATTAGCATATGCTTGTATTAAATTGACTATGACTCAAAGTTGAGAAAAAATACTGGTTTTGTTTTGATGATATTGGATCAAATTTACAATGAAAATTTTAGAAGGTAACTGAACTGATCTATATGAGTATAATTATTCAGCATAACATATTCTCATGATTCATAACCGGAAGATTTATCTAAATAAATCACGCAAAACAAAGCAAATATGCATATAAGAAATCTGTAGCTGAAAGGTCTTTTCTGTGAATTTTTAGAGTTGCATTTTGTTCCCTCCATCTCTCACAGCCTTTTGACTAATATCCAGGACCTGGATATTAAATTAAATCCTTAGTTCCTACTTGCACCTCTTGACAATGACAGCCTCTGAAACTATGGTCCCAGGAAGCCACTAAATGTCATCTACACAAAGAGAGCACAGTGCAAAAGTGTGTAAGGACCACAAATTATTTAGATCTCCTCACTACACCAATGTAGACCATATGCGTTTAAGATAGGATTCATCTCATCTAACTTCAGGTATCTGTAGCATAACTATCTATCTCCAGGTTTGGTGTCTATGGTTCCACTACAGTCTACAGCTACCTAATCAAAATAATCAATAGAATCTAGGCAGAAATTAATCTCAACCTAAATAAGACACCCACATCTGGCCAGGTCAATAACCTCTACAGTACATTGACTAGATCAGTATTGCAGGAAGAAGAGAGAGGATTTTGCTACGGTGAATACAGATGCCCTCTATGGATGCTGCAGCACCCAGACAGACATTGTTAATTCTCACTAATTCCAGCTCCCGGAGATACTGAGTCTCTGTCTCCCCACCAGGGCAATTTCTGGCCAGACACACGTACTCCTGGAACAGAGCGTTAACTAGACTAACACTCTACATTATTATTCTTATCGCCACAGTAAGGCTATGAATTATCTCCTTGTACCCAAAATGAAATTGTAAGACAGGAGACTTCAAGCTGTGCAAAAGTACTGCCTAACATATATTGCAGGTAGGAGGAAGACATGGGATAAATATATGCTTTAAGTATATATGACTGTTTGAAGGGATCCAGGGTTATGGGCTATCTCTGCCATCGGTTTCCTGCCAAAAAGCAACTGGTTCATATCCGCCAGAGATTACATCCCCTACAGGCTGCAGATGCTGATTTACATCCTCAGACTGATCCTTGACTCTTAAGAGGGAAGCAGATCCGATCACTGGTACCCAAACACCTCCAGGATCCCACAGTACTGGGAGCCTGCATGCAAAATTTGTCTTGTGTATCATCACTGCTTCTAACGAAGCAGCAAGCACAAGCAAGCCTTGTGCTTTTCAGATTCACCTGGGATCACTCGTCAAGCAAACAAGTTTACAGATAAAAATAAATTTGTTATGGCAAAGCTAGGGGTTTAATTTTTTATTACAAACTCAGAAAATAATTACAGGGAAAATAAAAAAGAACAGCCCCCCACCCCTCCAAACCCAGCATGTTAGGACATATCAAATACTGAATCTTTTTGCTGGCTGTCATTTAAGATCTCTGAATACAACTTGCCCATGGAAATAGGAGAAGTAGCAGTAATGCCCTGCCATTCCAAATGCTACCTTTCACCGTCAACCCCTTTCTCTGAGTTCAGAGAATAATTAGAGTACATCCCTAATTATATCCTATGGGGTTTCCTGGTTTCTATAGAATCCAAATGAAACATCAAAGCATATTTAAGTTAGAAACATTCACTAAATTGCAGCTTTGTTTAGGTGCAGCTGTTCAGGTATTTTGGAACTGCGTTGCCTTGGCTATACAGAGAGTTCTTTGGAATGCTCATTTAACATCTTGTTTCACCTCCTGCTTAAGAAGTTAACTGAACCCTTCCCTTTCCAGATAGCCTGATATACATTATTTACAAAATATTATAAGGTCAATATTTTCTTAATGTACTCTAACAGAAAAACAGCTGTGATAGTCACATAGCATCTAATATTTCTGTAATATTTCAGAGATCACAAATAGGGTCCAGGAATTGGACGGTTAGGCACATAATCTCCAACTATCCTATCCAATCCTCAGTTCTGAGACAGCATCACAGTAACGGTATACAGTTAAATAATCTTGCTGCTGAAGAGACTCCTCATGATCACATTATCTTATACATTTTCAGGAGAGGGAAGTTAAGACCTAGAAAATTCTGTATTAAAGCCATGAAATAAACTAATAGTAGCTATATTCTGATCCTGCACTTCAATGTAAATCACTGACAATAAACATCTCTGATCTGACTTGCTACAATACCCATTCACATTAGTTAGTTACATATAAAATTTACCTATACATCAAATTCAGTTATATATAAAATTCATTATATTTTGCAGTGATTTAAAACCAATAGAGCACAATAAATACCTATCCACTTAATGAATGTGAACGGATGATCCAGCAATGTGCCACTGACATGATGAGTGACTTGAGTTAGTGCACCTGCAAAGTATTAAAGGTCAAAGTTTGTACCTACCTCTTTTTGATACACTATCCCAGCTTCAAAAAGCTTAAGAAAGAGATACTGTGTCCATTTGTAGTACTCTGGTAAGCAAGTGGTTATTTCCTGCAGAAATGAAATAAAATAAAAATTCCTGAAGCTATTCTTAGTATTTTCTTACGGCGTTTTAACTTAAACAATTAACTCAGGAGTGTGTAATACAGGCCACAGAGAAAACATAAATGCAATTTTGGGTAATATTTATCATGAGTGATATTCACCTGCACGCAAACCCAGAGAATATGGGCTTTGTGTGGGCTTGATGTACAAAGAAAAGTTTCCCTGTTAACATGGAACATAAGAACCCTGTAAAATCAATGCTGATAGATACAAGAACAGAAGATGGAAATGACCACAGCTGCTTGACCAGGGAAACAGCAAAACTAGAATAAAGTAGAACTCTATCAAAGAAGTCATCTTAGCCACGTTGCCTTTTCCTCTGTTGCTCAGCAATGAAAAGCAGGAACAGAGACTGTCGACTGTTCAGAGGCAGCTGGGAGCTGGCTGCAGAGAAGCAAGCAGACCGGAGGAGCCTATAGCTGAAGCAGTAGATACAGCAGGACAGGACAGCAGATCAGCACTGAGGAACCGAGGCTGTTGACAGATAGAGCGTGTGGGGCAGACAGGAAGGAATATGGGGTAAGACTCTAAGCTTCAAGATGAAAGACTTGCAAAGGATATCTCACAATCAAAGGTCAAATAAGTGACCATTTTAAAAGGCAAGCCAGCTCAAGGTAGGAGAATGCTCTGGGTTAACGTGTGGAGAAGAAGACAGAGTCGCGAAAGAAGTCACAAATGAGGGGGGTTGTTAAGAGGGAAATAAAGACAGATAAAAATAAAAGACAACACAAGAAGAAGGCATGGGAGTAAGAGAACAGCAGGTAACAATATAATGGATAGCTTTTTTAAACTTGCAAACATTTTATAAGTTTTTAGTGAACTCTAATAATTAAAAACCAACCTACTTGCAAACATTTTACAAGTTTTTAGTGAACTCTAATAATTAAAACCCAACCTACTTATCACCTGCTTACAAAGCTCCCTATTTTAAAGCTTTGTTCTTAAACAAACAAACTGCATTTCAAATAAACATCTCAATATGTAAAGATGACTACAGGACTACATGATTATAGACTCCCAATTTTCTCTACACAAACACAGGGTTTTACAGGCACAATGAATACACATACACTTTCACCCACATATTTTAAAGTTTGGCCAAAGTGAAAACAACTGTGTAACTCAGTATTTAAGCTCCACTTACATCATAAATATGTAACAACAAACAGATCACATTTCCCTCCTCAACAGCTTTCCTGTTTAACTTGCACTCATTTAACTTCTTCTTCATTTAAAGAAGAAACATTTCCATGAACTTTCTGTTTGACCACATTTGTACTTATTGAAGTGGAAGATGACTCCTACACTGAACTTCAAACCAACAAGAACTTCTCTTGATTTTAGAGTTATACGGTTGACAGCAAGCCACTGATAAAATTTATTCCGTTTGCAAATAGTTATCAACTACCTGAAATAGCTCCACATGTGAAATGTCTTTCACCCAGGCTTTCTGATCATCTAGGCTTCCCACTACACACGACATCAGCAATCTCATCTGCTACTCAAATGACATCTGAAACACTCTAGCGTAAAAATTTTATTCTTTTTCTACAACTTTATATTCCAGTGCTGAAACGTCGCTTTGAACAGTTAAGATGACCTTTGAATAGATATGCCTCAAAAGTGTGTATAAGAGGCTTTCAAGACCAGAAAGAGACATTTAATGGCAAGTTTTCAGCACAGCATGTGAAGACTTAGTCATGAAAAACAGTTGCTTGATTAAATCCCTGTGCTCTGCACTGAAAAAAACACTTGATAAAAGTCTGATTTCCATCTCTCCAACTAAACACTATCCAGTTAATAATTTTTGGGTTTTTTTCCTTGCTTCTCCACACAGTGGAGTTCTGCCAGTGTGATGCCACTACAGGCAACAGAGCTTCATCACTGTAATATCAGAGACACAAAAGAAAGAGACACAAAAGAAGAGAGACAATCCGTTTTGGTACAATATAAGATCATGTGAGCAACAGGCGAACAGGTAAGACAACTGAAGTGAGTTGTCAAATAAAAATAGTAAAATGGACTGAGATTTGTCCTTTTGGTCCTGAACGGCAGATGTGGGTTAACTGAAACAAAAAGAGATGACGTTTCTCAGTCTAAACAGGCATGTTTAGGACATGGTACAAGCTAACTCCTGGGAACAGATTCTCATGTCCATGCTCTCTCACAATTTGTAAATCGACGTTTCTTAGAAAGAAATGCAGCAGACTGCTGTCACTGAAGAAAATTTGTTCTGTGGTCATTGAGCTGCAAAAAGATCACTCAAGCTCATCATTTAACTTTATAACCATGAAGGTTTGAAGTAACATTTGAAGCTAACAAAGAAAGAGAAATTACATCACTACCAAGTGAAATGAGCTGCTGATGACAAGCCAGCAACCTCTTGTCAATCTCAAAATGTGTTTTGGTTTTTTTTCCTACTGTTTAGCACATTAAGACTTACAGTGAAAAATAATTTTCCATGTATGCCAGCTACTGATCTTGATTAAATAAATAATGTCTGGTAAAAAGTTTCCATTAGGCTGCTATCATGCTTAAATTAAGGTGAATGTTAATGTCTCTATTTATACTTTATGAGCAAGGCAAAGATTTGCAGTGCATTAACAGAACTGACTTAACTCAGAAATACAGAAAAGGGTTTATAAAAGGGTTTGCAAAATAGCACAATGGAGCCCTTCCACCCTGCCAAAAAACGTAACTTTCTGCTTCTCGTTTGTGAGCTGAGCACTAGCATAACAGCATACATACAGAACCCCATATCATAAAGCAGTTCAGTGAATATATATAAACAGGATATTAGCATATCTTCTCCAAACATAAATTACATACTAAAAATCAGAAGCCTTTTTACAAATATGAAATACGCCGTTCAGCTGTCCACTGCATGTGCTCTTCAGTGTTCTGTGACAGATTTAGTGACAACCCATGACCCCAGCATTTCAGAAGGTACTATGAAATGGAAGGGACAGCATCTCCCTCTTCCCCCCCAACCATTTTCCCTTTTCCTTTTGTCAGCTTGCTAGTTAAAAAAAGTATCTGATACTGTCACCCAAATGCATCTTTATCACTGGTTACTGTTACTGCTCCTTATTCCTACAGGAATGACACTCATTCATTAAAACAATTCATTAAAACAATTAAAATAAACCACCTTTAAAATTGGTCTGCTTTTAAAAATAGCAGATATTGCCAAGGTATATAAGAGAAAGATCCCTACCCTTACCAAAAACTACCTTGCTTAATCCCTTTATCGCAGCGCAGCAATCTGTTCCTAACAAATTGTATGATGGAGGGGTTAGTATCTTATTTATTTTTGCAAATAAATTCTCAGTTACAGATTAAATAGTAGTATTACAATTTAGATTTGACAGCAGTGCGACTTGGGAGGCAACCGGTTCATGTTAAGGTTAAAGGGCCATTCATTATTAAAAAAACTGATAAAACAACTCCAGCTACCAAAAATATGGGAAAACCAACAGTAAAGAATCCTGGATAAACAAAAAAAAACCCCAAACTGGATGGAAGATTTTGGTCATTAATAAAAGAAAAACTAATTTTCAAATGCCTTGTTTTATAATTAATCATTTGTTCTAAATCTGTTCCATTCTTAGAACTTTCTATTATGTTGCTCTGAACGTAAAACCAGTTTTTGTTTGTTTGTTTGTTTTTTAAGAAGGTTACATCTTCAAGCTACTTTCATGGCTTTTTTTTTTTAATAAAAGTAACATTTATAGGCTGCATAAAAGTGTTTATTTGTTGTAAGATCCACCAGGCTTTGTGAACAACATATAACTAGACTAGAGAGAAGTAATTTCCTAGTTTATTACTAATAATTTTATTTCTAGCACAGTCTTATGCTGTTCTGAAGACAGCCATGTTGCACTTGACACTTATTAAAAAGGTGAAAAGGAGAAAAAGTCCGAACAGATTTTTTCAAAATCTATTTGGGAAGATTAAACACTCTTTAATCTACTGTTTGCCTATTTGGGTATTAAAGGGCATGTACCACCTCATCTGGAAGTATAATTATTTGATTTTCAGAGGTTTAGAGCTAGACCAAACTACATTTCTAAATTAATTTGAATATTTGTATTTCAAAAGCCCTTACTTTCATGCTTTATTAGCTACAAATACAAATGTCATGCAGTGCCTACATTTTAGAGCATTAATGTATTTCCTGCAAAAAAGTAGCCTTGTATCAATGGTTTCCTTTTTTATTTTATTACAAGTAGTGCGACTGATTATCAGTGATATGTGCATAAAAAGAATATTTGATAGTTAATGCTCTATCTACTGTTACAGTTTTATGCATGCTCAGGCAGTGCACAAGAATGACAACTTCAAAACTAAACGGAAAAATATCTGCACAAAGAAAATCTACCAAAGATTTCATCTTTTTTAATGTACAGAGCAGAAGGGGAACATCACTCTTATGCAAAAAATTATGTCACTTGGCATGCATGAATTGAAAAGACTAAAAAATGTTGGCAGCATGATCTACCTTCTAGAAGAAAGTTACAGATTGATAATACAGTGGTGAACTGATGGCTTACTGGGAACATGCATTCAGTCTGACGGCACTCCTGAGCAAAAGAAAGGAAAAATGTTATACGCTCTCCATCCCTTGTTGCTGATGATATGAATCTTTGAAAATGGTATTGCCTAATTCCCCTGAAAATCATGTTTAAAAGAAGTAGCAGGCAGTTTGCTATGCTGTCTGGGATGGTATTTTG
>NW_008825495.1:1400077-1421818 GCF_000699105.1 Pygoscelis adeliae | reverse complement strand
TATTGTTATCTTAAAAACAAAACATAACCACAATGTTGTTTATTTTCCAGGTGGTTTTAATGTCTCTCAGAGACATTTCTTCCATCCCCAAATTGCAGCTTTTTAACCCTGAATCTGACAAACATAGAAGTTCAGAATAGAAATGTTCTCTCTCTTATTTATTATTTTTAAAAAATCTCTCCCCAAAATCACACCATTTTCGAAGTGATTTAAAAATATAACATTTATTACTTGAGGCACTAAAAATACCTACATGTTTCAGGGAAAAAATATCAGATCACTATTAGTATTCAAAACTACTCTAAAGCAAAGTACTTGCAAAGCTATTTTATGCATTTAATTAAATTTTTTAGTTTGCTTACATTTTCTGTTTAGGAGAATAATTTTCAAGTGTCTTTGTAACCTGGCTTTCTGAAATAATCTAATTAGCTTTTAATAATACCTTATTTGTGGTGCCTTACTGGTTAAGTAATTTCACCGACTGCTACAACATAAAAATACTTCTGCATTTTTATTTGTAAGACAGAGAGAACAATGAAAAAAAAACAGATAAATAAAAGGAAACTTCTAGTATCCCAAGTGTACTGGGACTTGTTCATAACAACTTTACCAAGCAATAAAACTACAACTGGTCTTCATATTCCTGGACAGGACTTTCCTGAACACCAGACATGACTTTATAAGCGGTCAGCTTCTTCAGCAGAGCTACATGCACGAGGTATTCAGAATGTATTTTTTATTATTTTCACACTTTTTTTTTCCCCTTAACATTTGTAAAATGGTAAAATTTACTTAAGTTTCCTTTACATCATCTAGGCATATACTCTAAGGTGGCCACAGAGGACAGAGACAGTTAACATAAAAGGTTCGTGCTTTAAAAAGGCAATTCACTGCACACTAAAATAGGGATCCAAGGCAGGGGAATGGGTTCCCTCCAGCATGTATTTGCTAGGTACTATGCTCTAGCACAATGAAGGAGCACATTTAAGCAACACCAATGAAATTAAATTAAAAACAAACTCCTGTTTTGTACAATAGTCTTGGTAAATTAGACTAACCCGTATAAAACGTGGTTTTTTCTTGCATTTTTCATAGGAGTCACTAACACTAGTGGGTTTGTTTGCATTGTCTCAGTATTTTGTAAGCCACTGATTTAGTGCCATAAAAGTACAGAATAATAAGCAAAATATTCCTTACCTCAAAGAGCTCACTTTTAAGATAAGTACCTGCACAGCGCAGTGCATTGCTGTGGAAAGATGCTTGAGTTAGCCCAGAAGCAGTGCAGCTGAGGCAGTAAGATGCTCTGCCCAGCCTAATTAGCCTTGCAGAAAAGCAGGCTTTATCAGCCTGAAATATTCACTCTGCCACAGCTTAGCCGTGCCACTTCCAAAGGTAGTTGTTTCATGGCTAGCTCAAATATCCGTGCATTTGGAGATCATGTAATACAGATATATTTCAGGCATCATACATTTTTTGCAATGAATAAACATATCTATTTCTAATGGTTACCGTCCAGGTCACTCTTACTTCAGTTAATAAGGCAGGCTTTCTAGGTAAAATAAAATGTAACTAATAAGCTAAGGAGTGAAAACTCCAAAATTCATTGTGTTTCAAGGAACACTTTTTAGCTGTTTTAATATCTTACCTTTCAAAACCACAAACTATGTGCCCCTAAGAGCATTCTAAGTTATTTTAATTACACAGCTGTTCAAATTAACTTAAGTTGCACAGCATCAAGCCCTTTTCACAAGTATTCAGAGACTTCTGAAAGTTCATTAACCAAAACATGGTTTACTCGAAAAGTGAAGGTAAGCCTCAAAGAACAGGCACAGAGATGAGAAATTACTTTTCCCTGTATACTTATACTTCCTGCCATGGTTTTCAATACTGCCAGTTCTCCGTCTCTTCTTCAGAATGGAAGGGTTAAACAAAAGTGAATTTTCTCAATTTTCTTGAAAGGCACTCTGCAACATTCAACCCCAGTGTGTTCCATAATACAGCCTACACATATGATTTCACTGTTTTGAAGTATTGCTGTATTACACATACAGAAAATCTCTGAGATACTAACAGTTTTAAATGTAAGAAAATTATTGTCAAGAAGGTGTGCAGTAAACCTTCCACAACAAACCTTTTATTTGCAGAGAAACTTTTTGGCTATCAAGAAAACGAAAATCTTTGTAAAAAGGCTTATACTGAAAATCTTGCCATATATATGACGTGATGAAACATGGTTTTTAGATGTAAGACATACAAATAAACAACTTCACCTTCAAGATTAAAGAAAACAGATGGCAGGTCTCAGACTGCCAGAAAACTAATCCTTTTCCTTTTCAGATCTACAATACTGCTATAAAAATCCAAGATTAGCATCTCCATCACTCTATACAAAATCATATTAAGGTAATAAGCAACAGTTGTTGCTGAGATTATAAAGGTAGTGATTGACTTTGATTCACTGGTAAATGCAATAACCTTACAATTGCTTCAAAAATTAATTTATTTTTTATCTTGAAAATGACATTAGCTTATGTCTGATCATGTTGGTAAGATTTTTAAGGTGAACACCTGATTCTCAAGCATTAGTGTTTTAAATAAAATTTCTGTTTTCCAAAACAGTCATGATATGAACACCTACAGGAATGCAGACTTATGCTTCAAATTTAGAATAACATAACCAATCCACCATTTCAAGTTACTAGCTTTTAAACCTTGAGTATATTATAAAAACATACACATTGAAAAAAGCACTCCCCAAAACATATATACCTTAACACAAAGGCATGCTGCTTCATAATTATCTGTTTAGACTATTGCCTAACTTATAACACAGACAATTGCTACTTTGAAAGTGCCAAAAAAAGCAGAGAGAAAAATCAAAATGCAAAACTGAAATTACTTTAAAGAAAAGAAAGATTCTCCTAAACCTTGAGATTTTGTGTTTCCATTAGTATGCCAAAGTAAAAGAAGTTTGATAAGAAGCTTGATTTCCCACTTTTTTCAAGTGTATTTTTACAGTTTAACAAATTAAACTGGTCACTTTCAGAGACATCTATATTATCATAAATAAAATGGTGAAATTCCATGTTTTTCAATGTTCCATCATACAAAAAAGGAGTATCCCTTAAAAAAGAAAATCTTACCCTTTCCCATGTAAAAGACAGACCTAATGCTTCAAACTGTTCCCTCATGTGTTGAATATTACTGCAAAATAAAAAATTTAAAAATTTATTAACTTAAAAATATTTCTATCATGGGATCATATTTAAAATCAGGTGCTTATAAAGTTCTGAGAGATCAAAAGCACTAGTTAACCTCTAAACACTATTATCTCACTAACAGCGAAACTCAAGGAACTATCAGAATACTCATCTTAAATAACAATTTTAAAAGTCCCTAGTGTATTCTGGTTCAATTTCAACGGCTGTGTGTACAAGACAATGATTTTTCCTCTCTTGATTCGAGCATAACTGAAAAGCAAATACGGCACTGCAGTTTGAGGGAAACTTTCCTGAAGTACCACTTCTCATTATTTTTACTTATCTTTACTGCAGTTGAGCCAACGGGCACTCTGATATCTTCACAATGCACTAGGATGTACTTCCACAATCAGCTTAATCCTGCTCTATTCTGGCAATGCTATCCTGGCTGTGTTTTGCTTTGGCTCTGGTCATCGTGTGGCTATAGGATGAGTTCAATCAGCTTACCCATCTGACTGAAGACATGCCCTACAAAAAGTTCTTCAAAAGCCCCCCACCAGTTTTCTTGCTTCCCTCTGATCAACAGGCTGATCACACCAATACTGTGGCTGCAAAAACAACTGAGCCAACACAAAGGAGATGGTGGGAACGTATATCCTGAGAGGTGACAAGGAAGACCTAAACTTCTGGTGGCAGCACAGCCATAGATAAACTTAAGTCAACTGTGAAACTGTAGGACTAGACCTTGCCCCAGATGGATTATATCCAAAATGTAAAATAAGATACATCAGAATATACAGTGAAGCTTTAGTTTGAAAACGTACTAAATACAGTTTACTAAAATACTCACAACTACGCAATATTAACTAGTGACCCGGTGTGAATTCATTCATACACTTTAACATTGCTTAAAATTTCTTATGGACTTTTAACTTTCTACTAAAATGGATTATGTCAGATAAAGTATCATCTACCCTCCCACAGTGGCTAATTGGACAGTCATGAAACCAGGCGTGTAATTCTGATCCAGAACAAACTTGCGCTGCCGAATAACTGAGTAATGCAAGTATCCCGTATTAACAGTTGCAGAGCCCCAGTTACACGAGAAAAGGCCTGCCAGCAGGGTCATATCAGTACAGGTATGCCAGGAAATCCTCTTATGGACTCGCAGCTTCCACTGGGAGAAAGCGTACTTTCAGTACTACTGCTTATATTAAAGTGCCACTCCAAATGAACTGTACCAATAAAAAAATTTCAAATTTCAGTGTATTTTCACAAAGCTTCTGCCACTGTACTAACTCTTACTAACAAACATTTGTGTGTTTTGTGTAAGTAACTCTGTCTTCAATTTGTTTTATGGTTTTTTCCTAACTTTGAGAGTATAAGAAGGAATTGGAGCTCATTTTAAATCACCTCTTCAGAAAATTATGATGCTCTGAAATTTGGTTGTTCACTCCTGAACCAAGCAAGTTGAAATGCTTATAGTGTGCCCCCTTTTACGTGGGTGGCTGGCTCTGCTCCAGGGATGACTAAAACACATCAGGTTGCTATCACACCATCACAGCTTCACGTCCAGTTCAGTCATCCCTGCTGCAGGCATGAGAAACATTCAGCACAGGGACAGTGGAGAAAACGGGAGACAGCAATTACTTCAGTGGTCAGAATTTAAATTGTCGGTATGAACAACCAACTCCCTTCCTTAGCATAATCAAAAAAACTGGGTATGTAAATAATTTTCCTATTTGGTTGTTATTATAATCAGTCTCAATGATGATGTGCTAACTTGTCTCAGTTTGTTGTTATAATATTATTATTTAACTCTTAAAACTAGACAATCACTCTTTTCAGTACTAAGGAAATGTTCAAAGCAAAATTTTCTTCCAGTATAAAACATTTTGTACTTGTAGCTACTAGCTGAACTGCTTTAAGTGTATGGAACAACATGCACCTCTTTAGAAGAAAAGAGAAAAATCGAAGAGCACAGAAAGTAGCAGAAGAGAATCGGCTCAGGCTGTGCCCTGCCACATGCTTTTTGATACAACCCAGACAAACAGCTCAGACGAGACAGGCTGAGCTGATACGGCACTTTTGATATTGCAGTCTCTCTGCCCCACACGCTCACTGCTTTTCTGTTGAGCCAATTCAGCTCAAGTCAGCTGGCAGAACAGCTTTCTTCTGAGTTAGCAAGCTGAGTCAGTTCAACAAGATGTCCTACCAGTGCCAAAGCTAGTACAACAGGTGAGGAGGGACCATGTAGTAGAGAGGAGGGGAAAACACTGACCCTTTTGTAGTCACAAGTACTTAATGACAGCCTCGTTGTCTCAAAACTACAACCTGCACTTCCCTGTGCCTCATTTGTCAGGTAGGTAAGGATCACAGTGACCCTCTATCTGGTGAAGGTTCCATCAAGATAATTGAGTTAAAAATGAGGCACTCAGATAAAACAGATACGTAGATTTTACAGCTGAGCTTCAGTAGGCTTATTGAAGGAAGACAGAAATCAATTTACTAACCGTGCTACAATATAATTGATAGCCCACAACACACCGCACAGTGATGTTTCAGACTCTCAAAAGAACAAAACCAGGTTTCTGTGTCTTGATGGTAACTGGTTCTCACGCACGTTCTCATCTAAACCATACATGAAGGAAATTTTTAAAAATGAGCATCAATAACTCAGAATTTGTGTGTAGTGCACTCACGCATTCTCCCCAAGTGAAATCAGTTGCCATCATATTTTAGCTGGAAAAGTATCAAGTATCTTAACATGGGACCAGAAGTATGAAAAAAAACTTAAAAGAAACAGCATTATCAAAGAAGGAGATGGATCAAGGTCCATTGTTGGGCTCTGCACCCAGAGCACAACAAACACCTTCACTTAGGAAGATTGGTTTCCGAGTCATTTATAGAAATTAATGTTTACTTAGATAACTTTCTACTCATTTTAAAGAATATTAGGGGACCACAACACCCAATTCTGTGGACTAAAGCCCAAAATTTTCACAGAAATCAGCAGCAATAATGGCTGCATACCACTTTCCAAGACCCAGTCTCAAATGAAAAAACTATCATCTTCCTCTTTCGCATGGTACTGAAAAATGCTAGTAAATCTATCCACGTAGCTCATAATTTTCAACTGTGTATTCTATACTAAGATTTAACTCACCATAATGAAATTCTGATTTATTTCTTACTCACTGATTTGGGTGTTTGGGAAATGTCACTCTTTCAATATTCTACTTTTTTACAAGTTAAAAGTAATTGAGACGAAAACCTTGAAAATCATCCTGATACATTTGGTTTCTGAAACTGAATCATCTGCAAAGTCCCATAAAACATTGGCAAATAACCCTGGTTCTTTCTGTACCATCTTTCTTCTACACTGGTTTTGCTCTGTTTTCTTGGTTTATGGGGGCCACAGCACAGGTATTCACAGTGGCAATGTCATATTACTTAAATTCATTAAAAACTACCTTTGTGTCCAGCTTGCAGGGTGAAGCCCATGTTCAACTGCAGCATTTTCTGCTGGTAAACCAAATGCGTCCCATCCCATTGGATTCATCACCTGTAAGCAAAAAGGAAAAACACGATCTTACGTAACTTTCTGGAACAGCATCAACAACACACACAGGCCCCTAAATAATGAACGGTGTTTTGCATTTCAGCATTTCCGTTGCCTGAATCGAACCTCTTCAAAACATGCCCACTACGGCTAGTTTTAAAAGACGAATATGAAGCATACTTGCTATCTACAATGTGATGTTAGAGGGACCTTAAAGTACTATGTAATAAATCCTCATGACTATTTCAATACCAGGTTAACAATGACAAAAATCAATCCTTTGTAAATTTGTGTGGTGGTCAAAATTAACAGTTGATGCTACTGCTAAACAGAATCAAATATTCATCCTAAAGAAGGAGGAGAAGAAAGCAAGCAAAACTAATTGAACCAATGGTTTTATATCTGTACCTGATGTGTAGCCTACTTTTTTTTTCTTTTTTTGTTGAAGAAAAAAGAAAGAAAAATACCCTATGATAACCTTAAATCCAACAGATAAAATGAAGAGGATGGGGAAAACTGTTTTATTCAAATTTTACTAAAATATCTTTTGTAAATATAGACTGCAGACTGACAAATTGTATTTCATGACCACAAATAAATAAAGGTGGAAAAAATGTTTACTACAAAATATGATAGATAATTTCTGTTGAAACAGATATGTATCTTTCCTATTCACATGCAAATTATTTAGAAGAATAATCTAGCAATACAGTAAGTATTCAAAAAACCTGTTTAATAACCAGGGAAAGGCCAGTACTTAAGATGCTGTCATTAAGCACACCTATACATTGGATACCTGATAAAACTAATCCCATTTCTTACACCTACAAATGTGCTATAAATTCAATAACTACGATTAAAGTTACACAAGTTTAACAATAGCAAAATATGATTAACATTTTAGAGGTTGTAAGAAATCAAAATTTTTACCCTTAAAAATATAAAGAATTTGTTTTTCAGTGACATGTAAGCAAACAAGCAATAAGAAAGCAAGCCCAGCAATACTAATCTCATAAGCTATCTCCATGCAAAAAATCTGTTCGTTTCCAAAGCGTAAGAGCTGCTTTTGTCACTGGTTTGAATTATTTTTATTCTTCTTTGCCAAAACCTTCCAATCCTCTGACTTCAATGGATTCTTTCATAAAAAATATTTTATAGACATGTTTATAAAGGTGCCCTAGGCACCAGCTTAGTGTAAAAGCAACAGAATTTAACAGATGTGACTCCTCAGCATTCTTGTTTTCAATACTGACCTAAATACTAACCTGTTGTATATCATTACTCTGCTGGTGCAGCAACAAAACCAAAGGTATTAACCTGCGACCAAATGTGATTCAACCCAGTACAGTAAGGGTCCATGCACAGCACATTTTTTATGTATAAATCTAATAGAAATCTGAATGCTATGCTGTGTTACAAATTTGCCCTATAATCAGACAGATTATTGTTCCTTGTATCACAGTGTCAGAAGATACAAGAGTCAGATTTCTTAACTCCCCACTTCCTCACATTGTAAGCGTTAAGTGGAAAATCTCATTTGGAGCCTAAACCACTTGACAAGGCCCCATTGAAGCACACCTCTCCCCAGCCCTTCTCCTCTCCCTCCCCCACCAATAACGAAAACTATCGGTATAAAAGAGAAAAAAGAAAGGTAAACTTTATGCTGGCTACAAATCTCAATATAATTTTTAAGGACACTTTAAGGAAACTAAAATATTAGTTTCTGCAGCTCAGCTCTTTTTTACCACTACTATTTCTGACCATCTGTCTCTGGACAGAAATGATGAAATAAACCAGATTTTTTTTTCATGTATAATATATATTTTCTCTTCTTTAAACCCTGTTTGTTTAGACAAATGCACTAGATTTGCATCGCTACAAATGCCTTCTTTTACAAGCAGCTGATGCACAGTAAATGAGATTAAAAAAACTACTCGATTAATTTTTGTAAAATTTTGCTTCTGAAGATCTCCTGGATATAGAGAGGCAGCCAAAAGCAAGGCAGAATCTCATTCCTCACACTCATGAGCAAAAGGATGTGGGAAGAACGGCTTAACTACCAGCTCCAGGCTCCCCAAAAGGGCTAACTGATGCTCCAGACAGCTAATGTGCAGACATTTTATCACGGTACTATCAGCGCTAGCAGGAGTTATCTGCTCACACAGATCTTCCCAATTCTAGCATGTATATTAAAAATATCATACAGTGTATTCACTTATCACATTTAAAAGACAGTTCAATTTAACAACCAATAGCATTCCTCAAGTTAAAGGGCTGAAGAAATACGCTAATTCGTTTCAATCAGAAACCTGAATTTAAAGAGACATTAAAAATATCCTCAAATTAATCTCCAGGATAGATCTATTTATGTAGTTGCTATAGAGATGAATGTAACACGCACAGTGGTTTAGAAAATGATTTCAAGTTTATTGTCTCTTTTACTTCTCTACCGTGAATGGATTTGAAAGGTTTGTGAAATGCATTTGTCTAAACAATAGGTCAGCTGCTTCTGGCTGGAATGTATGTTCCGTATCTACAGTTAAAATGCCACATTCTCCACAGAGCACTTGGTGTTACATCTTAACTCTACTTAGCCAACATAAAACACAAGGCTGAGATTAACTATATAGTTCTAAAAAGCATCAAAGATCTCAAGAGACAGGGGAGAAGAAAATATACTACTAACATGTCAGAAGTTGGCACAAAGAATAAAGGAACAGTTTAACTGTTCAAAACAAAGAAAAAATAGGAAGAAAGCAATTTTGAAGACCAAAGGGTATTCCTTGTAGCTCCTTGATGGGCTGGTCATAAGCTAGCAGAAAACATGGCTGCTCCCTCCAGCATTACAGACGAGCAGAAGAAAAGGAAAAAAAGTCATCCACTTTCTTGAATGCTGACTTGATTGCTTCTGACAGCACTCTCTAAACCTTACGCAACTAAGGGATCAATTCTGCTCACTAGTGTGACCACTCTTCCAAGCATCGCTTCTCTGTACAGACAGTATTTTCTCTAAGCCACAAGGAGAAAGAAAAACAAATAATGAACATATCTAGGAGGCCTGCATACGTCCTAGGATGTCTATACCTGGTAAAAGAAGGCAGGCTATAGTTTCAGTCATTTTAGGACAGCAGAAGCCAGTACTATCTCCAAAGGCAGCTGTGTGTTTCTGGTCTTCACGATGAAGAAGACAGGCAGACTCTTCCTGGTTAGAACTACCAGGTTAGTCTTGAACACAGAGGGCTTAAGATCCTCAGAAGTTCACATCACCTGGCAGGATCAACTATGAAAGACTGGCATTTTCTACCACTCAACATACTATGTCTTGCACAGGAACATGAAGTTGCAAGGAAGTAATTTATTAGTGTGTGGGGAACAAAGCGCTTCATAACTACCACACTGAGCGTTCTTTTCAGGAGCAGATTATTAAAAAGGAAAACAGTTGCATCTTGAAACATATTAGATCCCAAAGACTGACTTCATATTAGCTTGAAGCATCGCTGTAAGAATCATTTCACAGCATGGACAAAAATCTGTCATTAACAATGGCTAGAGCTCTTAATGTGACTGTGGGACGAAGCAGAGGAAGACACAGTAACTCCATTAATTATTTTCTGAGATCTCAGCTCTTCCTTTCAGAAGATTATCATCTATTCACTGCCATAACAATCAGCCCATCACACTGACATTAGTAGGCAAGATCAGCAGGTACTATATAACACAAAGCTGACAATGATCTCATAACACTCAGTTCTCTGCCTCCGTCAACATAACAAGGACAGACGATTCAGTGAATTTTCCTTAATGCTTGTAAGGAAACAAAGAACTTGTTTGCTCTCCTGATGTGCTCAGTATGTCTCAAAACTGTGACCAGGGAACTGACGCATGTTTCTTACATCCAGATCGATGCATTCTAAATTTTAAGAAAGACAGCAGAATCAGTGTCAAAAATGCCTGTAAATAAATATATTTATTTCAGAGAATGCGTGATAAGAGAAGAGAACCACATATGAAAACGAAGAGGTTTGCTGACAGATTAGTGATTTGACTCAATACAGCAAAGTCTACATTCTTGTCTCTAGTTATAGCCCCAGGACACACTCGACGTGAACTAACCAAAAAAGGCTGACAAAATAGGTGATCCGTGGTCACGAGTTCCAGCTGCCAGAAAACACCCCCAGCTCCAGCAGCAGCTTTCTGTCATCCTCCTTGCACTTGATCTCACAATTGTGCAACCACACACAAGTCAGACAGTAAGGACATGTGGTTGGAGAGGGGGAAGGAGAGGACGGCTGCTCCTTCCGCTGGCCACCTACAATTAGGCTGAACATGTTGAAAATCTGATATGTAAATCGACAGATTACAGATACAACACATTTTAAATACAAGACCTCCACCTGAATGCAGCCTAGATTATCTTTTAAGTGTACTAGGTAATAAACACTGTTACGCAACAGCTAAAAATTACCACCACCACCACCAAACAAAAAAAACCCCAAGCAGACAAAGCACACCTGGAAATAGATTATAATCATGAATTTTTGACTAGTGTGTACATTCTAGCAAGGACTATTTAAATTATTTTCTGCAACAGAATGCTGCATATTTGCATTCTGATAAGGCACTTTCAAATTAAAAAATAATCAACCCACACAGATTTCTATCAAAACATGACTTTGCTTATAAAATGCTCTCATTTATTTCTTGTTCTCACAAGACATAAAATATAAGAAATTATTCTACATCCACACACTACTACAAACATTTAGAAAACAAAGGTGTTACTCACATCCTTAATCTCACACATTCCTGTATAACATAATTGCATTTAAAATAATATCTTGTTTTCTCTCTCTTTCTTTCAAAATGAAACACAGTGAGCTAATTAACACTTTCAGCACTTGCTGCTGGAAAACTAAATTTAAATAAGATTCAATTCATATAGGATACTTGTAGTACTTTCCACTTGGTTTATACCACAGAAAATAGCCTGGCAAAAGGACACAACAGCCTCACACAAAAAAAGGGTGGAGAATAGCAGTTAATGATGATCAGAAAATGGAATTGTATTTGAAATAATTCATCCTACTGATGAATTCATTATAAAGTTTTAATTAAACTTGCCTGTCTTTCTTCAATACCATTCACTTTTGCAATTTCAAGAGTATTATGAGTCACTGCTGAAAAGGAAAACAATTAACAAAAACACATCCAATTTAAAAAAAGATGTTCTGGATAAAACAAAAATGTTGTTTAAGTCATTTTTTGATATTGTGGAAATATCACTGACAATATTCTAATCACATCTATCAGGAGCAGTTTAAGTATAAATTAAGAAATCTGATCCTAGTGTACAGGAATTTCACCCTGAATTGTCCAATGATCATTCTCATTTCTGCACAACTTGCATGTGACAGCCTCGCTGTGGTATCAATTACAATTCAAAATTTTATTAAAAAGATATCACAGGAATTATTGAACTGAATCACTCTCTGTTTACTGATTGCTAAGGGAATTATTTGCAGTCCTCTGAGAGGCACAAATTATCCACTTTGAAATTTATCAAAGACATGATAATGATAGCATGATAAAGCAATGGTAAATACGTTTTCCCCAAGCAGCAGCAGACTGGAAATCTGCCATGGTGAAAATCACCATGAATATCTCTATAATTTGTACATGGCACTCAAAAAATGAATAAGAAATCTCTTAATTTCTTATAAAACTCGTACATTTGAATTCACAACATGCATGTAAATTTACAGAGAAAACACAACCAGAAACTTCACAGTTTAGTTCTGGATTGGTTTACTAATAGATACAAAATTGTAATTTAAAATAGATAAATTACTTTTTCATAGCATTTTTAAAGAAATATGTTTGTAATAAGATCTGTGACTAGAACTCTCCATACACAAAAATTGTTTTAATTGCACTTCAAGAAAAATGTTATCCTTAACATATTTTCGAAAGAGACTAGCTCACTGCATTCATGCTAAGTAATCTATATGGTTTACAGTTCCCACGCAAAGACTTCAAACTTCATCTTCAGTAATTGGAATGTAAACAACTTATCTCACAACAGATGTACTCTACAAATCATTTACCCAGCAACCTAATCCAAGTGCATGACAGAGTTTGTTTCCCATGCACTGCCTGCCGGTACTTGAGGAGTGTTGGAACAAGACAATGCTCCGCTGGTCAGATATTCAGGTAAAACAAACGGGACTTCATCACCCATCGGCACAATCAATGTGCTGGCCCCGTATCGATACAACTCTGGTGATTACCTCTGTACTGCAATACGCACATTCGCGCACCTCCTACTGAAGACTCTGCGAAGCTTATCAGTCATCAGTACATTGATAAAGTGACTGCCTATTGCGATGTTACACTTGCATTGAATCCCACCCCTGCACACCATTTAATAAATGACCAGCCAGTCATGTATTGCAGAAAAGACTGCTGCTCATTAGGTAATCTGTTTGATTTTCAGTGTCTTTAGTCACCAGTATCATCTACGGCTTTATGTTGAAGCAGTATTTCTTCTAAAAACAAGGGGGAAAAAAGAACAACAAATATTTATTTTCCCCACTTGAAATGCTGGTGAAGTACAGGTTTCTGGCAAATAGCAGTAGATTTCAGTGCGTATTAACTCTCTAGAATATTTCAATTGAAACAAAATCAGATCCTATCCAGCTAGAAAAATGAAATGCTAATGTTCCATTTTAGAAAAACAAAAAACCAGCATCCAAATTACTTAACACTTTCCCAGTTAAGATTTCAAACTACCTTCAGTATGAAGAAATTACATGAATGCATTCCAAAGAATGGTTCCAATTTACTAAAGGAGCTCTAATCCCTTTGTAAAGGCATTCAGGCTTATCCTTACTTAAATATTACAACAAATAAGACAATTCTTGCCTGTTCAGATTAAATCAATATGAAACTAATTTATTATTTTCTCATGAAGGCATTCTCTAAGAAAAGTATCTCCAACTTATTCAACATACATTAGTCTCTCACCTAACCATATATACTAGTCAACTATGTACACACCATATATATTTCCCTGGTATTTCCCCTCACTGTTCATCAGACAACAAATACACATTGTAGTCTGAAGTTTTCCCTGGGAACTGTAATTCTGAATGTTTTTGCCTGTATTTTTCATGGTAACAGCCCATCATTCCTCATTGCCTTACAAACACTTTCAACCTACCTGTACTGCTTCTAGCACAGTTTTATGACTTGCTAACCAAGGTCAGTTCTACATCTATATGTAGAGATATAGTTCCTAAGATTATTTTCAATGACTCTTGCTTTTTGTTAGTTTGGAAATGATGGAAGCAATTACTACTCAAAAATCTTATCCTAAACTTGCCTTTAATACCTGAAATGCATTCATTTCTACTTAGAATTTTGACTTGGGAAAAATTAGCAGTCCCTGAACTTTCAAACATGCAATATTAAAGCTGAATTTCCATAAAGAAAAAAAATCAATAGAATAACTTCAAAATTATGCATACTTTCTGTACTGAAGAATTCCAGTAATTCCCTGAATACAGGGAAAAACATTTTTCTTGGGTAAATTTTATGTATGATAAGACATAACCATGTCATAGCCTATAACCATCACAATAAAGAAATCTTTAACAGATTGGACAACTGTGACAACGGCCAGAGAAAACATCTAGAGGCTGATAAGTTAATTGCGAGGAGAAAATCAATTATAAAGACTTTAATGCTAAGTGATGGAGAAATTATCATGGCTAATAAAGTTTTTTTAAGGTAAATATACGTTCCAGCAAGTTAATGTACATCACTAACACAATAGCGCTTAGTCTGACATACTCAGAAAATCATTTGAGAGATCTTTAATGTCTCTTAATCGTACATGAGGGTTAAATTCTTTGGCTGCCCACCTTTAGTCATAAATAGATGTTCAAAGTGGTTAACACAACAGAAGATATATGTATTTATAGAAATTCAGCATGTTCTACAAGCACTCTAATACCCTTCAAAATCATTTTTACATGAAATGTAAAAATAAGCTGAAATACAAGGTTTAAAAACTTTGAAAGACTTTCAAAACTTTTCTGGAAAAAATAGGCAATTGTGGAAATAAAAACTTGCTTTCATAGTGGCTCTTGTATTTCATTGCAATTATATTACCTTTTCATTTTCTCCAAAGGTTTCTACTAAAGGTGCTTACTTCCCTTGTATTCAAAAGCTAACACCTACAGCATCCTACTGGATGTAGACAATTATTTTCACTTCATTTACCTAGTAGAAGAGGAAGCATGATTTCATTTCTCTAACAGAAATTTAGTGGATATCTCCACTGTTACTGATGAGAGATGAGCTATGTCCTGAAATAACATCTCCAGTGGTCTTAACATCAAGCAAGAATCCAAAGTCCCTTCAAGAGCCCAGCTGGCTCAGTTTTTTTAATGAGATCTAAGTCCTGGTCATTCAGAGGAGTTAGGAAAGACTAGTATCACAGCAGACATTGGGTTTTTTTTTCTCATTTAAAGTCTAAGGTAGTTATTTCTTTTTCCTGTAATTTTAAAAGCATGAGAACGCATTTCTGTAAAGCAACAGCACATATTCAGTGCACGGTATGTTCATCATTGGCATAAAATACATAGTATTTGGAAAGGCAGCACACTGAATAATTCAGTGACAATACCTTTAAGAGTCTCATGGATGGTGATAAATCCAGGAAACACTACGCTTCTGCAGTGCCTGTAGCAAGGAAATTGCACTTAGTACCACAACCAGCAACTAACATTTATTTCTCCATTTCATCATCTTTCTTCTCTTTTGAAGGTCCAACTCCTATATTCTTGACCTGCTCCTTCTCTCTCATACATTAGAGAGAATTCCTTTCTGAGTCCCATCCTAGATTCTTGCCTACAGCTATTTCTTTCCTTTTGTTCCCTACCCTAAAATTGGGTATTCTCTTTCCATATTCCTCCTTCCTACTGTTTCCCAGATTCTTAACATTTTCCCCCTACCAAATGTCATCTTCCCCCTTAATATGGTTGTCACTCACCCCACAATTCTCCCATACCTTCCTCACATCCTTCAAATTTTACCTGCCAGTCTTTACTGCAGAATACCAATTAGGATCCCACCTGTAGACTGCAGGGACTAGGCTCTCAGCTACATCTTCTACCTACCGGAGAGAGAGAAGGGAGCAAGGGAGAAATTATGGCCGGCATGGGGTGGACTGGGAAACAAAGGAATGCGGAAGGGAAAGTGTGATTTCTCCTTGCAGATGTGGCAAGCAGTTAGTCTTAGCCTACTTCATAGACTTGCACCCTCAGAAGACAGCGTTTTGTACGTATGAGCAAGGCTGAAATACGGAAGTCAAGGGGTCAGCCACTACAGAACAGAAATTTCTAGAGTTACACCCAGGTGACGTGACATGTGATGGGACCCCGTCCATCTGACTTAGAGCAGTTACGAGAAAGGGTTTCCCTCCAAGCTGGCACAGAGGAGTAGGATGTCCCCTCCAAGTCTGACAAAGGACATCAACCTTTTGTCAGGAGCAGAAGAGGTGAAAGGAGTCGATTTCTGTGGTGTCTGTTTTTTCTTGTCAGCTACACTTTCTTCTCCCACCTAGGTGGCAGTAGGGTCTTCAGTCTCCTCTCATAGAATTGGTGTGGCCCACACATCTCGTCGACACTGTGCCGTACATCAATAGATTCAGGTAGCTGATACAGCTTCAGCTGTATCATTTGAGATAACTTCTAACGATTTGTTATCAACCATTGAGTTCTGAACACCACCTGTTTTAAAAAAGTCTCAAATTTCAATACTCAAAGCTCCACAGGTCATTATCTATGCATTTATAGCATATATTCCAACTAAGCCTTCACCTTCATGGATTTTGGAACATACTAATTTCCTGACCAATTGTGATATTAGAACATCAAAAAAACACCCAGTCCTACTGCCGATCTTTTCTTACCTGCATCCCTCTCATTTTCTGGAACCGAGCTACTGCATCACTGATGGTGTAGACACGAACATGTCCCATGTGAAGCTTTCCAGAAGGATACGGGAACATAGAAAGCACATAAAATTTTGGTCTTGATTTCTAGAAAGAAATTTTTTGAAAGTTGTAACTACATGAGTTAGCATTTCACTTGAATAAATACATGCACATATTATAAACTACACGGTGCCATGACAAGACACAAGGTTCTGCTGGAACTGATCCAAGTGAGCACTGACAAAGTTCCTAGGATCAAATTCTTTGGGGCTGTAAATGCAGAGGTTTTACCAGACTTTGCTGACGTGTCATCAATTTATATTGGTATTTATATGACACTTGAAAATTGTTTTTAATCAATTTTTACTCAACAAAAGATATATTAACATAACTGCAGCTTAACATATCACCATTCCCTACCATAGCATCTGTCCCACCAAAAAATGAAAACATGACAGATTAATTAATTGTTTTACTCTGTATTTACAACAACCGTGGAGCTCACTCAGGGCCAGTTGCTTTTTGTCAGCTGAACTGCAGTAACTCACTGAGTGACTAACTCAATCATTTGCAATTGCATGAACATCCACTGAAGTGAAACTGTTCGGTTCCATTATGTATGCTCAGATTCAAAGACATCTTACAAGCAGTATCTTGCATAGTAAAAAGAAAATAAAAATTTGTTACGTTTGAGTAAATTGACAAAAGTTACGAAGAAATCAAACATTCTCTCTCTCACGTAAATTATTCCTAATACGTCTTGATTACCATTGAATTTATCATTGATACATGCTTGATAAGTTCCTACATTATTTTTCTTAATAATGCAAAAAAAAAAATTATGGGCAGCTATTCTGAACCAAACTCTATTCATATTTATCAAATATTACTTCTTTATTGCTTTTGTCCAATAATAGCAAAATTAGAAACAATCTGAATACCTCACTGTACTACACACTATTTGCCTCTTAATATGAGATGTTATTAAACTTCAACTGTAAGGATAAAACAAAAATATCATTAAAAATACAATTTAGAACTTAGCATATGTATGATATATATATGGTACCTATGTATACATGTATTGTCAGATATTAAAGACACAAGCCTAAATTAATGCTTTCCCTGCCACCTGTATGCAAATACACCATTCTCACCTCAGCTTTCTTACTCGGAAAAAAGCAAGCCCCTTTTCTCTTTGACACTTTGATAGAATCAATCTTTTGTATGGAGAGGGGGCACATTTTAGGAAAGAAGGACAAACAAACATGAAGGGGCACAAAACTTTTTATACCTATGGGACTGAGCATAGCTGTGAAGGCAAAAAGAGTCAGAGACTGAGATTACAATTGTTTTCAAGATCTTTTATTGCATGAGAAAACTTTTTTTTTCTGCAAGTCACTCATTATTTCTAAGACACTGTAAACCAGAAAATATTCTTAAAAAATCATCTTCCCTTAACACACATTTTAATGAGTTAGTGCGTAGTGTCACCATTGGGAACAAGATCTTTAGAAAATTAATCGTTTACAATTAATTGTTTACAAAAGTTACGAATGTAGATGTTTATTTTAATACTTTAAATAATTAATTCCTAAATGTGGTATAATACACAAAGAAAGAATTGATTGCTTAAACACTTCCTAAATTTACAAGCTCATACTTTGCTGACTGTGTTTTTCCTCAGGATTTTATTATTATTTTTCTACCTATTTCATCAACTGTTTTTAATAATCTATCATATAAAAGTATTTTCCCCTGAAATGTAATATACATCTCATCATTATCAGTCAACAGTACTAAGTAATTTTCAATTAATTCCATTCTGAGAAAACAAAAATATCAAACATGTAATTTCCAAAATTCTCATAATGCTTACATCAGTTTCTGAAATTTTGCAGAACTGATCCTTTATTCTTGGATGCCACCAATTTTCAACTCTTTTTCTTGTCTCCAACCCATAGCTGTTTTCCCATTTCCCCGTCTCACTGTAAATAGTTCTGACACAAGCAGGAACCAGTCTTCTTTGCCATTTAATTAATCCCAGGAAGCCATTTAGTTGTCTCTTCAAACATGAAGAACAAGTGCCAACTCTCTGGCAAACCAACTGCATTCTTAAGGTTATGATATCTGAAAAAGACAAAAATAGGTATTTCAGTCTACGATACATAAACAGGAATTTAGTGGTTATTACGACTGTACAGAAATTTGGTAGCTATGAAACATACTTTAGCTTGATTTAGATTACTTGGCTGTTTTCCATGGTACTTACACTTTATTCCCATGTGTTTGAATTATAAAAGCATTTATTTTTTAGCCAAGAGAACTAACTGTGGCCCTTGCACAGAACAAAACTGTTCTGTTAGATTTCTTCACTAATAAGATACAATTCTTGCATTCAATCTCCCATAAAAGCAGGATTAGTCAATTGAAGGTTCAAGAAACTCGGTTGACTGAACAGAAGAAGATGGCTAACAGGGTGTTAGTAACAATTTAGAATGAAAATAGGGAGAAGAGGAAGTTGGACGAAATTATCCTGTAAAACTACGGAATTTGTCATCACTGAAAAGAGATGGGGGAGGATGACTATAATTAGTAGATTTCAGCTAGATATTCTAAACTGAGTATTTTGCGAAGGGCTTCCTCATCAGTACAGTTTTCTGCAAGAACTACATGAGAAACTTACACTGTTCAGACAAGATATAATTTAACAAGTCAAGCAAGTAAAGCAATCCAGTTCTCCTTCCACTAAAAATCCAGTTAAAAGAACTCCTCATATGCTTTAGAGTGAGTCTTCTAAAATAAAACTACTCAGATGTGAGATCAAATAGTATGCAAGTTCAGGATCGGTCTCAATGGAATATTTACCGATTTTACTTCCTACAGTAGGAAATACGGCATTAAAAAAGCCCCTACACTGAGAAGGTTTCTTCCCCGTCTTCACCCCTCATTCCTTTTCTAAAAATCTTGTTTGTTTATTTATATCAGTATTTCCTATCCTCTATGGTTGGGGTTTTTTTTTCAAATTCTGGCCTATACACTTGACTGTTGTACCAAGGTAGCTATTTCAGTCAGTTCATAATTTTTCTTGCAGAGTTACATCAGTAAAATCTCTGTGTAGAGAAATTCTGTATAAGAAACGGTTTTATTTATTTATTTATTTCCCATATGATAGCAACATTATCAGTAGAAATAATTGCTGTATCATCTAAATTAGGTCCCCAGTATAACTAGTGGGAGTTATACTTAACATTCACCTTGTATGCATACACAAGCCCTCATTGCCTCTATCATTACATATCTAAAGAATTGCACCTTTCCGCTGTTACTTATCAAATAGGCTCTTTCAAACATTTTTCATTTACATAAGACATGCCAGTGCCTTGAATTTTTTGTTGCTAATCTCTAAAATCTCTCATATTTGTAATAAGAACAAATTCAGGACTGAACTCAGGATTCCCAGTGCAGGTGCACATGACTTATTCAGGAAACACCTAATCTCTCCCCCTCCATAACCTTACACTTCTTCACTCAGGTCAAAATTAGCAAGAACATTTCAGTACTTCACTGTTTTGCTTGTTTTTATGAATTATTTCCTTATTAATTATTTCTATTGTTTCAATTTATTTTACAACAGAAAGAAGCACTTCCCTTTCTCACGGTAGGCCACTTTCAGCATTGCTGATTTACAATACATATCTGTTTTAAAACATGAATGTTACATACATGTGAATCCTTCGCTGAAGACAGAAAGGAACGACACAAGCTAGACCCCACGTCTGCACACAGCTCAGGAGAAGCCCACCTGCCAATGTCACGCCTGCCAGGGCACCTGCCAGGGTAAACCTCAGGCCCTGCAGGTCACGCATGCAGGGGTCAGAGCAGAGGATGCGAGTGGGAAATGGGCCACAGCCCGGGTCGCACAGCGTTAGAGCAAAACTCATTGTTCTGGTTTTGGCTGGGATAGAGTTAATTTCCTTCCTAGCAGCTGGTACAGTGCTGTGTTTTGGATTTAGGATGGAATAATGTTGATAACACACCCATGTTTTAGTTGTTGCTAAGTAGTGCTTACACTAGTCAAGGACTTTTCAGCTTCCCATGCTCTACCGACTGAGAAGGCTGCAGGTGCACAAGAAGCTGGGAGGGGGCACAGCCAGGACAGCTGACCCAAACTGGCCAAAGGGACATGCCGTACCTCTGCTCGGGAACTGGCTGGGCATCGGTCGGCAGGTGGTGAGCAGTTGCATCATGCATCACTTGCTTTGTATATTTTTATTATTATTGTTATTACTATTTTATTTCAATTATTAAACTGTTCTTATGTCAACCCACAAGCTTTCTCACTTCTATTCTTCCAGTTCTCTTCCCCATCCCACTGGGGTGGGGGGAGAGTGAGCAAGCGGCTGTGTGGTGCTCAGTTGCCAGCTGAGGTTAAACCACGACACTCATTTAAACACATGGACTTCCAGGATGAGAAAGAGATCTGCGTCTCTTTCCTGCTCCCAGACCCCCCTCATGCACAAGATGTGATCAGCAAGTCACACATTGGACCAAGCAAGGACATGTGGCACATGCAAGAGATATGGCCCTAAGTGGGTTTGCCCTTCCAGGCTTGTGTGCATGGGGCTAGGACAAGAAGGGTGCCCCTCCCCGCCCCAGTTCTGGGCATCCTAGCCCAGTGCTGTGTGGGTCTTTGGAGGAGCATGTTACAAGCTAAAACTGTCCAACTCTGCAAGCTAGGCCAAGAAGGGAGGAGGGGGCTGGACTGATGGAGGAACAAAGGTTGAGTCCCTGCTTTGGAAACATACAGTAAGCACACAGGAGAGGAGACCTTTACTAAATTAAAGTACTGAAAATTGCTTGCTAAGGGCCAGCACATTTCACTCACCCATAGTCAAGTTTCTTTCTTTTCCCTGCGACTCAAATTTGAATTAAAACCCCAAAAATCTCCCTACATTTCCCCCCCCCCTGCAGTTTAT